>NC_081570.1:2048388-2090595 GCF_022355385.1 Mustela nigripes
CGTGGTGAGGCGGGCGGAGGAGGTGGGCCTGCCGCGTCCGACCTGCCGTGCGAGGGGCCGCCCGGGGGTCCCGGAGCTGCGGGGTGGGCGGGGGGCGGGGCTCGTAGCGCTGACCCGGCCCGGCGGCCGCGTGCGGGAAATGTCCGCCGGCTCCTGCTGGCAGCGGGGACCCCCCGGCGCCCGCTTCCCCTCCCGCTGCTCGCAGGGCTCTCCCCTTCACCTTTTCTTCATTTTGTTTCTTTCTTTTTTTTTTTTTTTAATTTTGAGGCCTCGGGGATCCGCTGCACGTCGGACCTTGACCTGCGGCCTGGGAGGAGGCGGGTGAGATCCACTGGCCGGGCTCTGACCGCCTGACCGCCTTCCTGGGCGCCGGAGTCCGGGCCCCCACGCCAGGACTCTCCCTTCGTAAGCTGTGGGCGCCTCAGGTGCTTTGGGGGAGAAGGGGTCTGAGGTATGCGGTGGTAGCCCCAGAGGGTCCCCAGCTTGGGTGTCTCCAGGTACTGGGGGATGGGGGCTGGAGAGCCAGGCCCTCAGGATCCCCGCTCTGAGCACCTCCCCAGCTTCTGGCGGCTCCGTCCAGCCGAGGTGGCTTCAGAGCCACCACCTCAGGCAGGAGTACTTTCCCCTGCCCGCCGCAGGAGCCCAGGCTTGAGCAGGTGGGGTTCACTCTTCTCAAGAAGCCCAAAGTGGGTGAGGGCTGGTGCTGCAGGGGTATCTGGGTTGCAGTGTGGCTGCTGCAGCTCCGGCCATCGTGCAAGGGCAGGAGGAAAGTGGCTGCTATTTTTTTGGTCAAAGTGAGAAACCGTGAGCTCCGCTGCGCTCCAGCCCTTTGCGGGCCTCCTGGTGACGTGGGAAAGCAAGAGCCAAGGTATTAAGCTTGTCTTGGGCCCCGGCTGTCATTTGGGGTGGCACATTGCTGCTGGGACAGAATGGGGATTCTGCCCACGGGCGGCAGGAGGGGACGTCAGGTGTGCAGCCCCAGAGTCGGCCTGGAGCCCCTTTCCCACACACACCTGGGGAAGCGCAGCCCACACTGTGCAGACACGCGGCCTCCCTTGGGCCTGAGAACAGCCACTGATCTGAGTGGCTACGGCAAAGCAGGTGCCCCGACCTGAGACGACCTGCGAGGACCTGAGAGACAAGCTCCCTTCCTTCCTCCCGCTGGCCTGGGATGGGGGAAGGGTGGATGCAGAAGCGCGTTGGGGGCGGGTACGAACTGCCATCTCCTGAGTTTCTGGGTTAGCCTCTTGCCATTCGTGGGCCTGCTGTGCCTTTAAGCCTCTCTCCGGGGTTCCGTGGAAGGGGGTCCCTAGCAGGGAGACCCCTGCATCTCCAGCTCCTGCACTCCCGGCAGGCCCAGGGACCCACAGGCTCTGGCTTTTCCTGTAGGCAGTGGCGGGGAGGGGGGCTGCCCCTGGGTCCGGCTGGAGGACACAGGACACAGCTGCCGGTGCTCTGGACGCTCCAGCCTCCTGGGAAGGGTCTGGCCCGTACCAGCCGCCGCCGCGTGCCGTGTCTTCCCAGCCTCTGGAGAGGCTCCGGGGCCTTATCAGTCAGGAATGGGGAGGGAAGGCAGGCAGTTATGAGGTCAAGGACCCATGGTTTCGGCCAGGGCGGCCTCAGCTATGCCAGAGCCCCCTCTCCTCCCCCTGGGTGGGGACAACCTCTAACATTCCTGAGGGAAGGGTTTGCAGCCTCCTGGGGTTGGAATTCTGCCTTGGCTTCCTCCCATGTGACCCTGAGCAAGTGGCCCCACCACTTGGAGTCCTGGTCCCCTGGGAAGCCAGGTGAGGTGGGGAGGGGGGAGCCAGCCCACAAGCCTCCCCCCCCCAGACCCTGGCCTTCACTGCAGCCCCACACAGAGCCCCAGCCGCTGCGCTCACCGGGATCATGGGTTACGGGGAGTCGGACACCCGCACGCCTGCCTTGGTCTCCCTGCCCGAGAGTGCCTCGGCCCGCCTCCTGCCCCTCCTTCCTCCTTCCGCAGCCCTGCAGCATGCAGCCCCAGGAGAGCGGCGTCCAGTACAGCAGGTGGGATGACCGCAGCCAGGACGAGGTCCACGTGGCGGCCGGGTCCAGCGCAGAGGCGCCCTGGAGCTGGGAGCGGTGAGGGCCCACAGGCCCGCGGGAGGAGGCTCCTCGTCCCTTGGTGGCTTCTGTGCTGCAGGGCGCCCCACCCCAGCCCCGGCAGTCCCGGCCAGCCCGGGCCCTGCACCTCCCTCGCTGGGGTCCCTCCTGTCCCCCGAGTCGGCAGAGTGCACAGGCCACCCTCCTTCGGGGACCCCCTGCCCCAGGGCCCTCTCCTTTCCAGCCTAGCCCCCCAGTCTACTTGGGGACGGGCTCATGTGTGGGTGCTTCTCTCCCTAGGATCTCCCAGAAGCTGTGCTCGGGCAAGCTGGGCATCGCCATGAAGGTGCTGGGCGGAGTGGCCGTCTTCTGGGTCATCTTCATCCTTGGCTATCTCACCGGTTACTACGTGCACAAGTGCAAATGAGGCTGCCCAGCACGGACGCTCGGGGCTGGCTGCCGGTGCGTGGGGACGTGGGCTTGGACGGACCGACCCCTGTATGCCAGCACCCTTTTGTGTACAAAGAACCCCATATATACGGTCCTCGTGTACAGAAGACTCTTCTCTCTGGACAGAAGCCCCCCTGCCCCCGCCGTGCTGTGGTCACTGGCCAGCACGTGGGCACACAGGTGCACATGCCTGGCGGCACGTGGCTAGCCGGGACATGCGTGGCTGGGAGAGGGGCTCGCTGGAGCTGGGACTGCAGGACCCGCCCCCACAGCCCCTGCAGGGAGAGGCCTTCCCCAGGCAGGCCTGGGGCCCACGGCCCAGTCTTCCATGCTGTGAAGGGGGTGTCCCTCTTGAGGGAGTGGATCCAATGGGAAGGCACTTCCCCGCCAAGGCAGCCATTAAAAGTCTGTTGAATGAAGGATGGGTGACAGCCGCTTCCACCGGGACCCAGGCGCCTGCCTGGCGTGAGGCCAGCTAGGGAGCACTCAGACCACAGTGGGAAGCTTGTGGGAGGGGCCTGTCCTCCCTCCCCCTCAGCTCTGGGCCTTGGAATGTGTCTCTGCCTGGCTAGACCTTCTTGTGGGACGTGAGCCCCTGGGGGCAGGCCCGAGGACTGGCCACTGGTGGGACCTGTTCCTGCCTCACCTGACTGGCCTTGGACAAGGCCTCTCGGCTCAGGGCTTCTGTCCAGTCCCCCTGCCTTGTTCCCAGTAGGTGTCCTCTGGCCCCTCTGTTCACCCCTACCTCCAGACTATAAGTTCACAGCTCAGGCCCCAAAAACCTTTGCCAGAAACACCTTAGCAGAGTGCTTCCCAGACAGCTGAGGGCAGGAGATGCCAGACAGTCACTGTCCTCTTGGGCCCCGAGACTGGAGGTCACAGGGCACACCTGGGTGTTAGATGCCAAACTGGCAGGGGCGGACAGAGACCCCTCAAGACTGGCCTGCCTGCTAGGGATGGCTGCACCATGCCGGTGGTCCCTGGCTCTGCCCACAGGAGGGAGGGGTGCCTGGTGGGCCTGGCCTGGGTTGGGGTCTCCAAGCGTGATGGGGGCCGGCTGTGGGGTAGGGAAGCTGGTTAAGGGGCAGAGGGGCTGGTCCAGTCAGCCCTAGTCTCTGGGCCTCCGCACCTGTCTCCAAGACCTGTTTCCCGGCCCTGTTAGGCCACACTCGAGGACGGAGGGGTGCCAGCCGGCTGGCATGTACCCAGCCTTACCCTGGAGCCACCACTGGGGGCGCACTGGGGGGGACTCGGCTGGGCTGCACAGCCTCCATGGGCTCTAGGACATTGGCAGTTTCCCCAGAGGTGCAGGGGCTGGGTCTCCCCAGGACTGGGTGCGGCCTCTGCCAAGAGCCTGGCCAGGGTGCTGGACAGAAGAGGAGGGCCCTGGCGGCTGCCTGCCCAGCACTTCTGAGGTCACTCTTCCCCCACCCCCTGCCCACTTCCCAAACGCCCAGCAGGCCTCAGGCCCCCCCCCCCCCCCGCCTCAGCAGCCCCAGGCAGAGCCCAGTGAGTGTGTGGGACAGGTCAGACTAGAGGGGCTGGGGGCAGGGCCCAAGCACAGCGAGGAGGGGGCACAGAGCAGGTGGGGGCAGCAAGCACATGTGGTCCACATGCGAGGGGCACTATGGGGAACCAGTCCCGGGATGGTGCCCTTGGCCCCTCCAGCTCAGCCCAGCACTGCCCAGTGATCCCTGTGGGTCCTCCCTGGCTTAGGGGAGGCACCGCGTGGGCTAGTTGATGACAAAAGCCATTAAGACCCAGCCTTCATGCTCCGTGCACCCCGAGGCCCAGCAGGTGTCAGGACAGAGCAGGTGCCGCGGGGCTCCCTGGCGCACGCGCATGTTCCCTGCCGTGGGCCCCACCAGCGCCGGGCTGATGTGCTGGGAGGCTGCAGGCGGAGCCCCTCAGGCCACAAGCCACCTTGTGAGTTGTCTCTGCCAGATGTGGGCCCCGGGGCCCTGGCCAGGGAGGGGGCAGCCCCCTGCTGAGTTGTCAGGCGATCTTTCCTCGCACATCTGACTCATGAGTGAGACCTGCCGGGGACAGGTGCCCCTGTGAGGGGGTCCAACGCCCACTCTAGGCCTGGAGGGTCCAGCAGCCTCCCTGGGCAGAGCCCGTGTGATTGTTAAGTGCCTCTTGCTTTTTGCTGGCAAGATCTGGGCTGGGAAGGGGGGGTTCAGGTCCTCTGTTTCCCCCCAGACACTACCCTGAAATACTGCCAAGGAAGGAATGGCTGGGGAGGGGCACAGATGTTTTTATTAAAGGACTTTTATGAGCGGGCCGGACCGGCAAAGAGGAAGGATGTCTGGTTTCTGGTCGGAAGCTCAGTGCATCCGCACACCTCACGCAGGGCTGGGCTGCGTCCGAAAGGCACCAGGCCGGCAGTTCTGCCCACGTCAGCGAGGTCACAGCTGACGGCATGTGGCCCGCCCAGCCGCAGACCCACGCCAGCCAGCCCACCCACAGCAGTCACTCCCTGGGAGCCCAGGGCGCATGAGATAACAAAGCCAGAGCCACCAGCGCAGATGTTGGTTAGGTCTGGGGTTAACAAAACAAGGAAAAGCCACCATCTGGCACCGTCAGCCCAGGGACGGGAGGGCCTGGAGATGTCCAGAGAGCCCGCTGGGTCCTCGAAAGCAGCCTGGCTGAGCTCTGGGAGAACCTCGTGCCTCCGTGAGCTCCCCTGCTTCCCTGTGTCCAGTTTTGATGGCTAAATGCACGGGTTCAGTGAGCCTCCCGCAAACACTCCCCAAGTCAGCAGAACACACGAACTTGCAGGTCTCTTGCAGGTCACAGAACGTGACACCGATGGGGTCACAAAATACCAAAAGCCAGAGTCGGTGTTTTGTAACCCAGCCCGGCCACCAAGCAGGGAGGTCAGTGAAACCCCTACCCTGTGGCCGGCTGCGGCCTGGGGTTCCAGGAAGGGGCATGCACGTGCACTTGCACACAGAAACACACACACACTCACGCCGTGGTGTGGGGCCCAAGACATTCAAAACTGGAAAGAACCTAAAACAAAATGCTGAAGAGCCATTCACCGGCCATGTTTTGTGGTTGTTGGCTTCCAACTTTGCCTTCTGCACACACCCCCGTCTGTCCTCGAGCTGGTGGACGGCAGAATGGCCAGTCCACGGACACCGAGTCCACGACAGGGCGCTGCGTGCGAGCCCCGAGCCACATGTTCTGATGTGGGCTGCGCCCTCCGGGCTGCACTGGGGGAGGCCTGTGACATTAACCCAGACACGTCCAACCACAAGAGCAAGAAAAAAATGCTGCTGCCAATTCTAAGGTCACCTAAAAGATTTTTTTTTTCATAAAAAGAGAACGATTTGGGGCCAACTAGTTAGGGAGGGGGCGTCTCTCCACACCTCGAGGCTGCGCCCCCGCACGCTGAGGTTTCCAAAGCCGCCAGATCGCAGAAAAATCCCGGCACAGCCCGCTGAAACACGCGGTTTAGGTTCCTGGGTTGGAGCTAAAGATCCAGGCCAATCTGTGTGTTTCCTCCCCTGAATGAAGGTAGTGGCCGAGTTCACATGATTTCAGAATGTTCTGAACAGTTAATTCTGATATTTGAGAATTTTGTAAAAAGCCTCAGTAGAACAGTTTGGTGGTGGAAAGGCAAAACAATTCAAGTCCATGGCAACGCGGTCTCGCTGCGGCAGGACGGACTGGCTGGACGGCCGCAGGGGAGGCGCAGGTCTTGCAAACCACCGGGGAGAGAAACGAGGGACTTAACGTCAGCACAACTGGCAGAGCTGAGGACCCACGCGGCTGGCTGGCGCGGGCGCCAGGGCTCAGCGGATCACGGTCACGTGGGGCGCGGCGAGGCCCAGGTCCGTCTTGGAGGGGTACACCACCTTCAGGTGCCCGTCCTCGTCCAGCACCCGGACCTGCTCCACGACCAGCGCGGTGCTCCCGGCCTTTTCGGCACCTGAGCTCCCGCTGGGGTCCGGGGGCTGCCCGGAGACCGCGTCGGCGTCGGGATCTGAAAGGGATCCGTCCTCTTGATTTTCTAGCGTGTACTTGTTGATTTCTGCCATTTTCTGCAAAGGAAAAATACCATTTCAGAGCGACCGGGGGTGGGGGCTGCGAGGGGTGGCGGGAACACGGGGGTCCGACCGCGCCTTGGGGCCGGAGGGCCGACTGGGCAGGACGACTCACCAGCACGAGGGCGTCCATGACCTGCTTACAGGTCTGCAGACTCGCAGCACTTGTTACTTCCAAAAACAGAGCGGAAGTTGTTTTCTTAATCTTAAATCCGAAGAGTTTCAGAGAAGAATAAAGTTACCAGAGACATCAGCAAATGCTCGGAGGAAAAACCTATGAAAACCAGCGCCACGCAAACCAGGCCCGTCCCCTTCCCAGAGGAGAAGCGGGGACGCACACGCGGTGACTCTCGGTGCAGCACCACGCGGGACAGGGACCCAGGCTCGGGGCCCGCACGGTCCGGGGGTGGACGGGACGCCACCGTGCCGCAGCCACCGACGCAGGGAGCGCACGGCCTTACCTTCGTTTTCTCGCTGTTGGTTATCGGTGGGAAAGAGATCACGTCGCCATCCGCGTCCACAAGGCAGGGGTAACTGTCCTTCCCGTCCAGTAAGTGCAGGTATCTGCGGGAAGGAAACGCAGAGGCGTAACTATGGGAGCACCGGACCGATGCCAGCTCGTGAGACGGATCCGTGGAAGGTCACGACGTCCGAGAGCCGGGGAGGGAGACGTGCTGAAGCCCGTGCTCACGTGGGTCTAGGGCAGTGGGCCACCCACACCCTGCCCCAGCGGCGGGGGATGTGCGCAAGACGCTGTCGGCCGGGTGGCTGTCCTGGCGTCAGGTGACGGCATTTGCCGTCCCCCATCCCCGTGCATGTGCTTTGGGCAGGAGGACCCCCGTCCCTCCAGGTGAGGGCCTGCGTGCTAAAGAAAGCCTCATCCCCCCAGAGCAGCGCCTGAGCCCCAGCTCCGCCAGAGCAGAGGCTGTCTGCCACGGCCGCTGCCCCACGCGGAATCCCTACCAGCACAGCGAGCGACGTCCGCGAGGTTTCACTTAACACCCATAAGGGCAAGTCGCAAGTTGGGGCAGCCTAGGGGCGAGGCCGGAGCTGCCGTGGGGCGGGGTCGGAGGGAGGCGCGCTGACCTGTGCAGGCCCGACAGGTTCTGCCTCTTCTTCTGCTTCCTGTGCTCCTCCGCCTCCAGCTGCAACTGCCGCACCAGGTCCTTGGCCTTGACTTCTTTGCGCCCCAAGGGCACGATCTGCGGGTGGACACCTGCGGGTGAGCTCAGATGGAGACAGGCTCCCCTTACAGCCACCGCCACCGCACGACGCCCGTCCTCCGCTCATGGCACGTCGGCTCGGTGTCCCCTCGGCTCCCCCTCCATTCTCCTGTGACGGCGGGGTGAGCACGTGGGGCCCACGGAGGCCGCTCAGAGACCTGACGGCCACACATGCCGGTCCTCTCCAAGCTGGGCTGAACCTTCACCATGCCACACGTGACGGCATCTCCCAGGCCTGGGGCCCCTGGAAGTCCAAGACGGGAGGGGCAGGGGCTGGCACCAGGCAACCAGGCAACCAGGCGTGCAGCTGGGCACCAGGGCTACGGCGGCCCCCGGGAACCCTGGACGCCACAGGGAGTAACAGACCCGTGGAGGGACTTGGACAACCCAAGCTCACGCCTGTCCACTCCAAACGAGGGGTTCCGCAATCCGTCCACAAACCACAGGGTTTGGTGGAAGCTGAGGAAATACAGGAAACCACTTTCTAACCACTCCCTCCTCCGACAGGCGGACTTCCAAGGAAACTATAAACACGGCCCGTGTGTGACCCGGGAGTGCTCACCACAGCCCGAGCACACGCGCGGCTGCGTCCCAGGAAACTGCAAACAGTGCAGAGGGAGCGGGGGACATCACCTTGAGGTCCTGCGGTGGGCGGGCCGTATAGAGCAGGGGCCCGCGCACGGCCTGGAGGTCGTGGGTCGCGATGGTGGCCGCCGTCCTCTTCTCACAGACGTCCTCGTGGAGCTTCGTCTGCAACGGCAGACCCGCGGAGCTGAGCACCTGTGCGGCCCCCCACCCACCGCCTCCCTGGCCCAAATGCATCCTGCGGGTCCTGCACTGGGAAGCCGTCTGTAGAATTCCTTCCTTCGGTAAGGGAGGCTCTGAGACCGAGAAGCCTCCCCGAACTGAAATGTGAGTCTCAACAAACGACAACAGGCTTCCAAAGCTCTTCTTGGAAGCCCCGACGTTTGAGCTCTGAACTCCTGGCTGGGGGCGTGGGAGACTCGGATGTGGGGGGAGCTGCGTCACCCTGCGGGCCACGTGCCGGCCTGCAAACATCGGAGCTGGGGCTCCTACTTTAAAAGCTGGGCAAGCTGCACAGGAAAACAAATCAGGATGTTCGTCTAGTGTGGGAACAGCTGGGAAGACATGACCGTTTGTATACCACCGTGCAGGGGACTGTGCAACCCATTCCAGACGTGAGAAAATCCCCCAAGCCATCAGAAGCTCGGGAAATGCCGATCTCAGAAACAAGGCAGGACGGGAGAGGCGTCTGCGGAGGAGCAGGCGGCACCCATCCCTGCGACCGAGGCCCAGGGCCGGCCCGCTCCGTGCTCACGCACTGTGACACCGCACCGGCCCTAGGGCCGCCTGCGCCAGCCCCTCGTGGGCCGTGGGCACCCACCTGGGAGGTGAGGAACCGTCTGAGTGCGTTCCCAGGCTTCAGGTCCATGCCTCTCACGACGGCCCCCACGATGAACGGCCGGACGTCCCTGACCGTGGGGCTGACCTGCACGGTCAGCGGGGCAGGGTTCTCAGACACGTGCAGGACCCGGAGCAGCAGCCTGCCGGCGTGGTCCACCTCCTCCTCCTCCCCCTCGCCACTCTCCCTCCTCCGCCTCTCGCGCCGCCTCCTGCGGGCCTCTTCCTTCTCGGGGCCCTCGGCCTTGCCCTTGCCCCGGCCGCCGCCGCGGCCTCCGCTGCGCAGGTACTCCAGGATGGACTTGGTCTGGCAGCCATGGACCATCTTCTCCAGCCGCCGGTCCGTCAGCTTGTTTCCCCGGAAATTGACCTCCTTGAGCTTGGGGCAGTCAGCCAGCTCCGCCGGGACCTCGCTGAGCTGGTTGTTGGACAGGTCCAGCGTCTGGGAGGGAGGCGGAGGGCGCGTGGTCACAGCTCGCCCCCCGGAGCACTGCCCCACCCCACGTGGCCTGTCCCCAGCTCCACGCCCAGACTGACACCTGCTACCGTGCCCACGTGGCCGCAGGGACGGCCGCAAACAGCCCCCCACGAAACACTTCCTGCTCCTTGCAAGGTTCCTTGTGGTGACGACTATCCCGACGGATGAAGGGAGCAGAGAAAGGAGCTCGGGACAAGGGACACACGTGGTTACAGTCAGACAAGCACCTGAGATGAGAAACAGGTTCCCCACAAAATGGGGCTCACGTTCTTTAAGTGAGTTGGGAAAAACGCGGCGCGAGTAACAAGCGGGACACTCCGCACGGACACACAGGGCCCCCAGCAGCACCATGCGCTGCGCCAACTCCACTGCCGGCCGCTGGGCTCCGACTGGCCTGCGCTCTCCGCCCCCAACCCTGACCCGGAGATGGTGCGGCGCCACTGCTGTCTGCGCTATGAAGAGGCTCGTGACGGCCCACGCAGAACCTTCCAGCACTGCGAGCGACCGGGCTCTGACAAAAACGCACGGCTGGCATCAGACTGGCCGAGAGGACGGAAACCACCGACAGCCACCTCGCAGGGCCGTCTCGCCAGAGCCTGGCGGGGCAGGAGGGACACTAAGGGAGCTGTCTTCCAGTGCAGGGGCTGGCGCAGGCCCGTTTCCCTCCTGCAGCTGTGGGGAGGAGGACCGGCCCCCCAGGAAGAGCCCAGCCACCCTCCGCCCCTTCCCAGCCTGCCCGAGCCAGCGGCACTGTGGCCCAGGACACTGCACACGGACAGCCGTTCTCGGCCTCCTCCTGGGCCAGCGGGGCGCCCTGCACTGGCCCTGCTCGGCGCGGCGGAGACCAGGCGGGGGCAGCCGCGGGAGAAGCCCGTTAGCCGGTCAGCTGTGAGGAGCACAGGGGAAGTGAGGCGACGAGCGGCGGCGGCCGGGGGGGGGAGCTCTGGAGCAGAGGGCGCCTGTGTGCCCGGTGCTGGGGGCGCCTCCCCCTGGCCCTCCCCCCACCTCCCCCCCACAACACATGCACCGCTCGCTGGGCGAGGTCGGCTGCAGCCCGGGGCCTGCAGGACTCAAAGGCCCAGCCAAACTGGTGACAGACTCGGTCACGGACTGAGAAGGGAACAGGGGCTCTGGCGGTCCAGACGAGGCCGTTTGCACGGCTGGTGGAGGGGACAAGTCTGACCCCCACCGTGGATGAGGCTATCCCGTGGCTGCTGAGACGGGGGAGACTCCGCGCAGGGTCACACCGGGCCAGGGCCCGATGTCGCTGAGGAGCCTCTCCCAGGGCTCAGCAGAGAGCGAGCAGCTCCAACAGGCTTCCGTCTCGCACTCAGGACCGGGGATGAAGAGAGGAAGCCAGACCTGGCCGTTGGTCACCCTGGGGGGGTACCAAGAGGCCCCAAGGGGCTGTGGGCAACACGATTTCCTACACCTGTGGCCATTTTGTGCCTCGCCAGGCCTTTCTCCTCACCCAATGGGGACTGGGAACGGCGGGGAGATGGACAACAGGAGAGCCCTTCCAGGGCCACCATCTGGGCTTGTGAGCCACAGCGAGGGCTGCCGTCCTGAGGTCAGGTCTGGCGAGGCCTGTCCTAGCTCCACCGCACACACCGGCTCTGGGGTCCGCCACGCTTTGGTCAGCCCGAGGGCTCCATCGGGGTCACCGTTGCAGCTGCACGGAACAGGCCAGCCAGGTGGATGCCATGTGCCGGCCGCAGAGGAGCAGCGAGGAGGGGAGGCTGGGGGGGCTGGGCCTCACCCGCCGCCGCCCCCACCCCGGCAGCCAACAGTGCGAGGGTCCCGGGTTGGGGGGCTTCTCTCAGGGGCGACGAGCACATCGTGGACATCTCAGAGCAGTAAGCTGGGGCAGTGGTCAGAGCCCAGAGGGTCCCTCAGGCCCCGAGCTGGGCCCCGTGGGAATGTGGCAGGGAGGGGGAGGCGGCAGATCGGGGTTCTGGAAGCTGGGAGCCCTGTGGCGACGTGGGCACCGGCAGGTAAGAGCAGCGGACTCAGCGCGGGTTCACGCCTGGGAAAGAACGGGAAGGGAGCAACGGGAGCAAGGGAGCGGCAGGAGGAGCCCTGGGGGGGCGGGGAGTGTCCTGCGAGTTCGCCGCCTGCAGGAGGGCAGGTCTCTGGCCCGGAAGCCCGGCTCACACCGCGCACGCCAACCCCCACTGCTATGACACACGGAGCGGAATTAACTGCACACGACGTGTGCCCCGAAACCTGCCTGCTGCCCGGAGCGACTCATAAAGACCCCACCTACCCCCTTCCTGCAGGTCACACAGATGTCTGAGCTGGCCGTGGCCACTGAGTGCCTCTGGGAACACCACCGCTGCGGGCCGTGTGCTGGGGAGGGGGTCCTCAATCCTAGCTGTGCGACCCTGACACTAACACGCCACCTCGGCCACCTCGAGGGGAGCTAGCAACCGTCTTTGTTCTAGCTTCGTTCCAGCGGGCATGCCTGGCGGGGGCACCCAGACCCCACCCAGGCACCGAGCAGCCCGTCACCGCTGTGGCCACGGGGGGAGACAGGGCACGGAGGAAGGACTCCTAAACTGCAGGGTCTGGGCGCTGGACCGAAACCTCACAATCCAAGTGGAGCTTCTTTGTGAAGCCTGACCACAGGGGACTCCCACCTCTGAGTGACGTGGGTGGCCCCAAGGGGTGTGGGCACCGGTGGGTGCGGGAGGAGGGGAGGAAGCCCTGGGGACATGTGTCAGCCCTGGCTGGGCAGAGCACAGCCCGCCGCCCGTGCTGCAGGGAGTGATGTGAGGCTGCCATCCTTGGCCAGCCCTGCCCTGGCAGCTGAGTCCCACGGGTGACAGAAGCCTAGTGCAGGGACAGATGCCCCTGGAGAGAACCCCCCCCACGTTCTGGGGCCTCCCGTGGGGCGCCCTGCTGAATGGCCAGACACCAGGACGTCGATGGAACCCGGCTCAGTCAGGTGGCTGTCCAGCCGGCGAGGCCCGGCACGGTGAGTACTCTGTTTTCTCTTGGGCTCCCTTGTCCCTGCGCGCGGAGTGGGGAGGAGGGTCAGGCCTTCCCCAAACCTGGGTCGGGGGCAGCTCCCCGGGGGCGGTGGGGGGCGGGCACCAAGGCACTTGTCTCCCCACTCGGGAAGTGAGGGGAGGGACAAGCAGAAGCACGTGTGTGGCTGCTCCGGTGGCCCTGAGGGACCGGGCGATGGGGCTTGGCTTATTTCACCTGCCAGGGGTAGCGGGGACGCCTGGCCGTCGCTCCAAGCCTGCCCTCAGGGAGCGCTCTTGCGGTTGCACTCTCAGGAGCCCTGAGCCGCTA
The DNA here is from genome assembly GCF_022355385.1 of Mustela nigripes. Classification (NCBI taxonomy): domain Eukaryota; kingdom Metazoa; phylum Chordata; class Mammalia; order Carnivora; family Mustelidae; genus Mustela; species Mustela nigripes. The sequence goes on from NC_081570.1 coordinate 2,061,381, forward strand.
CGTGAGACGTGGACTAGCCTGCTGGGCCGGGAGCGGCACCAGGACATCCGGGACAGAGCGCAGTCTTCGGAGCGTCGCAGCGGAGCCCAGGCCGGACTGCCCACCCGTGGACCAGCGGGACTGGTGAGCGAGCCAGCCCGGGCGGAGACCCGCTGCACAGGGGACAACTGCCGCGGTTCTGGCCCAGGCCCGCAGTCCGCCCCGTGCACGGCACTGTTCACGGCCGCAGGGACGCAGCGCAGGAGCCGGCGGCACGGCCACCGGATGCCGGGGGAGCCCACCCTCCTGCCTGAGTCAGTTCTCGGCACCCCAGCCTTCCCACAGCACGAGCCGGGACAGGATGTCTGTCTGCGCAGCCCCAGCGCGCGGCAACGCGGCTTCCCACCGTTCTCGGGGCACTGCTCCCGGGGGCGTCAGTGCAGAAAGGCCCCTGGAGGACATCGAAACCCAAAGGGGATCTCAACCAGCCGTGGCACCGCACCCTCCGCGACGGACAGGCTCTTCAGGTGGCAGAGATCGATGGACGCCGGGCAACAGCGCGTGGGGGTTCCGCAGGGACGACACCCGCGAGTGATGGTGTCGGGACACGCGACGGCCACGGACGTCCCTGGTGGGCACCCGTCGCAGAGAACACTGAAAACAAACCTAACCGCCGGGAAGACATTCCGGATCGGGAGAGAAACAGACCAACCGATCCTGCGCTCAGGAGAGCCGTCCTCGGCTGCGTGTCTGGTACACGGACCCCCTGGGCAGCCGAGATCGGACAGATGGGAGCACACGAGGCACACGAGGCAAGCACACGAGGTCGCACGTGGCCTGTCACACGTCAGCCCCAAAGCGAAGCCTCCCGCCCTGGACAGCCACCGCGCCCGGCGTCACCCCACAGCCTCGTCTGCAGACGCCAGCAAGCACGAGGCCCTCCTGTCCTCACTGCACACACGTCCACACCCCCCTACGCGCACACAAGCACTCAGATCTGTGCAGACGGACGGACCCGCGAGGTCAGCGGACGATACCGAGAGGAACCTCTGCGACACAAGCCCGTGCTTTCCCGCTTCACGACGTCTGCGTTCACGGATGAAAACTAGGAGGAAGAAGCACCACAAATCTGCCTCTTTAAGGCTGAAACAGGGCGACGGGGAGGCAGGGCTCCGGGGGCCTCTGAGCTGGAGGTGGGCGAGGCCGGGCAGGGTCCCGCTCCCGCAGGCCTGCTCGCCTCAGCGGCCCGTCTGCCCTGCAGTGCGCTGGGGCCTGGGGAGGGGGAGGTAAGCAGCCCCCGGGCGGTGGGGTCTAGAGGACAGCCCGAAGCACTAGTGGCCTGCGGCAGCCCCGCCGGCCTCTGAGCGACTAAGAACGTCCGCCCGGGAGCGGCACTGCGCGGACACCTGCGGCCTCACGCGGAGCCGCGCCCGGGGCCGACCCCGCCACGATCGCACGTGTCTGCAGCCGGAGACGCGGACGGGGACGGGGGCTCGGCCGCTGGGCTGCTCCCGACCGCGGCCCGCGCCTGCCACTCCCGCCCGGCAGCGGGCGGCCGGGGCCCGGAGGCGGGACAGGCCGGCCCGGCTCGCAGGCCGCAGGCCCCGGCCCCGACGGCCCCTCCCCGCCGCGCCGCGCCGCGCCCGGCGGCCGCTGACCTTGAGCGAGGCCAGGTGCGCGATGTCCGGGCTGAGCTCCCGCAGGCGGTTGTCGGCGGCCGCCAGTTCGCTGAGCAGCGGCCGCGGGGCGCAGCGCGCCAGGTCGGCGGGCAGCTCGCGCAGCCGGTTGCCGCTGAGGTTGAGGCTCTGCAGCTGCGGCAGCCCCGGCGGCTCGGCGGGGCCCAGGCCCTGGCCCGGCGGCAGCGCCTCCAGCGCGTTGCCCGACAGGTCGAGCACGCGCAGCGCGGGCAGCGGGCCGAGCTCGGGGCTCAGGCCGGGCCCCAGCGCGTTGCGCCGCAGCACGAGGCTGTGCAGCTGCGGGAGGCCCTGCGCCAGCCCCGGGCCCGGCTCGCGCAGGCTCCCGCAGCCGCTCACCTCCAGGTAGTGCAGCAGCGGCAGCGAGAAGAGCCGCGGCGGCAGCCGCCCGCCCGCCGCGCGCACCCGCCGCTCCAGCCCCGGCCCCGTCAGCAGCAGCTCGCGCCGCCGCTCGCGCTCCGCCAGCTCCAGCTCGGGCCAGGCCTCGGGCGCCGGGGCCGCCGCCGCCGCCGCCGCCGCCATCGCGCCGCCGCTTCCGCCTCTCCCGGGGCACTTCCGGGGCATGGCGCGTCACTTCCGGCCAGGACCGGAAGGGGCGGCCCCGCGGCGGCAGCGTCGGGGAGAGGAGCGCCGCGGGCACGTCCGGGAGAAGGCGGCGGGGAGGTTCCCGGTGGAGCGGAAGGGTCTACGCGCGCGTTTGGGGCTGCCCGGGGTTGGGGGGGACGGGCCGGGACCCGCAGCCCGACGGGGTCACCCCTCCCCCACCCCGGTCGGACCCCGAGCAGTGATCGACCCCCCAGCCCGGGTCCGACCCTGAGCCGTGACGGACCCCCCCAGGTCTGACCCCGAGCAGTGATGGCCCCCCCCGCGCCTGGCCCTGGGCAGTGATGGACCCCCCCCCAGGTCCGACCCTGAGCAGTGATGGACCCCCTAACCCGGGTCCGACCCTGAGCAGTGATGGACCCCCTAACGCGGGTCCAACCTTGAGCAGTCCGGGGCGCCTGGGAGGCTTAGCCTGATGATTAAGTTTCTGACTCTTCTTTTGGCTCCGGTCATCATGATCTCACGACCACCGGGTGTGGAGTCCACTTGGAGTCCACTTGCGGTTCTCTCTCCCTCAGCCCCTCCCTGCTCCCACAGTCTCCCGCTCTCTTAAAAGAATAATCAAAAAAGGAGGAAGTTGCCCTCATTTGGGCAGCTCCTAGATCGTCATGCACTGAATGAAATGAAGTTCTCAGACAAGGATCTGCGCGTGGCGCCAGGCTGCCTCCGGGAGAGACGGGGGCTGGATTCTGCACGTAGCTTTTGATTTTTATCAGAAAAGCAAGGACAGATGCCTCCGGGCATGGCAGAGGAGTACAGAGAGAGGGCACATGTCCTGAAGCCATAAAGTGTGCTTGTGTAGGCACGCGGGGCGTCCGTCACGGGATAAGGGAGGAGCAGGGCGTTCGTGCTGGTCACCGTCAGGCGCAGGAAGGGGACCCAAGGGTTACAGGCGTTCAGGGCTCCTCACCTCTGCCCCTGGGGATCGTGGGGTCCGGTTGCTTCGAGGCCATTGTGCTCAACAGCCCGGGACCGGGAACCCTGCCGACGTTTTCAGGGGCTCCACACTCGTCCCGTGGGGCTTACAGTACACTTTCTGAGAACTCCACATACATGTACTGAAAAGAAAATGCGGTTTCATTTGAGAATGGGTATCACTAACCGCATTTTCCCGCTTGCATATTTAGTGTATTTAAAAAATATTTTTGTAAGTTTTATCAACTTATTTTATCTATTGAATGATTAATTGCACTCAGTCTTGACGTTTATGAATTTACGGTTCATTCCACGTTTTGTGATTTGTTTATATGTTACTCTAAATGCTTGGGCTGTTAGTTGCCTTGGTAGTTGTGTCACATGAATTGTGAACCATTTTTAGTGCAAATACTGTTTTTATGTGACATAAATACTGATAATGCTAGTATTGTTCTTTTTTTCCTGGTATTGCCATCACTCGTCTTTGTTAAACTTTCTCCGCATATCTTCCAGGTGCTGAGGGCCTTTTGGCAAACCAATGTACGGCACCTGGTGGGCTCAGTGCTTCTCCCTCTCCCACTCCCCCTGCTTGTGTTCCCTGCTCTCGCCGTGTCTCTGTCAAATAAATAAATAAAATCTTTAAGAAATTCTATAATACCAAAGATAGTGTGTTGCATATAAAACTTACTTTCTATCACTAGGGAGTAAACTTGTTGCTACATTGTCACATTTTAACTTCCTACTTACTGGAATGCTTAATGTCCCATTTATAAATATTGTGAAGTAGTTTAAAGTACCTAAAACACGAGGCATTCAGTAACATTCTTAATGGTAGAGTTCATTTTTCTCTAGATTTTAGAAGAAAGTCTAGAAGTTTTCTACGGTCACTTAAGAACTAGAAATCCACTTAAAATAGGAATTTTCATCTTCAAAGAGCAAGTTTGGGTGAAGAGGGAACATTATGCACTGGAGATTAAGCCCAGTTTGAAGAGATGTGATGGGCAGATACTCAATTAGATAATTTAGTGGAGTGTAGGGTAAGCTTTGTTTTTAGTTTGAAGGTGTTTTGGAGGTTTTTCTTTTCTTTTCTTTTCTTTCTTTTTTTTTTAAGATTTTATTTATTTATTTGACAGAGACCACCAGTAAGCAGAGAGGCAGGCAGAAAGAGGAAGGGAAGCAGGCTCCCTGCTGAGCAGAGAGTCCGATGCGGGGCTCCATCCCAGGACCCTGAGATCATGACCTGAGCTGAAGGCAGAGGCTTTAACCCACTGAGCCACCCAGGCGCCCCTGGAGGTTTTTCTAAGTGTCATTCCAAAAATGGAATATTGAATGATAATTGGAAGTAATGAACAGGATGAAAAAAGCTCTTTAAAGATTACTGTGGTGATTTGATAATAGCATGTAGTAACTGGTAAATTAATAGTATTTGGGTGATAACCATCGGATTTTGGCTTTAGATAGCTGGCAAATCTCTCAACACTGGTGCATTTGATAAAACAACTGAATCTTGACCATTTGAACTTAGTTCTCTGAATAGGCTTTCTTCTTATGAAAGGGGAATTCATCAGGCAGCTTGGAATTGTGGCAAAAAGCAGAGGACAACCTGGTAGGCAAACGATGCTGAGTGAAACGCACACTGTAGCAGCCACAGGCAGGAAATGGCTACAGTTGAAAAGATGGGCATTTTCTAAGGTAGGTAAGATGGTCTTTTAATGATACTACCAGGAGCACTGATATGGCCTGTAAATAAGAAACTAATAACAGGTTCTGTCCACAGCTCAAAAAAAAAAAAAAAATTATTAGGAGCCAAAATATTAAAAAAGAAAAGCAACATGGATGTTAGACAGATGGCGTCCTCACAGGTGTGTTGGGCGGAATGGCGGCCCCCAGAGAGGTCCACATCCTAATCCCAGAACCTGAGAATGTGGTAGGTTTTAGGGCACAGGGAACTTGGAGTCTCAGGGACGTTGCGACGGGGAGGCCGTCTTGTGGCCCCGGTGAGCTCACAGGGCCCTTAACCAGTAGAGGAGGAAGGTGGAGACCAGGGACCAGAGGAATGGCCGCGCAGGGCGCGGGGCTGTCCTTGAGCAGGGAGGGAGAGCCCCTGAGCTTGGGAAAGTGGGGGCCGCTGGAAGCTGGGATTGCGAGGACTGGATCCCCCTGGGACCCCTGTACCTGGCTGAGCCCTGGTCTTAGTCCTGGGTGCCCTGAGTCCCGGCACTCGTGATAGCTTGTCGCCGTGGCAACAGAGCCCTGCGTGCTGTGTTCTGGAACTGGTTCCCTATTTGCACTCCCAAAGCCAGGCGGAGGCCCCTTGGCCTTTCCTAATGATGTGTCTTTTGGGCACCAGCTCTTTCTGGGTTGCATGTTGTGAATAAATGTCTCCTGGTTTTCTGTTTCTATAGAGACGTCATGATTGGAACAGAGTCAAATGCTCGATGGTCTAGCTGTTGTGTTTGCGTCTGGTTTCACAAATCTCCACCTCATTCAGGAACAGAAAATACAGGACAGCTCCAGGTCGGTGGCCGAGGGCAGTGTGAAAAAGCAAACTTCTAAAACTTCCAGTAGGAAGAAGACAGGTTGTGATTTTTTGCTGTTCCTGGCCCTGCTCCTGGCCTGGCCCCGCCCAGAATGAGGCTTGGACCCTTTCAGGCTCGCCCTCAGCCTCCCCCAACTGCTGGGGAACCCCCACCCCAGTCTAGGATCACGGAATTTGGGAAACAGGCCTACTCCAAGGGGAGAGAAAGGTCTTTATCCAGACCCCTGGCACTGGTTCCCGTGATGACCCCACCTTCAGGCAGGACACCACCCCTCCCTCTCTGGACTCCCTCCAAGACACTGAGAGGAGCCAGGGCACCTCTCCTGGGGAGTCTGCAACCTGCAGGACCCGAGCCAGACAAGACCGTTGCTTGTTGCTCGGGGGTGAGCTGCTTCTGTGCACAGGGAGATTCACTCCATGGGGCATCTGACCTGGGCCCTCCCCACTCTCCCTGCCCCTCCCCTGCAATCCCAGCACTTGCGGGCTCAGGTGGGTGGGCCTGGGGCCTGGGAAGCTGGGTGGAGTGCTGCGGCCTTCGGGCTGGTGGTGGTCCCCACCTCAGTCTCTCCTCTTCCTACCCTTCGGGCTGGTGGTGGTCCCCACCTCAGTCTCTCCTCTTCCTACCCTTCGGGCTGGTGGTGGTCCCCACCTCAGTCTCTCCTCTTCCTACCCTTCGGGCTGGTGGTGGTCCCCACCTCAGTCTCTCCTCTTCCTACCCTTCGGGCTGGTGGTGGTCCCCACCTCAGTCTCTCCTCTTCCTACCCCTGCAGGCCCCGGCTAATGCGGGATGAAGGGCTTGGGGCCCTCGGCTTGGGGCCCTCGGCTTGGGGCCCTCGGCTTGGGGCCCTCGGCTTGGGGGCCGGCTCCCTCCCCGAACCTGAAGACCCACTGGCCAGGCTGGGCCTCATCAGCACCTTCTCCTTGGCTCCACTCCTTAAGGGGAAACCGAGGCAGGGGCTACGAGCTGTTGTCCACAGGCCTCCTGGGTCTATCAGGATCCAGAGTCCTCATCTGGGGCCGCTGACTTCCAGGGGGCCGGTGTCCCCGCCTGCCACTGACGATAACCTCACTGGTCCTTGCAAGGATTCCGGAAGACCCCAAGGGGGACGCTCTGCCCCTGCAGGAGCAGTTTGCAGGTCACTCCAACTACATCCCAGATGCAGGGGGCTCAGCTCACGGCCCAGCGGCTGGGGTGGGGGCGTGGAAGGCCTCCGGAGCGGCGAGAGCCAGGAAGGCTGCTGGGTACCACAAGCTCGGCTTTCGGGAGAACCGACCTGGTTTTTAAGAGCAAACATGCAATGGCACAAGAGCACACCCAATTCCAGCAGCTCACGGAGGGAGGGGCTCCTTCTTCTCCGACACCCCTGCAGGGCTGAGTGGAGCGCTTCTCGGGAACGTGCGCTCTTCCACGCCCACCCTGCGACTCACACGCCTGGCCCTTCCGTCACGCAGGGCCCTGGTCCCCAAACCAGGAGGAAACACAGTGCCGTTGGCTTTACGTGAACAGTATTCGTGGAAGGGAAAACCTGCACATTGTAACTTCAAAACGGAGGCAATTTTATGATTCCCCAGATTGATAAAAGCTTTAAGTCACTCCACAAATGAACAGAGAAAATACTGCCTTTTTGCTCATTTGAAAGCAAGATCTCCGTGCTGCCCGCTAAGTCCCTCTGGACAAGGGGCGCAGGCGTGCGGCCGCACCGCGGGCACAGCGAGACGGTCAGAGGGACACTCCGACTCCACCCGCAGGCACAGCTGGGCGACCACGTCCTCCCAGTCCCAGGGAGCTGACTGTCTTTCACCTTTTTCAGCAGGGAGCTCGTGGCCACGCATCCCCTGCAGCGTGGGGCCGGCTCCGCCCCGTCCCCGCAGCGGACTCCCTGCCCCTCCCACGGCTCCCCCGGCCGCGCCCCTGGCCTGCGCCCCAGAGTGGAAGACACTCCGTTTGCCTTTTAATGGTAAACTTGAAATAAAAGTGACAGAACACTGAGTGACCTTTTTATTATGTTCATATGCTCAGGGTGAGGGGACCCCTAGGCCCTAAAATAACAACAAAAATATATTAGTTACATATTATAACTCTGGTGCCTGAAATAAAGACAAATAGAAAACTATGTTAAAACATTAAAAAGTTGCAAATTCTCATTAAAAGTATTTACATGTGTATTCTGGTGCCAAATTTATAGACACATTTCTTTTAAATTAGCTTGATAAAATATCCTGAAATATGAAAATAATAGAAATAAATAGTTAAATATGCACAACATATTCAGGAGTGAAAAGTCAATTATTAATTCCTGTCCCAAATTTACAGATTTATTTATAAATGGCCAAGGGATCTTACAGTTCCTTCCAATTTTTTTGTTTTTTACTTGTGGTTCCTTACTAGTCCGTAGCTCTGCAAGGCTTTCAGCAGCCACAAGTCCCTGCCCGGGTTCATTTCAATCCCACCGCTCGAGTCTTCTGTAACTGGCAGCGCTAACTGGTCTTAAATGCACCCGATTTTGCTTGCCAATCACTAAAATTAAGTATCTTTACAAATGCTTTTTCAAGTTACAATATATAGAGATAAGACATCTGTATTTGGAAGTGTTGGTCGGAGAGGAAGGAATGGTTCCTTCACTAGCTCGCGTGACGGAAGCGGCTGGTCCGCGCGTGGAGGACGACGGGCCGCAGGCCAGAAAGGCCCGAGCGCCATCTGCCGGCATCCGCGCTCCGCGCTGCCCACTGGAGGTCTGCGTCCTCTCTCCCCGGGCGCTTTCGTGGCTAGGTTGGGTCACTGGTTTCGGTAATTCTCTCGGTCTCACTCTTGCTGCGTACGAGAAGGTATTAGCCTTCCGGGGACGGAGAGTGAGTCGTGCAAATTCACGGTCTCGGACGGACTCAGGGAGTGCACTGCCCCGACAGCTGTTAAGGGTTTTCTAAGACACACTTTGTGGTTTCACACTAATCACCCAGCCCACTCTTCATCTGTCACCCCGGGTCTCAGTTGGGAAAGGCCGCCGGGCGCTCAGGAGGAGGGGGACACGTCCCGGCTGCACGGTGGGACAGGAAGGGCCAGCCGCCTCGGGCCCCCGGGAGATTCGGCTGCGGCGAGACACAGGGCCCTCCCTGCACACCCACACCGGCCCGTCAGCCCGGCCACCCGCACGGGAAGCACGCGGAACCGCTCCCCTGCCCAACGGCAGGTGGGGAGCTGCGAGGGGGCTGGACTTTGAGGTCTGGTGTCTTCGTTTGAAATGACGTCTGGTGCGTAAGTATCATGGGACGAGCCGAGCAAATGAACTTGGAGCCCCAATTCCAACGCAGACGAGCGAGGGGCAGGCCCGAGGCAGACACGCTGGGTCCGCGGGGCCGACTGGTGACATGCGTGAAGAAGCAGATGCCCCACGCCGGAGTCAAGAGCGGTGCCACGTCTGCCTCTGGGGTTCAAGAGCGGGGCGCTCCGGCCGACACTGTGGGCAGGCGAGCACAGGACCCGTGACAGTCACCTTGTAGTTCTGCTGAGGGCGGCACGCAGGTAAGGGATGTGAGCACCCCCGGCGCGGCCCTGCCTTGGAGCCTCACAGTGCCCACCTCAGCTCCCCCAGGGGACTGCCGTGGGGGTGACTGCCGCGGGTGGGGTGACTGCCGCGGGGGGACAGCAGCTGGGGGGCTACCGCGGGGAGGCGCTGCCGCGGGAGGGTGCTGACAGCTGTGGACCGCGCACTCCTCACAGGCCTCTGGCTGGGCGAGGGGCACAGGGGGCCCATGCCCAGTGACCTGTGACAGCGGGGAGCACGGGCTCTGCAGACACGGTGAGGAGGCGCACCGGGCAGGGGCAGGCAGTGTGCGCCCCGCTGGGGTAAGGCACCCGGGGACACTCATGGTCACCGCTGCTGGGGGGCCACAGCCCGGCGGGAATTTGGCCATGTGTGAGAGAGATGAACAGGCCCACGGTTTCTGGGGAAGTCTTTATGGGAATCACTGCAAGCACTTGGGAAGAGGGCCTGCCCGCGCGGGCATCTCGTCGGCACCCCCCGAACAGATGGGCGCTCTCCTGTGTGTGCTGGGCTGGGGGGGCAGACGCCTGGTGGCTCGAAGCCGCGGCGGGTCCAGACCTGACCCTGGGACGTAGGATCTCCGTCGGCCCCACGGCCGGTGCAACAAGTCAGGACCAGCACGGCCGAGAGCCGAGGGTCAGCGGGGGTGGGGGACGGTCACCATATCCAAGGGTGGATTTTAGGAGAAATGGTTCAGTCAGGAAACTTGCTCCGCTCCTTGCGGGGACAAAGGAGGCAGGACGCGTGTCGTGTCACCGCCATGTCACCGCTTCGTGTAGGTCCTCCCGGAGCTTTTGCCCAGTCCCTTCGGGGTAGGGATCTTGCTTCCGACCTTTGATCCCGAGGTCCCTGCCTTGGCCACGGCTGGGCCTTTACCTGCTGGACACACACACACACACACACAACACAGGCCCTGCGTTACGAGGGAGACAAGACGTGAACAGAGTGCGAGGCCACGAGGCCACGGGGACGCCACAGTGGCCCCTCGGTCCGCAGGTGGCCGCACCGACCGCGGAGGACGGGCTCGTGAGCCGGCAGAAGAGGACGGAGAAGGGCTCGGAGGAGGAGACGCCGGACGCCAGGGAGGGACGGCGGAGAGCGGGCCGCTCACCCGCTCGGGCTTCAGAGACTCAGCTCCGGAAATGAAAAGGAGTGGCCGTGTGACAAGAGCTTCATTTCCAGGCTGACCCTCAGGCCGGCCCCTCCAAGTGCCGAGTTCCTCCTTTATGGAGGAGGCTGCTGCCAGGCGGCGTCCGTCACCGGCACCCGGCACGGACACAGCCCAGGACCCACGTCTCGTCACACTCGTGTCAGTGACTCTCTTGCTTTCACACTAAGGTTCCCTAACGTAAACCTGTGCCTCCAGCCGTGCTTCGGCCAGGACTAGTTTTCTAATGAAACATGTATTTTCCTGAAAGGCACTCTAAATCTGACATAAAAGAGAGAATATTATGATTCATGGAACAGGGCATTATCTGTGCATCCGCTATTTCATTTGGCGTTTCTAAATACTCTGCTCGGTGACGGACAAAGATGCCGAGAACCGGGCTCTGTAGCCCGAGGACACTCAGGGCTTGGCATCTGCCGCCTCGAGGACGCCCTTGGGGAGCCTCCGGGAAGGGCAGGACCCACGGCAAGAATTTGGTGCGGAAAAGGCAGTTCTGGTCATACAAGTAGCCTCCTCGGCAAGAGCCGGAGCCAGAACACAAGGACTGAGTGCCATGGGGAGAGGGGACGTTGCCACGCGGGTGCTGACATGCAGAAGGGCGCGGGCCTTACCTGGCGGCGGAGCGGGCACCCTGTGCAGCACGTGGGTCTTACGCAGGTTCATCGTGCAGCCGGCCGGGCCCATGAGGTGAGCTTTCCACGCCTGAAACAAAGCAGGAGGCACACGGTGTCAACCAGGCAACCGAGGGACAAGTGAGACGAGTTCTGGCCAGAGCCGAAACCAGGGGCAGCCACGACCCCGGACCGACCCGGCAGCTGGAGCGCTGTCACAGGAGTGCGCGCCCTTGTGCCGGCCCACGGGGCACAGGGCTGTGAGGGCCTCCAGGAGCAGACCGCAGCCCCGGTTGACGCCAGCAAGAAAGCGGGGACTTCGGTCCCTGTGTGACAAAGAGGACTTCCGCCGGCCACCGGGTGAGTCTGGACCGTCCCCTCCCCGCCCGGCCCCACACGGGAACGCAGCCTGGTGAGACCCTGAGCCACAGAGACGTTCTGCTGTGCCCACAACTCCTGACCCCAGAAACCGTGAGACAGGAACAGGGTGCGGCCACACGCCAGCCGGCACGGAGGACCGGACGCTGAGGAAGCAGAGGGGAAGGAGAGGCCTGCTGACTGCCTCACAGCTGGGAGCCAGGAGCCAGGCTGCCGCTCCCCGGGGACTGGAGGGCATGGCAGGAAGAGGGCCAGGGGCTGCGACACTCAGAGCCGGCGCAGCACACAGCAGCCAGAGGAGGGGCGGGTGTCCCAGGGCAGCGTCAGTGCCATGGGAGCCAGCGGAGCACAGACGCAAGGGCGTGAGATTCTAAAATAAACGGCGAGAGAGAACATGTGCCTGTGCGGACCACGCAGGCATCCTTTAACCAGGCCAAGCCGTCAGAAAGAAGTGAGCCCTGTAAGGCGGGAGGGGCACTGAGCAGGGGCAGGGACAGCAGGGCTCTGGGTCCCTCCGTATGTCCCGCTTTACAGAGCCTGGAACGAGCCAAGTACTTCAAGTCGTCACAGGACTTAGTTTTCAGAACCCGCTGGCTACGGAAGAACGCGCCACCAGCTACGAACACCGCAGGAGAAACTAAGTTTTAAAACTCGAAGGTGCATCTGACCCGGCCAACCTCCAATTCACAGCAAACGGAGGGGATGAGAGCCCATCGAGCGACAGCAGGGGGTGCCACCGGCAGACCCGGCCACGCGAAACCCTGCGGGCCAGCAGCGTCTCCCACCGGGGGGAAAGAGCTGGACGAGGAAGGGCCCGTGTGCGGCGTCGGCCACTGCGCCGAGGCTGGAGGCGTGAGCCCCGCGGGAGCGCGTCCGAACCTGCTGCTGCCGCGTGCAGAGAAGGGACGCGCTGCTGGCTGTGGCCCCAGGCGCGCGAGAAGGCGGCACACGGCGGGTGCAGCCGGAATGTGCGCCCGTCATTCAAGCGGGGGGGGGTGGGACGCGAAGCCTGCCCGCGGGCGCCTGTGCTCTGCTGTGTGCTTCCTTACGTCTCTGGCATCTTCTGAGATGGAGGGACACCAGGTACAGGGCTGACTGCGGGGTGCGCGAGATTTCTGCCGAGCGCAGCTGGGTCTGAGCTGTCTCGTGGTGCCCCGTCCCAGAGGGCTGGCATAGGGAGAGCCCAGCAGCAGGACACCGTGGTGGACGGCCGGTGGCAGTGGTTAAGGGTGTCGGAGCCGAAGTGGCCGAGCAGAGGCAGGCCTCCGAAGCCGCACTACCTGGTGGCGGATGGCCCTGCCCCGGTGCACCAGGCTGGAGTCCGCGTGGCGGGTAAGGGGGCACAGGAGGACAGCCCGCATTCACTGTGACCTGCAGTTTCCAGGCTGCACTGGGCTTGGGCTCAGTCACGACAAAGGACTGGTGTGCTATGGTCTGGCCGGGACGCCATCTGGGACCCCAGCACCCAGAGTGTGGAGACTGGACAGAGGCCAAAGCCCCTCGCACTCACCACCCCAGAGCCGAGGGCCCCCGCCCCCGTGGGTCCACAGTGCTGAGGGAGGAAACCACCTGAGCGGACAGGTAAGCACAGTAACCGTTCCAGCAGCGTGGGAACAGACCGGGAGCTCCCTGAACGCTCCCTGGGCCCTAATCACGGCCCGGCCTCAACAAGCTCGCCACTGCAACCCATGTGTGGCTGGCCACGCCCGCGCCGGGCCCTCACCTCCTCTCCCGGGGAGAAGTTCTCATGGCACAGCGGACACCGGTTTGCCAGCTTCTCTGGTTTGGCAGCTGCAATGGCATGAATGAGACAAGATTTAGTCCCTCCCGTGAGAGCCGCGCAAGCAGCGGGAGACACCAGGCCGGACGTCCCATCCCCGGCAGGGCCCCTGGGCAGGGCACCGCGGACACGGACGGCACCACGGACGCCGAGGGCACCGCCCGAGCCTGCACTCACGGTTACACTCCTTCGTTTTTATGTGTCTGGGCAGCTCTTCCTTCAGCACGGCCTCGCTGCAGCGGTAACACCTTCCAAACCCGTCTTTCCTGTCGCACTCCGTCAGCAAGTGCTCCGTCAGGCTGGAGATCTCCACCACCTGCGTCCGGAAACGCAGAAGGAAGCGCGTGTCTGGGAACACGGGAGCGGGCTGCCCCCGCCGGCCTGTGCCCCCCCAGCTCACACACGCCACCCCACCAGCCCGCACGGGGGCCACCGTCGTTCCCGGGGCCCTGCTCCACCCCCGCGTCCCCTCGTCAGGTTCCTGCGCTGGCACTAGAGGCCACAGCGAAGGGTGCGCTGGAGGAGCGGTGGTTAGCTCCAGAGGGCACGGGGGTAAGCGCAGGACAGCTCAGCCGTGTGGCCTCTGCGTTCAAAGTCCCCACTCCCTGACGTGAGTGAGGACGTGCGGATGCGCGCAGGACCCCAGGAGGAGCGGCAGGAGGCGGAGGCGGATTTCCTTCTCCTCGGCTCTCCTCTGTTATTGAAAGAAAGGCCGCTGCATCAGGAGAGATCCACATTTGGGGGATAAGAGAATATTTCTTTCTCTTTAAGATTTTATTTATTTGTCAGAGAGAGAGTCAGAGACCGTGGAGGCACAAGCAGTGGAGTGCCAGGTGGAGGGGGACGCAGGCTTCCCGCTGAGCAGGGAGCCCGATGCGGGACTCAATCCTGGGACCCTGGGAGCATGATCCGAGCCGAAGGCAGAGGCTTAACCCACTGAGCCACCCAGGCGCCCCCAAGGTAGACAAGGTTAAACTCAAAGGACACATCAGGACGACGAGCAGGCTGGACCCCAAGTGGGAGAGGCTGGCTGTGGGCTCTGAATCTGGCAAGGACTGTGGTGCGGACACATCACCAGTGACCACAGATCAGGAGAGCAAGGCCGGCGAGCTATCTAACTGAAAACACGAGCCAGCGGGTGTCCGGGTGGCTCAGCGGGTGGAGCATCTGTCTCGGCCCGGGGTCCCGGGACAGAGCCCAGTGTCAGGCTCAGCAGAGAGTCTGCTTCTCCCTCCGGCCCCTCCCCTCGCTCTTGCTCTCCCGCTCTCCCGTGTAAACATAAATAAATAAAATGTTTAAAAAAACCTCAGCACCGGGAGACTAGAAGGTATTTTCTAGAACAGGACAGCTGAACAGTCAGTAGACAGACAGCCACGTGCCGCACCTCACCAGTGGCAGGAAGCACGGAGGTGGCCCTGGCCGGGGCGTGGACGTGCGGCCCCTCCGAGCACTGCCTGCGTCAGCCCCGCAGCCCTGCAGGTGTGCCCGGCCTCTCCACCCCCAGGGTGCACCCCAAGCAGAGCTGTCACAGGTGCCTCGGCAGACGGACACTGGAGCGCCCGGAGGAACACTCTTCATGGAAGCCTCAAACGGGACAAGGCCCGATTTCCAAAAACAGCAGGGCGGAGGGATGGGCCCTGGACTGTCAAACAGCCTGCGACAAAGCAGGAAGACCAGCAGGACACAAGATGGTTACGGTTTGTACGGTTCCGTTTGTATCAACTCAAGAAGTGAGCAACACCGACTTGTGGGGTCAGGAATCGGGACGGTGGTGACTCTGCGGGGAGAGGTGGTGGCTTTGAGGGCCAGGGAGCTGGCCTCCGAGACGCCGAGCTCGGGCCCCGCGGCACTGACCTGCTTGCAGTAGCCGCACCTCGTCAGCATGAGACAGTGCTTCCAGTAGTGCAGGTCCAGCCCCTCCTCCGTGAAGGCCTCGCTCCTCTCCCCGCAGAAGATGCACAGGCTGGAAGAGAACACAAGCCGCGGACGCAGGCTCGGGAATCGTCCAGGAAGGCGCACGCCCGCCCTGGCCGCGGGTCCGCGGGGGCACAGCCTGCTCGCACGGTAGGAGGAGGTCCCCTGAGCTTCTGCCCTGCCAGCATGACCTAGCACAGCCGCCAGCGAGGTCACGAGGACAAGGACATCTGACTCAAAGGGGAAAGTATCTGCGGTCACAGTGCTCCGTGTCTGACCAACGGGCTGCTGACGTCTCTGGGGGCAAAGGGGGCCCGTGGGTCGGGAGGGCCGTCGCTCTTCCCTAGGGATGACGGATGACGGGAGGAGCCGGTCGGCTGACAGAAGCCGGCCGCGCTCGAGGAAACACTTCCCTGCGCACGGGCCGCGCTAGAGACACGCTACTCACTTCTCCAAGTAGTGGTTATCTGGGCCTTCCGCAGCCGGCGGTGGGGCTGCTTTCCCTCCTTGTGTGTCTGAAACGAGACAAGAAATCATTTAAAGTAACTTCCTGTCAACGTCTCCAAACGGGTAGTAGCCACCCTGATGGGAAACACGTTTAGGAGCTACGAGTCGAGGGGCGTCTGGGTGCCCCCATCGGTGAGGGTCCGACTCTCGGTGTTGGCGTGGGTCATGGTCACGGGGTCGTGGGATTAAGCCCTGTGTCGGGCTCTGTGCTCGGCCTCTCTCTCCCCCCGCCCCCCCCCCCCGGCTCCTGGGAGCGAGCTGTCTCTCAAACCAATGAATCTTAAAAAAAACCCCAAAGCACACTAGGCGACAAGGGTGGTGTTCATCTTCCATCCCCGGCACCTGCTCGGGGACAGAGGCGGCCGCTGCCGGGAGCCCCGTGCCCGGTACCTACCCTGACTGTCCGCCTCCACCGGGGGGGCTCCTTTGCCCTGAGAACAGAAACAGAGAGGTCAGGGACAGACGGCTGCACGCGAGAGTCTGTCCAGGAGAATAAGTGCTTCTGTTTTCCAACTTTCCACCAACAAGTAACAGCTCTGTGCGCCGTCAACGCCCCAACGTGTGCTTTCCCCTCACAAGCCCCGCCACGGGCTCCTGCCCTGCTGCTGCTTCCCAGTGGCTCACCGTCCTCAGTGCCCTGGGCTCTGGGCAGCACATGATTATCACCCTTGTCCCCGGATGCCTGGGGCGCCCCACGAGCCCCATCGCCCTAGCTGCCTCCCCGTTCCTGGCTCTCACGCTAGGTATGCTCTTCCCGGTTCTCAGGCTCACAGCCCTCCGTGGGGGTGACCAAGGGTTCGAGTCCTCTCTCCTTGAAGGTCCCAGGACCCAACCTCTCCTGCCCAGGCTGAGCAGCTGCCCCAGCCTGCCTGGCTGCAGATCGGGCTCCGGAGCCCCCGGCGCACACTGTGGAGGCCACGGACGTTTCCCACTCTCTCCATTCAGGCCAGGCCTCCTCTCACCAGCTTGGGGGCCCTGCTTCCGGGGGCCCTGCCATGCAAGAGCCGGTGGGCCCGTGAAAGCCTCGCCAGGCTAATTTACTCCTGCTCGAGACTCCCAGCCGGCTTCCTAAGTCACCTGTCCCCTCCTCTCGTGTCTGCAGTGGTCTCTGGACACCAGCCACCGGGCTCCAACCGCCCCTCCAAGGACCCTGGCACCCAAGCTCCGCCCTCTCCTCCTCTGGCCCGGTCTCGCCCCACCCCAGTCCCCGGAGGGCGAGGTGTCAGCCAGCAGCCCCTCCTGGAGCCCTTCGTCGGCCCTGGCGACTCTTACACACTCCCTTGTGTGTCCTCATCACCATCAGACGCCACTGAAAGAGGTGAGGGTCCCCGACAACAGAGATTTCTGTCTGTTCCGTGCTCTGGCACACATGGTCCCCAGCACGCTTGGGGACTCAGTGGGTAACTTGGCATACTAGCGTCCCCATGCTGAGACAGACACCGGGCAGCGAGGCAGCCACCGGTGTGATGGGCCTTGCTCCTCCCGCCAGGCCCCTCTCTGGGTCAGACAGTGTCTGGGGAGCTACGTGCGCAGGGGAGCTCCAATGCGTGGAGTGGGCAGAGGGGTCCCTCACGAACCGCTGAGTGTCACTACGGGTGGCCAGCTGCGCAGGGCTCAGGCCTTCCCCCTGCAGCTCCTGGGCTGTCCACAGTCCTCCCCCGGCCAGAGCTCTGGGAGCCACGTTAGCATGTCTCCTCCTCAGCTCTCTGCACACGGCTATCATCCCTACAAAGACTGACCATGTCGGGAACACCTCACAGCACCCTGGGGACCAACCGGCCTGGTCTGGGGCAGAGGTTAAAGGCCTTCTTGGACTCTCGGTTTCAGAGAAGAGGGACAGTGGGCGGCCCTACACTAGCATGTGAGGGACGGGCTACAAACATGGCTACGGGTCTGCTGCATCTGCAGAGACTCAAGCTTCGCATCATAGTAACGGACTTATGTCACGGCCAGGCCCGGAGAAGAAGACACAGCGCAGAATACGACACTAGAGCTGGTGAGGGACGGCAGACTACGTGAGGCCGGCACCTGGCTCACACGATTTCGGTGCCTACACAGCAGGCAAACTCAGGGGCACTGGATTTTAGGCACCAAAACCTCTTGAGAGATGGATTTGTGCGTTTTGCAGGGAGACAAAGTAAACAATGCTGAAAGCAGAACTTTAGTTTCAAGTTTTACCTTCTTGGTGCTTCGAAGAGCTTAGGAAACCTATCAGGAACTTTGAAATCCTTTTTTTCTAAAACTCTGGAGCAATCAGACAGTCTAAAAATTCTCTGTCATTCACGGAAGTGTTGGAGCTGGATGGTGGGCCTGGTGCTAACCCCGTGAGGGCACTGAGTGGCACGGAGTATACGTTTGGATACTGTTAACATGGGTTAAAACATGCTATGAATATTTTACGGCGATAAAAACAACAGAGAAAGAGATCCCAGCACTGTCGGCGACGGTTCGAAGACAGCGCGCTGACGTCCACGCCCGCTGTGCGCTCTACCCTGTGCTGCACTTTCTTTCACAGTCTCTGCCTCTTGGAGCCGTGGCCCTGGGGAGGGGACAGGACTTGGTTTTGTTCCCGGCTTATTCCCGGAGCCCAGCACCATGCCTGGCACTGAGCAGGTGCTCAGCAAACACGTGACAAACGGAGAAGAAGTGATGAAGGTGCCGGGAAAGCTGAAGGATGAGGTTACCCGGCAGCATGCCCGCAGATTCCTGTGGGGCACACGTGGCCTCAGTGGAACCCACACCATCGGGTGCAGGACTCACTGTGGCTCAGTGCTGTGATGGGGAGGGGCCGGTGAGCAGCACAGCCCGGCTGTCCTGGCTAACCCCTGAGAGATCTGTGCTTTAAGTCACTTCAGTTCTAAAAATTTGCTTCCCCACTGGGGCACCTGGGTGGCTCAGTGGGTTAAGCGTCTGACTCCTGATTTTGGCTCAGGTCATGATCTCAGGGTCGTGAGATCAAGCCCTGTGTTGGGCCCTGTGCTGGGTGCGGAGCCTGCTTGAGATTCTCTCTCCCTCTCTGTCCCTTCCCCCACTCACGCTCTCTCTTCCTCTCTCAAAATATAAATAAATTTGTTTCTTCATTTGTATAACATTAAGAAGTTGGACCTGCTTTGGCAGGCGGCTGTGAGAATCGGAAGAAACATGGATGCCCTGAAGGACCATGCTTGAAGGACGCCTGGGCGGGGTGGTCAGTCATCAAGCATCTGTGTTCGGCTCCGGTCATGATCCCCGGGTCCTGGGAACGAGCCCTGCGTCGGCTCCTGCTCCGCGGGGAGCCGCCTTCTCCCTTTCCCACTGCCTTTCCCCCACTTCTCTTGCTCAAAATAAATAAAATCTTAAAAAAAAACCCCAAACCACCGTGACTGCATGGTGTGCGGCGCCACCCCCAGGAGCCCTCCCCCGCAGCCCCTCCGCTCTGTCCTCTTCTTCCCAGTGGCCAGCGCCTCCCGAATCGCCACCACGGCTCCGGGCCCCGGCACGGCACGCCAGCACGCACTCCGCTGCTCTCTCTCTCTCTGAGCCGTGGCAAGAACCCTCACCGCGAGCTCCGACCTCCTAGCAGCCTGTGTGGGCACAGGGCGGTCCCGTCACCAGGGACGGGCCATGCAGCACACTCTAGAACCTTCTCTCCCTGCACCCCTGAAACCTCGTGCTCCCTGATGGCTCCTCCCACCCGCTCCCCTTTTCTTTCGACTTAAGGGCCTGAATGACCAAGTGAACATCCTGAAACTGGTAGGAATCCCAGAAACAGGGCAATCACTCTCTGACCCCCTGAACGACGTCTCCCGGAGGCTGAGGACCAGGGACTTCCTGAGGGGGAACAGATCCCTGAAACCTGCCTTCTTCAGTGCATGGAAATCGGATCTTCACTTACAAGCTTCTTTTGGTCCTTTGCCTCTGAGGGAGGCTAGGAGCTGCGAAGAGAACTCTGTCCTGCACCTCCTGCCTTTAGCCCCGGAGTTTCCTCTCTAACCATCGCCAGCAGCTCACGCCCCTCCCTGGAATCAGTGCCTAATTCCAACGAGCTGACGGACGGTTCCTTTTATGCAACCCGAAGCTCGTTTTTAAAAAGCAACATAGCCTACAGGTCTCATCTACATTGCCCTGTGAGAGGAAAGCAGGCAGGCCGTGTATGTGTCTGTGGGACAGCAGTCGGGGCGTCCGCGAGCGTGTGGGTAGGGGAGATGGTGGCCTTCCCGACCTGGGTGTCGACCTCGGCGTCCTTGAGTGCGGCCAACTGCCCTTGCAGAGCTTTGATCTCGTCTTTCTTTCGTTTTTCAGCTTCTTCTGTAGCTGCTTTCTTCTGTGCCTGGTATGGACATTAGATTATTAGAATTAGAATAAAATTAGAATAAAATGCCATTAGAAGAGCACTTTAGGGTGGTCTTACGAATCGGGAGAGCACTATGGCACATGAATTACGTTTCTTACACGGTACGGCAGTTACTGAGACCAACGATACAACTGGGCTCAAAGCACCTCGCCCGGCTTCCCCGATAAATGGGCAAAACCACACACGTCCACCCAGCCGTCACTGTTCCTGTTCGCATACGGGGAGACGGAGTCTCCCAGGCAGGGTGTGGAGCAGCCAGGATCTGAGCTCGGGAGACGACCTTCCCCTGGTCTCCTGCACCTGAAGCTCCTTGAGCAATCTGTCGGGTTATTGGGTGACCAAACAACTTCAACAGAGGATTAAGTCGTAATTCCATAGAAGTTGACTTACCCTAATTTCAGCATCTGTAGGTCTGCCATCGATTTTAGCAAATCCCTCAAAAATTGTTTTGTAGAGAACATTCTTGCGCGTGGTGGTGTCGTCTGGAGGGAGGTAGTCCAGAATAAGAGCCCGGTGCTGCTTATACATGTCCAAAATGACTCGAACCGCGGCCTCCCGGACCTCGTACACTCTGTGCTCCAGGGCGCTCACTGAAAACTGAACACGGGTCGGGAGGGGTTCTTGTGGTGACGGAGTCTGACAACAACAGAGTTTATTTTTCCCCAGCATAAAAGAAATAGAGGCACATTACACAAGTTTGAAAAGGAACAAAAAGACCACCACGCACCGAATTCTGGCTATCACGACACCGAGTTCCTCTCCGTTTGCCTCATGCGCGCCGCGGAGCTCGCGCTGGCTGCACGCACGCAGCTCCTGGCTGCACGCACGCAGCTCCGCGCTCACAGGCCAACAAACATTTTCTAGGTTCCATCCTCGCGTAGGCTCAGATTAAATTACATATTATAAAATCTTCCAGTCACAGAGAAGAGGACACAAGAACCTTCCCGTGTCCACCACCCACGTTAACCGACGCTATAATCTGGCCATGTCTGCTTCGATCTTTAAGAAACGAAACAGGGCAGCAGAAGCCTCGGGGTCCCGCCCAGAGCCCAGGCGCGCGCTCACGTGTGTGTGTGCGCGCGTGCATGCTGGCGCACACGCGGGTCTTGGGGGTCCTCTAAGCAGAACACCGGCTTGTCTTGGGGACCCTCTAAGCAGAACACCGGCTTGTCCTTCTGTGAGACCTCCCTTCTCCCACCCACATTCCTGCCGCGGACGCTCGTCGGCCACGCTGCGCTTCGGCTGCTCTGCCGTGCGGTGCCACAAGGACCCGCCGTGACACGTTTGTCCCATCCCGCGCGGTCCCGACCATGCTCAGAAAGTCGACTTCTGCCCGTGGGGCTCTGGGCACTGGCCTCGCACTGCCCACCGTCTCGGCCGGCTACAGGCTCCTGGTTCTACCCCGGGCCTGGCCACCGGCTGCGGCACTGCCCCGAGGAGTCCCGGCCTCCAGGAGTCCCGCCCTCTGCAGCTCACCTTCTGCCTGTCCCACTTCTCTGTGGGACAATTCCTCAGCCCCACTGGGGCCTCTGGTCCGCTTTGGACCCACCACCGTCTTCTCCCATCTGTCACCTCCAGGCTTTCCTGCCCCACGTGTCCGTCACTAAGTCACTTCCGGGACCCCTTCTTCCTGTGTCGTCACGGGCCAGACGGAGCGGGCCCGCAGACCCGAGAAGCATGCTGACTGGCCCCGCGCCACACTTGCCCCGACAGGTGCCATGGGCGTCCTGGGCAGCACACGGTGACCCGACCTGAGGCATTTCTGGTCAGTTCAGCTTCTCGGACGTCAAGGGGCAGTTTCATACGTCGCTCCTGTCTCTCAAACTCCAGCATCCAGTCAGGCTTCAAGCGGACCTCGTCCGTGGAGAGGATGCACTTTCCCCACTCTGCATGCAGCCAGCCCTCCTGCGGCTACGCCAGAGCCCAATCCCGTCGGCCACGCGGGGACTCCGCTCCTGCCGGACCCCGGGGACTCCGCTCCTGCCGGACCCAACCCTACTTCCAACTTCCATTCGCTTCTTTCTCCGCTTTGCTCCAGCTGGATCCGTCCTTCCCACGTGCAGGGGGACCCAGACACAGCGGCGCCTTCACCAGCCGGCTGCCTTCTTCCACGGGCACAGCTATGCCACGTGTCCCGGGCCCAAGTGCCCATCGGGGAAGGGCGGGTGGGAGCAGCCCGGCCCGTAAAGACTCCCTCACCACCCCGACCCACTTCGTCTGTTCGGTGACCTCGGAGTCATGGGAGAAGCTGGTGGTGTCCTAATGGAAGGAGACGGGGGCCCGAAGGCCGGCGTGGGGCACAGGGACCGCTCTCCTGGCAAGCTGCATGGGACCACCCGGGAGTGTGACCGACGCTCCCCGATCTACCCCGCTGAGATGTGTGTTTGCCTCTGCAGCGCACTGGGACGGACGCCCACGCCGGCATCTCGAAGCAGGGCGCTGTGTAATGGGAACAGACCGGTGCGGGGCAGGAAACTGCACTTGGAGGCAAGACAGAGAGTGGTCCACGTGACTCAGGGCGAGTCAGGAGGAGAAGTCCATTGGGGACCCGGCAGCGGTGGCCAGGCGAGTGATGATGGGGACCGGACCTGAGGCCAGCAGGGGAGTGGGGGCGCCCGGCCAGCATCTGGATGTATCCGCAGGAAGAGCCCACGGCACTAGCTGAGCACAGAGAACACCACTGCCATTTACAGAAACAGGACGGCTGAGACGGAGCAGGTCGGAGGCGAGGCAGGCGCTCCGTCGGGACGAGGGGCGGACACGGCTTGCTGGAGGCGTCAGGCGTCCGGGGAGGGCAGGCGCAGAGACTGTGTCTTCCACGGGTGGGTCACCGAGTGAGGGTGTGTGCACAGAAATGACAAAGGAGGCCTGGACACCCCAAAGTTCACGAGATCAGGAGGATGAAGGAAAACCAGAAAAGGGACCCAGATGAGGCCATGCGTGCGGTGAGTGGGGCACAGAGCTCCAGAAGCCAGGGGAAGGGCTGTCCGAAGGCTTCTCTACTTCAGCGTCTAAATCACACTTCCGTAGAGAAAACACAGGGATGGAAGTGGCCTGACTTGCTCCTGCCTCTCCTGATGGCACATGTGACTCCATGAGGACCCAGTCCAGGCTTCCGAGTCGCTGCACACGTGGGATCCACGGAGACCCACCCCTTCCCTCACGGACGGGAGCGAACACAGAGCGCTCGTGGGGGGGCTGCCGGGGACAAGCTGTCGTGAGAGCGTCACAGCTCGGCGTCTGGCCATGCGCAGGCCGCGCTCCGCACTCCCTTCCCCCACATCTGAAATTAGGGAGGGACTCCTTGCGCTGGTGCTGGTGGTCTCTCTCCCAGAACGTCCGTGCTAGTCTCGCTGCATCACGGGGCGTGCTCAGGGACTCTGTGCTTCTCTCTTACGGACACGGGTTCTCTGCAGTCTGTCCACCACCGTGGACCAGCGTCCGCATATGTGTGCCGCCCCGCGGTAGAGTGAGGAGCCGGAAGCCTTGTGGTGCCCCCTCTGCTAGGTGAAGCGGTGGCTACTTCTCTGTAGCTGTTGACTCGTTCGCTCTCTCAACAGACACGGACGGACCAGACCCCCCCCCCCCACCCCCCGCTCCAGGCCCATCGCAAGCGCCCAGGCCTCGGCCGCACGGCACCAGAGGTGCGCTTACCTTCATCACGCTGTCGACAGAGAAGCCCGAGCTCCCGGTGCCCAGGTCTTTCAGAAGCCGGGCCAGGAGGCCTACCTGGCTCATGGCCAGATGGTTCGAAGTGTTGGCTTTTAACGGCTGCACCAAGTGCGAAGGGATAATTTGGAGAGCCTTGACTTCCTTGAACAAAGCCATTTCCTATGAAAACCAACATGACTGTGTTAATCTGCACTGGAAGACGCTAGAGGCAGCTCAGTATACTTCAGTTCAGTCCTTGAGGTCAACGTCAAAGGAAAAAATAGGGAGTAAAATATGGCGGTAAAATAGTTTATCTCTAATGCGCGTGTATTCTATTTAAGATATAATGATTAAAAACAAAACCCCAAATCATAAAAAAATAAAACATGATCACTCACAGACAAATGACGCCTTTACAAGAAATGTGATCTAAAACTAAAGATTTCACTCCTCACAATTTCCCAACTTCAGGAAAAAGGTTTTCTAGTTTCTAAAGTTCTAAATCAAATGATACCGTGTCACTATTTATGATCTGTCGGCCTAGAGGGTAGCGGTGCACGGTCTCTGGGTGGTGAGACCCCTCTGGGCTCACAGGGGTGTGGGAGGCCCACGGAAGGAGCAAGTCTTCCCATGAGTAAGGTGTTCAGCCTTCGGGCACCCGACGCAGGAGGCGCACTGATGAGAGGCCGAAGCACGTGGGCCGCGACACACCCAGAAATCAGTCTTGGGAGCTCCCAGGTGGCTCATGTAGGACTGGGGCACCGCGTCACCTCCCCGTCAGTCTAGCCCACTTCCCCCCACCCTCCCCCAGAGCTCAGGTTAAAGGAAGTGGGAAGTGCTCTTCACACTGGAACTGTGACCCTCCGAGACAGCGGGAAAGCTGCGGAGTGTTGATGGACTCGGGAGGAACCCGGGGACCTGCTGAAGCCGGCGCTCGGGTCTCACTCAGGGTCCGAACCCCCAGAGCGCTCTCGCTTTCCCCACAACACCTGGCCTGGAGGAGGCACGCCTGTTGAACGAACAAAACTATTCAGACGGAGTCATTCCACAACTATCTCTTTACCCCCAGTTTTCTATTCCCATTTGGTTTTCCACGTTCTTCTGCCGGAAGCTCCCAGCGCGTCCGGAACGGAGCGGTATCCGACGCGTCAGGATCCCATCAGAGGCGGACTCCGGCTCTCGGAGCACCAGGCGAGCAGGACGGGGGGTCACGAGGAGGATCGGTAACGCTCTCAGGAGAGCAGGAACTGGTAAGGTATTCACACAAATAGCGTCCTAACGGGCCCCTTACTGACTGTTTCGAAGTTTACGACGAAGTTCGTACCTGAATAAAATTCGAGGCGACGACTCGGAGGCGAGCAGAAGAGTCTCCAGTCCTGGTGAGCAGGACGGGGATGGTTCTTTCCACACAGTGAGCGGTCTCAAGCTTACTCAGTTTGTGTTTAGGAATGTACTGCGTAATCATCATTTTCAACAATTTTAAAGAAGCCTGAAAAACCTAGAAAAAAGCGGTCAAAGCAGAGAAGTTCCCGGACTGCGCTCCGGCAAGGAAAACACTGACCCCGGTGACAAACACCAGCGTCACGCTGGACCATCCGCACCGCCCCAGAGGCTGCAGACAGCGAGCTGGAAACCACCTGCTGAACGCGGCGCGGCGTCCTGAAGGGGCGCGCTCTCATCTCGCGTGTCAGACGGCGGCGGTGGCCTGGAGGCCGCACCCCGAGCCCTCCCAGCTGCGGCTGTGCAGCGGTGTGCGCCGGGTGTGCTCACTCTCACGGCCCAGGGAATCCAGAATAAAGCCAAGCTCCTCGGGTTCCGCGAAAAGGAAAATCGGGAACCGAGCATTTCATCGGTCCTCGGGAGCCGGGCCTCTGCGGACCCTGGCTTCTAGGGCGCGGGGAGGTTGATGGCGGTCAAGGACAGCGCACATGGCCAACTGAGGACAGACGGCACAGGCTCTTCGCTGACCACGTTTCTTGCTGGAGAACCTTCATGCCTAGTGACACGCTGTGCTACCCCCGGGCCACCCGAGCCCCTGGGGCACCGCAGCGGGGACTCTGAGGGTGGAGGGCACTCACCGGGGTCACTATGTCCCTGAGGGCCCTTCTCACAAGGAAGACCGAGGCGCGCAGTGTGCTCTTCAGCTCCTCCTTCGGGGTCCCGGTGGGCGTCTCCATCAGCCGCTTGTACAGGGCGAGCAACGCGTCCTCCCGGTAGGACCACGTCCTGGAGTAGGCCCCTGCGACCTGCCACAGAGCGGAGGCCGCCCGACTCAGCGGGCACAGCAGCGACACCGCCCCCCGACACCGCGCAACCCGACATGCCGAGAAAAGTCTCTGGGAACAGAATAAGCGTGTGTGTTTAGGGAAGTGATTTCTCTAACACTGAATGCTGAAGCCTGAAGCCTGTTAAAATACGGTAAGTAGAAGTTCCGTGAAGAGAAATCCTGGGAACCAGGGGAAACCCACTGGGCTCGTTTCTGTGCGGAGATGCCTCTGTCTTCTGGTCTCTCTGCCACCATCTCCCCTGGGACGGGCCGGTATTCCGGGAGGGGCAGATGTTCAACCCCGGCTCTGTCAGTACGAGCAGAAACCCCCAGTCTAAAAGGAACATGCATTCAGAGAATCTTAAATTCTAGCCTGTTTCTGGTGTTTTATAGAATCAATAATCATTGAAAGACTTTGGCCGAATACGGAGGCCAAAGGGAAGCCAACGATGTCACAAGGCCCAGGGTGCGTCCCTGGACATTTCCTATCGGCGGACCCGCCTGCGGCGCTCGGCCTACCAGGCTTTCTCCCAGCACATCCACGGCGGGGCCAGCCTCCCGCAGGGCCTTCTCAGTCAAGGGCTCCGGCTCTCCAGCGGCTCCTCCTCTGGGAGCCTCGCTGATATCAGTGTCACTCTTTTCAGGTTCCAGGGTGGCCGCTGCCGGCTGCTTCCGCGAGGCAGGAAGGGGCCGCTCGTCGTAGGGCACAGACGGGAGCTACGGGAGAGGAAGGGCAGTTGCAGAGCTCGCCGGGCTCCCCGCCTGCCGCCACCATGTCTACACCGCAGGCCTTCTGCTCTGCACGACAGCAGGTGCATCAGATCAGAATAATTTATACGACAGAATTCAGCTGAAAACATGAGATCACAGTTTCCACACCTTACTGAGCGCACTGCAGACCCAACGGAAAAGCGACCCAGACTCAGCCTCGGCTGCCACCCAGCACTAGTGACCGCAGTTCAGCGGACAGGAAGCTTAAACAGTGGTAAAGTGATTATGTTTTCTTCCCTGACAAGACTTCTGTTCTTTTCCTTAGTCTGTGACTTAGAAATAGGTATCAGGCCTCATTTTAAATGTGATCGTTACCTGGCAGATGGATACTAAAGCAGACAGCCAAGCTCACGAGCCTTCACAGTCTTCCTGTGCTCTGGGTGGACGGCAGTCTGCCACACGCACCCCCCAACCCCAGAGGCTCGCTGGGCCCCCGCCATGCGATGGGCGACACGGACACCCCACCTCCTGGGGCTTCCATCCCCAGGCCGTCTGACACGTACACAGGTGGTAACCTTTGGGGAAATTAGGTGGGAACAGATTCCAGAGCCCTTTTCTGAGGCAGGTGTCCCAGTGACACTCACAATGGACACCCGCCTAGTTATTAACTGGGCACGCAGGTGAGTTACTCGTGTTCTAAAATCTACTCTGCTGTAAAACAAAACACGCTGACATGCAGACAAAGGGAAAATTAGGGCATTTTAGAGCAAAGGATTCAACGTGACTCGGCGTAATGATGTTCCAAAGGGAGATGCTCCCAGCGGGGAGAACGGTGCCCTGGGAGGGCAGCAGCGCCAGTGCCGTCCTCGCTGGCTTTCCCGGCCTCGGGCTGCAGCACCCACCTGCCCCTGCCCACCCAAGGCCCGTCTCCCTCCCCACAGTCCACCGGCCACGCCGCCCTGCACGCCGGCTGGGGCTCCAGCGAGGTCCTCCTTCAGTCTTCATCCTCGCTTGGAGGCGGGCACGTGACTGACAGACTCAGAGACTCTTGCTCAGAGTGGGACGCGCTCCTGCTCCGAGGGGACAGTGCGCAGACGTGAAGCTGAGGGCGTGGGGCAGCTCCAGCGCCGGGGAGACTGGGAGCCACGGAAATGGACAGGACGGGCAGGACGAGAGCAGCTGCTGAGGACACCGCGGAGCTGCCGAGCCCAGAAGCCTCCACGAGCTCTGACGTCCCGAGCGGCCCCCGTCTGAGCGAGGTGCTCTGGGACTCACAGCACAGAAACCCTCCAAGCACGGTAACCAAGCGTGACTCGTGTGGAGGTTCTCCTGCAGCCGGTTCGTGCCGGGCACCCTACAAACACGGTCTCGTTTGTCCCCGGAAACAAACCTTCAAGCAGATGCTTACACATTTGTACAGAGAGGAAAGCAGAGGCTCAGAAGAATGGGGTGTCCCGGACGACCGGCTGATGGGACAGAAGCAGGGGGGGCCTGACACTTCTGACTGCGGACAGGACCTCCAGTGACATATCGTTACCTGCTGGCTGCTCTGCCACCACGCTCTGGCGTCAACATTTACCCTCTCCTGGAACGCAGGCCAGGACGGTTCTGCCGTCATGCACCCTTGGCACCACGCGGGTCCTCCCCGTGTGTCTGCTCAATGAACCGCGCACAACCCGAAACCGAGTTACCTACGTGGGTCTTGAGATGGGGGTCTGCAGCGGGCGGTGAGAGGTCCACTGCAGAGTGCTGAGAAGGGCCCCGGGGCTGCGCTGGAGGCTTGTCCTGAAGGCAAGGTTCTGCAAACCGGCTTTCTGGTGCACTTTCTTCTTGCGGTAGAGATGGCACTGGCTGTGGGTGGCGAGGACTGGTAGAGTGAGCCAGGGGGTGGAGGGGCAGGTCAGAAGCCCTCTGCATCTGGGGAAAGACGGGGCACTTCACTCTCAGTGCTGCTGCCACACCCTTCGGGGGGAGAGGGTGACATAAGCATTTAGGAAGGCGGAGTGACAACCTGCGTCCATCGTGCCCCCAGTCCTATCCCAGGCTTTCCGCTGTCTCTTGACGGCAGATGTGTGCCCTACAGAGCACATCTGGGCGCCAGCGTGATGGCAAGCCCGGGGCCCAGGTGACCCAGTGTGGAAGCACGCACACACACCTGTCAGCAAGGACGCGGCACGTGGGGCAGGAAGCACCTGGGCGTCCCCTGCCCTGGCGTGGCCATGTACCCCATGGGGGCAAGAGCAGGCTGTTTTGGGTCATTGCACCATGGCTACCGTGTGCCTGCCACGGTAGTAAACGTCCCAGACAGATGTTCTCATTTAATGCACAATGTTACCCCATAAATGGGAGACGGAAACTGAGGCAGAGTGGCTAAGGAAGGACCCTGAGATCACACTGCCAGCAAGGGGGCCGCATCAGAGCCCAGGCAGCGTGGCTCCAGGGTCTGTCCTGTCCTGCGTGAATGTGCCATGCGGGTTGCACACCTGCTGCTCTGCGGCTTCTAGAGTTCAGTGGCGGAGCGTCTCCCAGGCCACATGGTCTCGACAAGCCGGGGCTGTTAGGGTTCTCCTCACACACCCCCCCCCCCCGCACCGTGGCCACTCGTGGGGTGTACGTGGGGCAGC
>NC_081570.1:2095595-2105502 GCF_022355385.1 Mustela nigripes
CCAGCCCGGGCTTCACGAGGACACCAGCCCGGGCTTCACGAGGACACCAGCCCGGGCTTCACGAGGACACCAGCCCGAGGCAGGCAGGAGCCGCACCGTCACAGGGCGGAGGAGAGTGGGGAGGGCTTAAGTGGACATCGGATGACGCTCTAGTGACTGATGATCGGGGTTCACCGATTCCTTCCATTCTTGCCTGTGACGCTGGCTGTGCCAATAAAATATCACAGGATGGCAACAGACCTCTCACCCGCACGGAGGAGCCCGCAAGCAGGACGTGAGCACACAGGAAATGGAGCGGTCTCCGCTGGGCCATAAATGCAGCTGTGCTAAGTCCAACAGTGACCTTAATCTTTAAGAGTCTTTAAGGCAATCCCATCAGTGGCTTATCTAGCTCCAAACGGAATCCAGAGGGTCTCGAACCCACAATCCTCTGCAGGTGACTCACACTTCGGCCCCTCTGAGGAGAGTCCTAGGAGCGATGGCCTTGTGGGGAGACTCTTACCCGGTACAAGTTCCTTCCAGAGCTGGATCCTCGCTGTTGTGCCCCAGGTAATGGTCAATCAGCTTCTCTCTAGAGGTCTTTGGGAGAAAAAGCTCTGCTTAGTGTCTCAGAGGAAAACAGGAACAATGTGAAGCCTGAACCAAGAGGTGGTGTGTGATATAAAGACATCTGCAGGCTTCAAGAATCCTAGTCTTTGGAGACACAGTTAAATTTTTTTTTTTTAAAGATTTTATTTATTTGACAGAGATCACAAGCAGGCAGAGAGGCAGAGAGAGGAAGGGAAGCAGGTTCTCCGTGAGCAGAGAGCCCGATGCGGGACTCGATCCCAGGACCCTGAGATCATGACGTGAGCCGAAGGCAGAGGCTTAACCCACTGAGCCACCCAGGCGCCCTGGCACAGTTAAAATTCTTGAGTAAAATAAAGTTTAATACGCTACAACTGCCAAAAATTATCAGCTAGTTAGTCAACCATTTCATAAAGATTTTCACACTTTTTATGACAAAAATAATCAATCCTCTGTTTTTAGGAATACATTTTCTTCTTTAAGAATGAAACTCCCCAAACTCACAATGTTGCTTTCATCACCAAAGTCCGCAGGGTCTCCGATGATATTCACTGCAACCAGAGCGACCTAAGGGAGAGGGAAGCGGGGGAGATTAAGTGTGAAACGCTCGCGGCGACGCACACCTTTGCTGCGCGCCGTGTGCGCCTCCGTGCAGAAGGGATGCCAGGCACCGGCGTGTGACCTGTGAAATGTCACGTTAGACGTTCACCGTTACTAGTTCTCGTAAACGATGTAAGTTAATGTTCTAACGCCTAATCGGATTATTTCAACATCTAAAGTACGTTAAGATGGTCACGGCTCACAACCTCTCCGGTTTTAACAGAGCATCGCATGGACCCGTCGCCGCGGAGTCCAGCATGGGGTCCCATCTGCTCCACGTCGGAAAACCGGACAAGGGACCGAAAGCCTGCGCCAGCACGGCTCAGTCTGTCTGGGTCTGTGGTTCCCCTTGAAGGCGGAGGACTCCCCTTCCCACACGCTCCCTCCCTCAAGCATCAGTGCGGCCGAAGTGAGTGACGGGGTGTTACTGTGGGGCCAACAGTCTTCGGGGTTGCGGTCGCGCACTGCAGCGGACCGAGCCATGGAACCGCACCTCAGAGCTGTCCCCAGCTCCCATGCTGGCTGTGCAACTCTGGTTCGGGGACAGCCTCCTCTTACGGGGGTGGGAGGTGCTGTCAGCGGGATGTGACTGAAGACTCTGCTTCGGACACGACTGTTTCTACTACGTGAGTCGTGCCGAAACAGAACTGAGCGACGAGAGAAAGGAACGGAAAAGTGGCGCAGGACGGCGGGAGAGACAAGAGTGAGGGCCCGGAGCTGGGCTGCCACCGTGAAACCCCAGCTCCGAGTCCATGCAGGGGATTCGTCTTGTGGAGCGTTAGCGGGTGTGTCCAGAAGAGCGTCACGTCACAGAAACACCACCAGCCGCGGAGGCAGTTCTAAGTTTTCAAGTGGACACGGTACAGAATTGTAAAAAGCAGCAGAGGATAGAGACTTGAAACCTGACATCACCACAACATCACCATCTCACGGCAGAACGGATCCTGTCCCTCACGCGAAGGCCCTGGGTTGGGGCGACCCGCCAGCCTGAGCGCCCCCCACACCTGGGTCGGCCCGGCGCCCGGCGTGCCCCCTCGCGAGGGGCAGCGGCTCCTGGCGGCACGGCTCCCGGACGGCCTCTCACTCCTCCACAAACGCCAGCAACTTAACCGAGATCTGCAATGCCGCTGGCTCCCCGCGACGCTGCGAGGAGGTGGGTGCGGTCACGGCGAGGCACGTCTCACCTGGTTGTATACGTTGTACTTGTTGACGTGGTTCTCGTGAAAAATCAGCTTCAGGAACTGTCCCACCGCATCCACGTAGACGGACTTCAGCTCCCGGGCTTTGCAGCCCGTCTTCTCGTTGTCGCAGAGAGAGACGTAACTGAAAGGGACAGCGCACGCCCGAATCACGCGGGCGGAAAACGTGCGCGCAACGGAACGGAACTCAACGGGTTTCAGTCAAAGTCAAGTCTAGGACGGAAACGCGTGGGGAAAAGCCCGGAAACTGTAGTCTACCCAGCTTTCCGGGAACAAGTTCTGCATCTGAAGAGCAGAGACGGACGCCTGCTGTCACCGACAGCGCAGCTTCCGAGTGCGTCCCCGGAGGCAGCGGCTCAGACCCACACGGGAGCCTGGCCCAGGACCAACGGCACAGGCGGGCCCTTCGCTCCCGCCGCTCGCACATGCAGCGTCGGGTTAAGAGTTCCCGTCACGAGCCTTCCGTGTCACCTACCCGAGTCTCCGGAACCGCTCGGCCTGGTAGGGCACGAAGTACTCGGGCAGGCTCTCGCTGACGTAGAACTCCACCTTGCTCGCGATCATGTACTGGTGGGCCAGCAGCTGCAGCTTCCTGATCCGACACCTCTCCACCATCTGAAGAACGATTTCTTGTGGAAACTGGCAAAACCTGAAAGCAAACACGTGGGGTCTCTCGCAGTCCGCGCGGGCTCCCAGCAGCGTGCACGGCGCCCCGCACGCCGCCTGGCCGTCTGCAGGGGCCGAAGCTCCCATTCGAAGTGGATCTGCCTGCCCCCCCCCCCCCCGAGGGAATCAAGCTTTTGGCAGCTGGAAAATGGTCTGAAATGAACGGTCTGCAATGACCTTCAGCACGAGACAGACACACCGTGTTAAGTGGCTATAGTGGTGGGAAGGGCAGAGCCAAAGCGCTCCGTGCAGGAACCCACGGTTCCGGAAAGCCACTTGCTCAGGGACTCCGAGCGGGGGTGTCTACTGCGCGAGCTCAGGGGTCTGCAGGAGAAGCCCGCGCTGTCCACGGGCGAGCTAGTTTCGCCTCCTAAGTGACAGAGCACATTAGCAGCCTGCATGAGAACGGGCTGGACAGCCAAAGCGTTGGCTGCGGGAGCTGCTCATGGCTGAGCCGCAGAGCCCAGCGCCCACACGGCGGCTGCTACGCGTGTCGAGCTGGCAAGCGCTGCGTTGTTAGAAGAGTGGGGTGCTGAAGGCCCTGGGAGGCGAGCCGCAAAGGACAGAACAGCTGCAAAGGGCCCAGCGGCCTCGTGGGGGAGTCCACTCCAGCCCACTGGCCAGGCTCCCTCTCCCTCCGCCACCTTTCCCAGCGGCCCCCGCCTCCACCGAGAAAACGAGAAAACGGGCCTCGAATGGGGCTGCCTTCACTGCTCCCCAAACGGACCAGCTTTCCTGCCGGTGCCCCATCCCCCGCTCACTCCCCTGGACGGCAGCAGAGCCTGCCTACCCCCACCGGGGCTTTTCCCTCCCCATCACGCCCATCAACACACAAACACACTCTAGAAACCCCACTTTAGGAAAGCCCTCCTGTGAGCCCACACCCCTCTCAGTCCCATGCCAGCACTTGCTTACCCTGGCAAAACCTGCGCTGTTCTGTCATGCACCCCCTCCCCAGCCCTCTCCAGGGCACTTGGCCTGTATCTCCACAGCTTGCTCTTGCCAAGGCCACCGCTGCGCCCCACGATGCTGTGTGCAGGTGTACTTCCTGGTCCCGGCTTCACGCAGCCCACAGGCCTGAGCCCGTACGACGTCTGTCCAGGCCTGCACTGCTCCTGGGCTGGGTTCCAGGCTCCTTCCCCTCCCTACACTGACCCTGGCTTTAAAAACCTCCTGCTTGTCTAGGAACCTCAACTAGACCCCAGGTCCAGGCCCATCACTCAGCTGGTGACTGCCATCTCCGTGCGGACACCTGAGGGGCACGGGGTGTGACAGAAAAACAAACTCCTGGCACCAGCCACCCTCCTTCACCCGTGGCAGCCCGTCTCCTCATCCCCCTGCTTTGCCCACTGGGCAGTGGCCCCAACAGCCCCCGGGACCCTCTTCACCCACTGCTGCCCAGCGAGTCTCACAGCAGCACGACAGAGGAGAGGAGGGGAGAGCGCACGGGGACACCAGGCTGAGCGCAGGACGGTCTGTGCAGCCGCCGCGTCTAACCGGGAGTGCGCAGGGGTGCTGGGGGAGGGCATGCGGTGAGGAGGGGGTGGGTGAGCGCAGATCAAGTGGACTCTCACCCCAGAGGTGGGGCTGCCTGGAGTTATCAGAGGTGAAACGCTCCTAAGAGATGCGCCCAGGGCAGGAGGACAGTGAGGACAGGCTTGTGACACGAGCCTCCTCAGTCCCCACGGCGGTCAAGCGCAGCCCCAGGTGCATAAGGTATTTGCTGCCCTCGAATGCTGCCCAAGTCCGGTACGACCGCCGTTGAGGTCACTCCGGGCACGAAGACACTTATGGACCCCTCCAAAGTGGTTCAAAGAAAACCATGGACAAAATTTGGAAGTTGTATGTTTTTTAAGATCCTTCAAAAAATGGGTCTAGGACTGTGTTATTCAAATGTCATTTGAAGGGCTCAAGCATGCATCACAGCTGTCCTTCAGGGACACTAAGAGGTGACAGGACGGTGGGGAACATGAGAGGCAGGGACTGGGAGGGACCACACCGGGATGGGGAGCCGGCCTCACGGGCAGGGAGCCCGAGCAGGCCCCTGGGCTCCTGAACACCCAGGACTCTACCCTTGGCGAAGACCGAAGACCTCTCAAAGAAGGCTTACTTTCAGAGAAGGCCACAGAGAGATACTAACTAGTATCCCGTTACTCAAGCCGGGGGCATTTGTAAAGGCATAGAAATATTCCAGATAAT
This sequence comes from Mustela nigripes, assembly GCF_022355385.1. Taxonomy (NCBI): domain Eukaryota; kingdom Metazoa; phylum Chordata; class Mammalia; order Carnivora; family Mustelidae; genus Mustela; species Mustela nigripes. Next base: position 2,100,827 of record NC_081570.1, read on the forward strand.
CGCTAGAAAGAGACGCTCTTGGTTGAAGTTTGGGGTTCACAAAATCTCACCCACAGGAGCACAGCTGTGACACCGGGGGGCCTGGCACAGAACGTGCATGGGACAGGAGGCCCAGTGAGCCGCCAGGGAAGCCGCCTAACAGCCGTGTGCAGTCCCTTCTCCCTGAACTCTGTGGCATATTTCTTAAGTGAAGGTCAGTTAATCTTTTAGGGATAAAGGCCCCCGAAATTTTCTTTAGAAACATATAAAGATGGAAACAACCCAGCCCATCACCGCACAGACAGCGTGCGGTTCTGAGGCCCGAGTTGAGACACAAAGCACAAGTCTTGGAGGAAGGCAGCCCGCCGCCCCGGCCCACGGCCCCAGCCTGGCCCACCTCGGTGACCTCCAGCCGCTGACGGTTGGCGCGTGGATCATTAGTTCCCGGGCGCTGAAGCCGTCTTCATGTCCAGAGGAGCTGACGACAACGAAGCCAATCTTGTGGGGCATCCTGGGCACTGGGCTGGGTACAGGACAGGAAAGACTTCTTTGAGACAGAGGAACCCGGGAACCTTTTACAACAAACACCGAATGTGTTGGCTCAGCCTTGCCCAGAGACAAAATCATCCCCAACACACCAGGATTTTCCCACTGCTTTGAAAAAAGCCAGATTTTTGGTTTGAGTGTTTCTCCTAGGAGCCTCTACCTCTACTTAAGGTACCATTTATCTTGACTTTTTCCAAATGTCTGTCCTAAAAACTTGACCAGCGTTGTGGGTTGAATGGCATCCCCTCAAACAGGATGTAGTCCTAACTCCCACCACTGCGGGTACGAGCTTTGTCAGAAACACACGTAACGGGAGGAAGACGAGGTGGTGCGGGAGTAGGTGGGCCCCGCCAGGAAAGCAGGGGTCCGTCCGAGAGACACAGACAAGGAGACCAGCCCAGGGAACAGCCAGGACTGCGGTCCGCACCAGAAGGGGGGCGAGGCAGGCAGGACCCTCCCATGGAGCCTTTACAAAGAGCAGGCCCCGCGGACACCTGGAGAGCAGGTTTCTAGCCTCCGGAGCACAGTTCTGACGTTCTAAGGCGCCCACTTTGTGGCACTTTGTTAGGGCAAAACCGAAGAGTTTTGTTAAGATATAAGCACCAAGTTTTTTACGTTAGTTAAGAAATGACCGTAACCAGTGTGCTAACAAGTTACACCAAAATAAGGAGGAAAGGAGCAGTTTAATCAACAGCACGGTCGGTAGCTGCTGGATGCAAACGCGCGGCCGGAGCAGGAAGGGCGACTAGGGGAGCTCCGCGCCGGGGGAAGAGATGGGCACCCGCGGCCTGCCTGAGGCACTCAAACACCGGTCGGATGAATTTTCTATGTCATTGTTTGGCGAACCGCTCGGAGCGGAGCATCATTTTGAGGATGGAGGCTGTGACGGCCGGTTCAGCTGGGTCAGCACCCGTCCGGTCCGGGCTTGAGAACAGCACCTCAGTGGCAGCTTCCGCCGGCACCGCTCCCGGGCCGGGCCAGTCTGCGGGGTCCGCGTCCCACCTCAGCGGCTGGTTCAGGGGTGGGAGCGCGGGAGGAGGCCCCGAGCTAGACCCGTGTGGCTCCGCCCCCTGGACTCTGCTGGGGCTACAAGGGAACGAGAAGCCTTCTTCTTCTTCTTTTTTAAATAAGATTTTATTTATTTGACAGACAGAGACCACAAGCAGGCAGAGAGGCAGAGAGAGAGGAGGAAGCAGGCTCCCCGCTGAGCACGGAGCCCGATGCAGGACTTGACCTCAGGACCCTGGGATCATGACCTGAGCTGAAAGCAGAGGCTTTAACCCACTGAGCCACCCAGGTGCCCCGAGAAGCCTTCTTCCTGCTGAGGCTGGAGCTGTAGAGTATTTCTGGGGGGCTACTGGCGGCTACCGGGGGGGGGGGGTCTTGCCAGAGAGCAGGCTGACACGGGGAAACAGCTGCCTTGGGAACCCTGAGGTTCAGCCACATTTAAGGCCCAAATTACTTGTAAACTTCTGGTTATTTTCCAGTTCCTGAGCCAGTCAAATCCCCTTCAGCAAGCCAGTTTGGGCTAGCTTTACGTATCTGCAACAAGAAGAGCCCTCACTAAGACAGAAAATAAAGAATTTTCCAGCACCTTCTCTGGGATAGGCCATACCATCAACTGAAATCCTGAATAGCAGGGAACATAGAAACGTATCCTGTACGATTCTGCTTATCTTAATATCCCTGATGCCTGATCTAGAACGTTCCCTTCCATCCAGAACCTCCAACGACCTACACCAATAAATGAATTCCTGGCTGGTACCTGCCACGGCTTCTTCGAGCGTCTGAACAAAAGCATTACTAACAGAGTAACAGCCCGTTATTAAAGACGGTAATTCCTGACACAAGCGGGACAGTGTCACAGTAGAGCAGAGGAACGCGGGGGTAACCGCACGCAGAACATACAGGAAAGCAAGCACCGAGACGGACAGTGAGGCTGTCCGCAGGCGGGCTGCTGACCCGTGCTCCCAAGGGAACGGGATCTGTCCTCCACACCCGCAGCTCCTCCCAGAGCCGGCGCTTTCAGCCCAGACGTACCCTGCGTCTCCTCCTCCCCACGTCCACCCACCACGAGCCAAGTCCCCTCGGTCCTGCCTTTCAGATGACGGATTGTGACGGAGCCCACCGTCTTCTCTAGAGCATGACCACGACCGCGGCCAGGTCTCTGCACGGGGAGCCCCCCACCCCCATTGTCCCGGGTTCCCTCTCAAGCCCAAGCAGGGCCGGCCGCATCCGTGTCGTGACGCAGAGCTCCTGACGGGCTCCTGACGGGCTCCTGCCCAGCGCTGAAGGGCCGACTGTGTCCCAACCCACCTGCTCTCGGAATCCCCAAGGCCTGCCAACCTCACGTCTGTCTCTCTGCTCTGAGTTTCTCAAATCCTTCGATCGCCTTTAAGAGCAGGGCCCACTGCCCCCGGCCCACCTTGAAGTGAGTGGGCGTCTACTAATATTTTCAGCTGAAGGGGACGAGGTCTCTTGACATTCTAGAACCTGAAATACCACTCGAGTCGCCCGCTCGCGTGTGGACACATTCTCTTACGCCCACTCTGGCTCGCAGGTGGTGCTACCTTTAAAGCACTTACCGTGCGCCGGGGACGGTCCTCAGCCCTAGACACCCGCTAAGACCTTCGTCACAGCTCTGACACAGGTCTGTTGTCACAGGACCCTAGAGATGTGGGAACGGAGGCCCAGGGAGGCCCTGCTTGGGGTGAAGGGCTGGGAAGCCCCGCAGGCACAGTGCCTTCAGCGGACTGGGAGCCAGCGTCTGATCCTGACCAAACACTCAGTCTAAGGTTCTCAGACTCAAAGCAGGACCTCTGAAGTCCCAACAGAGGCGTCCACGGATCGCGCCGCGAGAGCCTCCTGCCTCAAACAGTTCAGTAACAGAGCTCGGGCATCTGGGAGCCCGGCAGGAGCCAGGCCTGGGCGCCGCAAGCACGACCTTTCTGCCTCGCTTCAAGCAGCCGGGAAGGGTTCCTCTCTGGCCGTCCTCTTCCAGAGCCCTGCCACCCCGGACCCCAGGGTCCCTTTCGGGAGAGCCTCGGGAGTGTTGCAGGCCGCTGGCCCGGCCCGAAGGACACCGCCGTCGGACTATAAAAATCACCACTGACATGTTGGGAAAAATCAAAGCTCTCTGGCAGACTCAGCCATTAGCAAGCGGCCGGCAAGCTGCTGCCCGCGACGTCCTGGCTGCCCTGCTCGGCCCTGCTCGGCCCTGCACCCACCGACGGGGCCCAAGGCTTCCCTCGCGCAGGCAGCGGGCGCCGGTCAGTCACGTACCAGGACGCGGCACCCACGGATCAAGCCCGAACACCCCCGCGTCCACGCTTCTCTTTGCGGAGGCCCGAGCGGGACACGAGCGGATACCGTCGGTCAGTGGCCGCCGAGCACGGCGAGACGGGGCCGCCGCAGGGCGTGCGGGAGGGGCCGGACCCGCACCGGGCGGGGTCTGGGCCAGCGGAACGCGGGGGTCCGGACGCGCCGAGCCGACCCGACGCTGACCGCGGCGCCCGCTGGAGGCCTCGGCACAGCGGACCTGCGGCTGCGAGGGGCGGCGCCCGCCCCCGGCCGGGCTCCCGGCCCCGGCCCCGGCCCGCGCCCCCGGCCCAGCCCCCGGCCCCGACTCCGCCGGCCGCGCCCACCCCGCCGGCCGCGCATCCCGGGTCCGCGCATCCCGGGGCCGCGCCTCCCGGGTCCGCGCGCGGCCGGGGTCCGGGTACCTGTCAGGACCGAAGGCCTGCCCGGACCTCGGCGCCTGCACCGTCCCAGGGCCCTTCGCCGCCCCTCGGCAGCGCCTGCCGGAGCTCAGGAGGCGCCTCCTCCGCCGTCCTGTACCCCCGAGCCGCAGCGGTGGCCGCGGACGAGCAGCCCCGGCCTCCCGCGCCCAGCGCCAGGGCCGCCGGCACCGCTCTCATGACAACCGGGCCAGCCCGGCCCGGCCGCGCCTGCGCACAAGGCGGAGCCGCGCCTCCGTTTCCCCGGACCTTCTGGGAAATGGAGTCTCTAGGGGACGGCGCCTGCGCACAAGGCGAGGCCGCGCTTCCGTTTCCCCGGACCTTCTGGGAAATGGAGTCTCTAGGGGACGGCGCCTGCGCACAAGGCGGAGCCGCGCCTCCGTTTCCCCGGACCTTCTGGGAAATGGAGTCTCT
>NC_081570.1:2105602-2177867 GCF_022355385.1 Mustela nigripes
CTTCTGGGAAATGGAGTCTCTAGGGGACGGCGCCTGCGCACAAGGCGGAGCCGCGCCTCCGTTTCCCCGGACCTTCTGGGAAATGGAGTCTCTAGGGGACGGCGCCTGCGCACAAGGCGGAGCCGCGCCTCCGTTTCCCCGGACCTTCTGGGAAATGGAGTCTCTAGGGGACGGCGCCTGCGCACAAGGCGGAGCCGCGCCTCCGTTTCCCCGGACCTTCTGGGAAATGGAGTCTCTGGGGGACGGCGCCTGCGCACAAGGCGAGGCCGCGCCTCCGCGCTCCCTGGCCTTCTGGGTAATGGAGTTTCCGGGGCACTCCGCGCGCCCTCGGTCCCGGCAGCAGAGGCCCCAGGTCGCGGGACCCCCGCCGCTCGGCTGATCTCTGCGGCGTGCGCGCGGACCCGCCGGCGGGGTCGGAGGCCCCGAGGATGTCTGCGGCGTCCCGGAGGCCCAAGACGTTCAAGCTGCGGGCCCTGCACGGCCCCCAGAAGGTCGGGGTGGCGGGGAGCAGCTGCCAGGACGTGCTGCGGAAGGGCTGCCTCCTCCTGCAGGTGCCCGCGCGGGGGGACGCGGGGGCGGGGGCCGTGCGGGGGCCGTGGCCTGGGGGCGCGTCCCCGCCCCTGAGCCCGCTGCGCGGCGGTGCGTGGGGGCTCCCGGGGCCGCGCCTCCCGCCGCGGGCCGCGACGACGGGGGGGACGGCGGCGGCTCTGCCCGAGGGTCTCGGCGCGCTCCCCGCGCGCGCCTGCTCGTCCGCCGCGTGCGCCTGCGCGGGCCTCAGTTTCCCCCTCCGCAGCGGGCGGGGCGGAGCTGCGGGCCCCCGAGAGGCCTCCCGGCGCCCCGGTCCCCGCGGGTTCGCCCGTCGCTCTGCCGGCCCCGACCGCCGCGGTTCTCCCGGCCGGCCCCGGACCGCCGCGGCGCGCGGGTGGGTGTGCGCGGCGCTGCCGGCCTGGAGCCGACCGCTTGCCGGTGTCCGCCCGCGGCCCCGAGTCCCTTCCCGGAGGAGCCGACCCGCGCCGTGGCCGCCGAGGAAGCGGGGTGCGCCGAGCGCGTGTGGCCGACGCCCGGGGGTGCGTCCTGCTGACGCGGTGCCCGCGGGCGAGTGGGGGCCTCGGGCCTTGTTCTCGGAAACAGCCTGGGGTTCGGGCCTCGGGCGCTCCTGTCCAGAGAGCGAGCGTGGCGAGTCCCGCACGGCGCCCCCGCCGTGATCCACGGCCCCGTGGCTTGTGCGTCGGAGCGACCCGCACGCAGGGTGTCTGCTTCCGCGCTCCGCCGGGTCTCCGCCTGCCGGTGGCATGTGCGCGGCGGCCCTTCGGGGCCTGGGGGAGCGCGGCGCACGGAACGGCCCCCGGGACCCGCCACCGAAGCCTCCCGCCCTGCGTCCCCGCAGCTCCCTGTCGCCGGCTCCCGCCTGTGCCTGTACGAAGACGGCACGGAGCTGACCGCTGATGACTTCTGGAGCGTCCCCGACGGCTCGGAGCTGGTGCTTCTCAGCGCGGGCCAGACCTGGCAAGGCTGTAAGTGGCGCGGATGCGGGAGCGTGGCAGGGAAGCCGGACTGGCCTTGCAGGTGCTGGGGGGCGGGGGGCGCGGACACCGACCTGCCGGGGGTCTTCCCGCACAGAACTCGGAAGGGGGAGCCCCCAGCATCAGGGAGAGCTGCCGCTCCTCTTGTCCAGGAACCCCGTTGTCCAGTTGGGTGTTTCAGGTGACCTTTCTTCTTTTTGACATTATTTAAATTTTATGTTCATTTGACTGTCCTAGTAACTCCCAAGGGCAGAAGGGAGGGACTGGCGGGCTGGGGCCTGCGCTGCTTTGCCAGTGAGGCCCACCGGAGAGAGGGGCCGTATTCCCCGCAGACTGGCCAGCCGTTCAGTTCCTAGGGAAGGGGTGGTCGCTGGGGCTGTGCCCGGTGTCTGGTCTGTGTTGGTGTTTGCCAGTGTGCCCCCCTGCCAGCAAAGTTCTCCCGCTCGCTGCCCCTTTGTAACCACGCCTGCCCCTCCCAGCCCTGCTGTCCCTCCTCTTGGCAAGCACTGACGTGTTCTTGTCTCTGTAACATTGTCATTTCGAGAACATGAAGGAAATGGAATCACACGGTGTGTGATCATTTGAGATGGGCTTTTCTCACTCTGCAGTAAGCCCCTGAGAGCGAGCGTCCACGTGCCGTGAGTTCCGGTGGACCGTTGCGTGGCGCTCCGTGTCGCGGCTGGGCCTGTTTGTTTACCCGTTTGCCAGCTGAGAGACGTTTTGCTTTCCAGTTTGGGGCTATTACGTATGAAGCCTGCGTGGCCAGTCACGTACAGGTTTTTGTGTGGACACCCGTTTGCATTCCTTCGGAATACAAGTCAGGAGTACAGGGGCTGGGTCATGGCATAAGTGTGCATTTAATTTTTCAAGACGACAGTGTCCGCTCTCATCACTTCTCTGTAACATCGCACTGGAGGTTTTATACACCCAAAACCCAACTTGGAACGAGTGCCCTAAACATGAAATTAAGGGAACAATTATATCCACAATAGTATCAAAAAGAGTAAAATATTTAGGAATAAATGTAACAAAAGAAGTGCAACACTTCTGTTCTGAAGCGTATAAAACATTGTTGCAAGAAAAGGATTTAAATCCATGGGAAAATACAGTGTGTTTATGGGTCAGAAAGTTTGACCCCATTAAGACGTCAGCACTCCCCAGACTGGTCTGCAAGTCGTCCCGGCCCCTCGAGGAACTCCGGCTCGTTCCTTTGCAGAAATCAACAAGCTGATTCTAATCCATGATTCATATGTAATTTCAAGGGACTCAGAATAGCCAGAACATTCTTGAGAAAGAACACAGGAGGAGCCTCACACTTCCTAATTTAAAAACTTACTACAAAGCAGTGGTAGTCGAGACACGGGATTGAAAGATGGTCCGGAAATGAACTGATGTGTCTGTGATCAGCTGAAGGTGCCAGGGGTGCCAAGACCGTCCGCTGCGACAAGAATCCCCCCTTTACCAGATGTCGCCGGGACTGTGGGACACCCACATGCCGAAGAGTGGGCCTGACCCTCGCCTGGCACCATACACAAAAATCAACTCAAGATAGGTGAGTGACCTCAGTGCAAGAACTAGAAATCTAAAACCCTCAGAAGAAAACAGGGCAGTCACTGTTCATGACCTTGAACTTGACTAAGGGTTCTTACACGTGACACGAGACACGTGAACACCCAGAGGAAAAAAGTAGATACATTTGACTTCAGAATGCAAGACTTTTGTGGCCCCATCAAGGCGGTGAAAAGATCACCTGCAGGATTGGAGAAATGAGCAAATCACGTATCTGGTAACGGGCTTGTACCAGAGTAAATGAAGTCCTCCGGCCCATCGGCCAAGGGAAACCCAGTTTAAAATCGGGCAGACGTTGTGAGTAGACATTTCTCCAAGGAAGATACTCCGATGGCAAACAAGCACATAGCAAGATGCTCCACAGTGTTCGCCCCCCGGGAAATGCAGACTGCACCGAGGGGGGCACCCTACACCCCACGGGGCTGGGCACGGGCTGCTGAGCACCTGGAGGGACTGGGATGCTTGCCCGTTGCTGGAGGGCGTGAGGCGGTGCCGCCGCCCTGGGGGATGGGCTCACCATGGTCCCCCGATGATCCAGCAGAGTCAGCTGTGACCCCGCGGCCCCACTTCTAGCGTGCACCCCAGAGGACCAAAAGCGCAAGTTCACGGGAAAACTGGCGCACGGTGGTTATTAGATGCTTTACTCATCGTGGCCAAAAGGTGTAGCCCCAGATAGCGCCCCCGAGAGACAGTTAGGGGGAGTGTGGTGTGTTCCCACGGTGGAGTATGTAACCTTTGCCTGTTTTTCGAGGACTAGGAGACACGGGGTTGTGCCTCTCACATGGTGGATTGTGAGGGGCGGGGGACCCGTCTCAATGAAGTGGTTTTGTTCAAACAGAGGAACGGACTGTTGCAGAGCGGCGGCCCCTGTCCCGTGTCCCGCTTCGGGCGGTGTGGCTGTCTCCCGTGCAGCCACCCCGATGGGTGTGCAGAGCTGTCTCCGCGCGGGCGACTTTGCGCTCCTGTGGGACGTGCGGTTGGCTCCTTCCCTGAGCTAGTCGGCCGTCTGGCTGTCCTCTCTGGGGAAGTGTCTCTGTGCATTTGTCTTTGGTCCGTCTTCTCACTGGAGTTTGCAACTATTGTGTTTTGGTCTTTTCCCACCGTGTGTTCTGGATGCGTGGTGGGAGGCGTGTGGCTCGTGGGCGTTTCCCGCCGCGCTGTCGCTGGTCTTTGCAGCCCGGAGCAGGCTCCTTCACGGAGCGCAGGTTTTCCGTTTTGACGAAGCCCACGTTCTCTGCACTTTCCTCTTGTGCTCATGCTCTCCGTGAAGTCCAGAAACTTCTCTCCAAGCCCTCATGCTGGGAGCGTTTCTCTGCAGTCTTTCTGCAGCAGCGGCTGTGGTCCAGGATTTTTTTTTCTTTAGCCCATCAAGGGTGGGTGATACCGGTTGATTGTGGTGCACCGAACAGCCTCTGGTTCCCGGCGCAACGCTGCTGGGCGGGGCGCGTCTTAGTTCCCTGTGCTGCCGTCTCTGCTGGCCGAGGCGTCTCCGAGGCTCTTGGTAGACTTGGGTGCCCCACGTGCTCAGTGCTTGCTCCGCAGAGAGCAGGGGTGTGAGCAGGGGTGTGAGCAGGGGTGAGAGCAGGGGTGTGAGCAGGGGTGTGAGCAGGGGTGTGAGCAGGGGTGTGTGGGAGGCCCCCCGGGGCAGCGCCGTGGCGGGGAGACCCAGGGGGAGGTCTAGAAGGAAGCCCAAGGACGTGGGAGGTTTTGTGTAGGGAGACAAGGGCAGCCACTCGCTTGGCGTGGCTCCCGCCAGATCCGACCACGCACCACCTGCAGGGCAGGTGCACAGGCCCAGGCGTGGGCAGCGGCTCGCCGGTGTCTGGGCAAGGACTGGGACCCAGGACATCTCTGAGGCTGGGCAGTCCCAGCAGCGAGGCGGGGCTGGACGGCCGGCAGCTCCGTGTCTCCCCAACACCGTGCTCGAGGGCTGCGGGCTTTTCTGTCCTCTTCTGTCTGCAGACGTGAGTGACCTCCGTCGCCTCCTCAGCGCCTTCCACAAGCCGCATGAGGGGCTGATCCAGGCCGCGCGGCAGCTGCTGTCGGACGAGCAGGCCCCGCTGCGGCAGAAGCTGCTGGCCGACCTCCTGCACACCGTCAGCGAGAACATCGCGGCCGAGACCAGGGCCGAGGACCCGCCGTGGTTCGAAGGTAGCTGGGGGTGGGGGGTGGGGGGTCGGGGGGTGGGTGGGCTCAGAGCCCCGCACAGGGGGGACTGGATCCCCACTGCAGCTCCCGGGCCGGGGCCTTGCTGGGCTCCCCTGCTCTCACAGCCCTGGGGCTGGCCTTTCTATTTCGGAACTCTGGGGACGTGTGCGCAACATGAAGTTTTCCGTGTTAACCCGTGTGAGTGTGTAGTTTCTGGGGGTTGGGTACGTTCACCTTGGCGAGCAGCCGTCATCACCGTCTGTCTCCAGAACTTTCTCAGGTTCCTCCACTGTAGACACTGTCCCCCACGTCTGCCCCGGTGCCCGCGCTTGCTCGCTTTGTCTCTGATCTGATCCTCCTTGGGCCTCACTCGCGGTCACACAGCGGGTGTCCTCGGCCTGGCTGGTCTCACTCTGCACCGGCCCTCAAGGCCACGTGTGCTGTCCCCATGTGTCCCAGGCTCGCTCCTTCAGGCTGGCTCACATTCTGCTGCGTGCCTGGACCCCATTTGCTGTTCTGTCACTGGCCTGTGGGCGGGTTGGAGCAGCCCCAGGAGTCTGCAGCCCTGTGCATGAGGGGGCTGTGGGGCAGGAGCAGCAGGCCCTCGGTGGCGTCCAGATGCCCACACGGGGGTCTGGGGATCCCCTCCCCAGGCAAAGAGAACCGGAGCCTGCGAGCAGGACACGTTTCTCAGACGAGGCCAGCGGTGCACACAGGCTGCCGCCGGGAGGGCAGGGCCGCGGATCCCGGAGTGGTTGGGTCTCCTCTCGATCCTGGCAGGTTTGGAGTCTCGGTTCAGGACTAAGTCTGGGTACCTGAGGTACAGCTGTGAGAGCCGGATCCGGAGCTACCTGAGAGAGGTGGGGTGCGGGGGGAGTGGGGCGTGCAGGGGTGCGGGCATGTGGGGCACAGGGTGTGGGGGGTGTGGAGTGCATGGGGCACAGGGTACGGGGTGCGAGGGGTGCAGGGGGCACAGGGTGTGCAGGTGTGGGCATATGGGGCGTGGGGTGCGGGTGCTGGGGCACGGGGTATGCAGGTGGACGGGGGACACGGGGCGGGGGCAGTGAAGCCCCCCCCAACTGTGGGCTTTGGGGTGTCATGTGTCAGCATCCAGCAGGGTCCCCGGTTTCTTCCAGGTGAGCTCTTACGCCTCTGTGGTCAGCGTGGAGGCCCAGGAGGAGTACTCCCGCATCGTGGCCGTCATGGGCCGGGAGCTCAGGGCGGCGCAGTACCACGGCACCTACTTCGACAGAGGCGCCAAGGCCGGCCACCGGCTCTGCACGCCAGAGGGCTGGTTCTGCTGCCAGGTGCGCCCAGGGTCCCGGGGCTGCCCAGGCGGCAGCTGCACCCGCCCTCCCCTGGCTTCCCTCCGGGCATCTCAGCCACTGCTCTCCAACTTCAATGGCATCGGAACCCCTTTCCCTGCCTGACGGCTGTCGCACCACACCCCATTTCCCGGCCCTGCTGCTGGTCCAGCAGCCCTTCCGACAGCCTCCCCGGCCCTGCCGCTGCTCTGGGCCCTCCTTTGAGAACCACTGATGGGGCTGGGAGTGCACGGCTGCGTCCCGAGTGGAGGCCTCTCTTTGGCTCCCGTTGGGAGAGGGGGGATGGGTGCATAAAGACAGTTCCCAGCTTCTGAAACCACTTTCTAGGTGGCAGCTCAGATTTTAGGATTTGCGGCCAGACATGACCTGGGCTGGGGCGGGGGCGTGTCCCAGCAGCCAGAAGCAGCATCTGGGCCTCTTCCCGGAGACCCGGAGAAATTGCAGAGGCACCACTGTCCAGTAGGGGCTACTGAGCAGGGTCACGAGTCTGGGGCTTGGAGCTGGGGGCCTCTGCAAGGACGGGCAGGGACTCCTGGCCTCTGGGCTCCGGCGAGTACCTGGGCCCCTTTGCATTTCCAGCACAATCTCTTCCCCTGCTGGTGGCTGGAGGGTACACAGCCGGCCCTGGAGGCAGGCGCGGCCTCCCGGCCTCCCTCCCACAGACGGGCTCCCCGTGCTTCTGCCTAGGCAGTTGCTTGTGCGGGTGATGGGCCCTGACTAGCAGAACACTGCTGCTTCCAGCCAGCTGTGTGTGGGGCTCCGAATGACCTCAGGTCCTCTCCGGGGGCCTCACCTGAGCTCAGGTGCTCCACGGGGGAGGAGCAGAGACGAAAGGCTTCACCCTGTCCTCGTCGGGAGGCCTGAGGCCCAAGGTCTGTATGTGAGCGAGGACAGTGGGTGTGGAGCTGGGAGCTGTGCAGGCCTTTGGGGGACAGGCCAGCCCTGGGTGGGGCAAGCTGGGGGCTTCAGGGTGGAGGTGATGCTTTAAAGCCGGGTTAAACGAGACAGTAGGAGAGGACAAGTGACCCTGTGAGGCAACAGGGGTGGGGGAGTGGGGGCTGTGGGCTCTGTTGGGAGCCGCAAGCCGTGGGGTGACGATCCTAGGATGGTGGGGGGCGCGGGTGCCATGGCCTCTGGCGTGTGCTCAGCCGACATCTGTGAAGGAGTGACTGAAGATGGGGCATGGCCAGGAGCGCCGACAGACTGCCACAGGCACACCGACGCCGGGCAGTCCAGACTATTCGACGTCTGACGTTCCTCACAATGGCAGGAGCTTGACAATATGACAATACCTTGTCCCTTGGCCAACGCGGAGTGTCATACTAAGGGTCACGAGGGAAAAGGGACCTTCCCAAAGACGGTGCTTTTTAAATTTATTTGTTTAGCTAGTTGACAGACAAGGAAAGAGAGCGCAGAAGCAGGGGGAGCAGCAGAGAGAGAGAGGGGGAAGCAGGCTCCCCGCTGAGCAGGGAGCCTGATGCGGGGCTCGATCCCAGGACCCTGGGATCACGATCTGAGCCGAAGGCAGATGCTTAACGACCGAGCCCCCCAGGTGCCCCTAAAGGCACCCCCAGGCAGCAGCCGCCTACTAGGACTGAATCCTCCTGGTGGGCCTTTTCAGCCCCTCCAGCTTGACGTGAGACCAGAGGGTGAGTGCTGAGCTCACTCTGTCGACCGTGTTCTCTTGTGACCTAGGGCCCTTTCGACGTGGACGCCTGTGCATCCAAACACTCCATCAATCCCTACGGTAACAGGGAGAGCCGTGTCCTCTTCAGCACGTGGAACCTGGACCACATGTGAGTACGGCTTTCGGAGGGGTCAGGACTGTTGTTGAGAACTGCGTTCGCGGACCCCAAGAGCACCTGCTGGGGCCTGTCCCTGCCATGGTGTCCGTGGCTGGCCGGCTGCCTCGTGTTTGCTGTGCTCAGCTCCTGGGTTACGGGCCCTGCCGTGTCCTGGGTGTGCCGGCTGAGCGGGGTGCCAGCTGTGCGCTCCTGACCTGCGGGGATCGGTGTCCTTTCCCGTGAGGGGCTCTGACGGGTTGGCCCAGATCCCCATCCACGCCGTGGGACCTGGCACATGTCCCCTGTGTCTCGTCCAGCTCCCATCTGTGGGGCCCAGAAGGCGCTGTCCTGCATTGCACTCGGTTGCTGTGGGAGGGGGTCTCTCCACCTCCATCAGGACGAGCCCAGAGCGGGGGCTCCGATGCAGCGGGGGCTCCGATGCAGTGTGCAGGGCGTCCCTGCTTCCGCCTGGAGAGCGAAGGCCGCAGATTGTTCTGTGTGGAGGAGCTCGTTCTAAGAAAAGGGCAGAAATAGAATTGTGTTCTCTTAGGGGAGACACTTTCCTGGAATATAGTGACGGCCTTGTCTCTCCTTGTTGAAGACCGAGGTCTTCCCGTGCCCTTCAAGGAGACGGCCCCCCTTTACCGAGTGCACAGGGGACGTTGGGGGCACAGTGGAGGCCGCCTTCCTGCCCTTGGGGATCCACCCGTTCCGCCCCCAGGAATTGCTCCTCTGACCTTTGTCCGTGCCCTTCTGACAGCTGTTGCTGCGGCGGGTCCCTGGGGTCTGAGTTGGAGAAGGGACGAGCGCGGTCCCTCGTGGGGACACCACACCGCGCCTCCGCAGCCTCCCGGACCCTCACAGGATGCGCCTACAGCTCGGGGGCGTGTGTCTTCCGGTGCAGAGCGGTGCCCGCGTTCCCGGGCCGGTAGGCGTGTGTGGTCTGAGTTTCCACGTTACAACGCAGCCTGGGGCGAGCCTGGCGCGGGACAGGCCTGCGTGGTCTCCCGTTCCGGGCCGTGGCGGGGCGGGCCGTGGGCAGGCGGCACACGCGCTCTGGGGACTGGTCAGGAAGCCGATTCTCGGGTCCCGCCTGCAATTCCCCGGGCTCCGGGGACTGGGGTGCACATCGGGGGGAGAAGGGCCGTCCTGGTGCCTGGGCCACTGGGTGAGCGCCCCTCTAGGGAGGGTGCAGGGTCTCACCCCTTCTGACAGGCACCGAGCGCCTAAAGATGACGTGCGCCTCTCCAGCTCATCGGCTGCTCCTTTCTGTGACTCGCTGCGGTGTGTGGACATGGGTGGTGGGCTCGGTCCCGGGTTTAAGGGGTGGGACCAGCCAGCCTGGAGCAGAGGGCAGGCCAGGCGGCAGAGGCGGGAGCACTGTCCCCCAACACCGTGGCTTCGAGCATGTTTTCTCAGTAAATATGGCTCATAGGCCTTCCAGCAGGCCGGTGGCTTCCCTGCGCATCTGACCTCTGGGCTCCTTTCCGATTTCCGACGCCCGGTGTCCGTGCGGGTCCGTGGGCGGTCCGCGCTCTCCCGCCTGGGAAGACGGCCCTGTAGCCTGGACTGTCGCCTGCTTCTCTGGGGCATCAGGGTCCCCCTTCAGGCGTGGAAGGCGGACGGCACAGTCTCCGGGCGTCGGCTACTCTCTGCCTCTTCGGTGGCCGTGGTCCAGCACCTTTGTCCTTGACCGCAGAGCGTGTGCGGGCGCAGGCCTTTCCCTCTGTTCTGACTGGGACTCACCTTCTTTGTTCTGACATCCCCCAAAGGGGGTCTGTGCCCTCTGTGGGGAGGGGGCGGCAGGAACTCTGCACCCGGGGCTTTCCTGGACTCTACCCTGTGGGCCCCTGTCCTTGGCTGATTTTCACTTGCGTCCTCGTGACCGTAAACCTCGGCTGGGAGGCGGAGCCTGTCGCGCACTCTCAATCCTGTGGGTGGTCTCGGGAGCCCTGGGCCTTAGAGTTGGCGTCGGCAGAGAGGGTGGTCTCGGGAGCTCTCCCGAGTTGTCAGCTGTCTGTTTCAGAGGCTGTGGCCGGGTCTTTCTCGGGGGTCCTTGCCCACTGCCGTGCGCTCCTCGTGATGTCGGTGTGTCTGGGTTCCGAGTTTCCTGTCAGCGGGATTGTTTTTTGTAGATGTTCTGTGTGCGCTGGCGTGTCCTGTCCCCACAGAGTGGTTTTGCCTTTGTTTCTGCCGCATACCCAGAGCTTTCAGTGGCTCCGAAACCACGGAGTATTGACTTCCTGCTTGGCTCCCACACGAGCGGCGGCGTGAGGTCGGACTGTGTGTCCCTGAAGGGTGAGCCGAGGGTCCTGGCTTTCTGGGTGACTGGAAATGCTTGTGTTGTTGTGCTCCCGCATCCTGTCCCCCGCTGCCTGCCCCTTGGGAACCCCCCAACCCCACGTGGGTCAGGCTCAGCTGTGTGGCTCCAGCAGATGCCTGACATGCCCCTGGTCACCGAGGCCTGTTCCCTGGGGAGGAAGCCCGGCCCCCAGGCTGCCCTCCAGCCAGCACAGCCACAAGAGTTTCAGGATCAGCGGGAACCCGGCCACACCCACCCCCACAAGCCCCGGTGGTGGGGCTGGGGATGCCACAGTAGGTGGCCGATGTGGTGGCTTTTTCTCCCTCCCCAGAGCCCGGGGCTCCCCGCCACTCCCCTTCCCGCACTCACGACTGCAGTGGGGTCTCAGTCCCACCTCCCGGCTCTCCCCTTTGGCCCCATTTTGGACCGTGGCCCTGGTGCACTGCAGGGTGGTGGCTTACCCTGCGGGTCAGGTGTGGACGTCTCTGTTTCTGGCAGTGGGGCCCCCTCTTTCTTGTGATCTCGAGTATCCACTTCTTCCCTTGTGTTTGGCGTTTCTCTGTGCTGCGGGACACGGGTCTGTGCAGTTGGTCCGCCAGCGTCCCTCCTCATCAGCCCGCAGGCTTCCGTACTTGCTAGTGTGCGGGCCTTGAATGGCTGGTTTGTAAGTGAAACAGTTTTATGCCAAGCAGCATGGACACACACAGCATGAGGTTGGAGCTGGACAGACATTCGGCCCTTCTCCCAACGCTCTCCAGGGAGGACGAGGGGAAGCTTTACTTCTGGGGTTCCGGCAGGCAGGCGCTCGCTCCGGCAGCACTGTGAGGACAGGCATTGGTGGGGACCGAGGCCACCGGGATCTACCCCTTCCTTTCCTCCTTCCCGGGACTTAAAGAGGTCGTGGTCCCAGCCGTCCTGCGGGAGACAAGCCAGGCTGCCGCTTCTAGGCCGGGCGAGCGTGCGTGGCTGTGTGCGGTGGTGCCCCAGTGGACCGTCCCCCTGTTCTCCTGCTGACGGCGAGATGAGGTGTCCCTGCCATGCTGCTCCTCCGGGGTGTTTCCAAGTGTGGCTCCTTGTGAATTCTGAACCGTCGCACTTGTGTCTTTCCCGTGAGCCCCCACGCTGGTTGCTGGCTCGGCCGCGGTTGCTGGCTCGGCCGCGGTGGCCGAGGAGAAGCCAGGTGAACTGTCTCTGCACTGCTGTGACGGATGTCCTGGCAGGGGCCGCGGAGGGCGCTGGCGCCCCGTGACCGGCTCTCCCTCACTATGCAGAATCGAGAAGAAGCGCACGGTCGTCCCCACGCTGGCGGAAGCCGTGACAGCGCGAGACGGCAGGGAAGTGGCCTGGGAGTACTTTTACGACCTACTCTTCACCTCGGAGAACCTGAAGCTGGTCCACATCGCCTGCCATAAGAAAACTACCCACAAGCTCAGCTGCGACCCACGCAGGCTCTACAGACCGCGGACAAAGCCGAAGAGGCGGCGACCGGCCCGCAGGGGCCAGTGACAGGCGTGACGGGCGGCCGCGCCTCCTCCCCGGGTGCGATGCCCGTTGTTTGTGTTCTTGTCACTGCGTGGCTCCTGGAGACTTCAGAGGTCCCCGCTACGTCTCTGAAGCGGGTTTTGCACTGCTGAGCTCCAGTGCCAGAGGACCTGTTGCCGCACAGCCAGGACACGTGTGGGTGGGCAGGAACGAGGCATCGTCCTCAGCTCGAGCCCCGCCGCCCCAATGGCCCCACTGCCGTGCACACACAGAGTGGCCTCCCCACTGGCCCGGAGTCAGGCCAGACGTGGCTGCGCTGGCCTGAGGGACAAGTGGTCTGTGTCCGCGCTCGGCAGGGCTGGCGCTCGCACGACACATGCAGAGCTCTGCCCTCTCGGCTTTTCTGATTGCTCCCAAGGGTTGCAGCCCATTTGGGGTAAAACGTTTGAATTCGGTAAAGCACGTGCAAGGACTGTCATTTCTGGTGGCAGAGAGTGGGAGACCCTCCAGCATGTCTTCGTAGGGGAAGGGCTGACTGTGGTCTGGTGCCGGAGCACAGGACATTGCTGTTCTTGTCAATCAGAAATGGTCAGGCATCTTCCCCGTCGACACGCTGGTATGTTTCTGTGCGGAAACAGGGGGCCGTGTGGCAGGGCACAAGGCGCTCAGTGGCTTCCCCACGTGGACCGTGACCTGATCTTATAACCGCCTTTGTGTGTGTCACACGTGCGTGTTTCTGCACACGGGAGTCTGTGAGGAAACGTGCCTTCTGGACAGTAACCCTGGAGATGTGGTGGGGGTGTTCCAGATTAGAAAGGGCTAATTTTCTAAATCTTGTGTTTTGTAAAACCTGAAGTTTTTGAAATAAGCACTTATTTCATAATTTTTTAAAATTGACTTCTTAAAGTCCTGCAGATTGTAATACCTGAATTTTTACTTTTGTATAATTGTAAAAACCAACAAAGATTTTTCAGAAGTGACCCATCGAAAGTTGGCACTCTCTGGGAATGATAAGGATGAAAATAAAGGGTCAGTGATTTTGAAAAAACGACACACGTCATTGCATTTTCTTTACTGAAACAGGTGTCAGGACGAGCCAGCCCCGTGCGGGCACCGAGCACGTGCTGTTCAGCTGGCCGCTCGGGGAAGCGCACAGGCGGGGGTGCCGGAAAGCCTGCCTGGCCCTTGTCTGCCTGTCGAGCTGTCCTGTGGCCCCTCCTTCCCCAGCCCAGCAGCAGTGCGAGGGCCTCCTGCCGGGCTAGGATCTGAGATCTGATATGCTGGGACTTCTGCTGCCACCCGCACGGCCCTCTGTGAGCTCCTGCTCACCCTCTTGATGGGCACTTACGTCCCCTCGGGAGGCAGGACTCGGAAATCCAGTCTTCGGCTTGGAGCAGCAGCTGCAGGGCTGCCGCGGTTGCCGTGTGGTTGAGTTTGCTTGTGTTGGGGCCTGCAGCCTGGGTGCCGGGTTCAGATGGGAGGCAGGGGGGTCATCACCTGGTGGTTAGGGGACCCTGAGGCTCCCAGGTGAGTCGGTGGCTCAACCTCTTGGCAAAATAGGGGTTCATTGTTTTCAACCAAAGAAGGGAGGGAAAACTCTAGGAGCTGGGAGTGTAGGGTCCCTGCTGTGGGTGTGTGACTGTGGTGACATCGGGGCGCCGGGTCCCTGGTGCTGGCAGGGCCTCCACTCGCCGCGGGCTCTTGGGCCAGGCTGCCGAGGGAGGAGCTCCAGGCCGCGGTCCTGCAGGCGCCTCTGGCAGCTGGGATGGGCAGCGGCCGTGCAGAGTCCAGGGTCAGGGCTGAAGGAGCCCAGTGAGGGGTGCGAGCAAGGCAGGGGCTGAGGAGGTGAGACCGGGGACAGCGGGGGGCATTTCAGTCCCAGGTGGGCACTCCAAGCCTGTGTGACTGACCCCAGTAGGGCCCGGGTGAGCTTCTCGGGTGCCTGGAGGATGAAGCCTGCGTCCGTGCTGCCCCGAGAACCACTGTAGGAGGCTGTTCCTCTGGCATTTTCCCTGCGGGTGGCTTCCCTGTGATAAACGGGACTGTGAGCATCGTGGCTTCTCTCCTGAGTCCTAGGGGAGTGGGTCTGAGGGTCCCCTGCACAACGGGCGCTGGGGACAGCGTGGCAGGACGGCTCTCCTAGTTCCGACACTGCTCCCCCAGCCACGGGCACGTCATCGTGCGAAGACCTACGTTCGAGTGTTTCTAGAAATTCATAGGGTTAAATTGAGCTGCTGTTATTACTAAGTCAGAAATGTGTTACCGGCGGGGGGTCCCTTCCAAGACCCCCAGTGGCTGCCTGTGCGGCTGGTCCCGAGCCCTTCACTGCCAGCCCCGTCCTGTACACACCCCTGAGGTCACCTGGAACCGGGACCGAGGCACAGGAGGGAACGAGCAGTCACAGTGAGGCGCGGCCGTGAGGTTAGAGGTCCGCGGCCTCGAGCTCTCCTGGGCCTGCGCTTGCCCTTCTCCCGGGACGGGGACGGGAGGATGCGCACGTGACGGCCCTGAGCGGCGTGGGCAGGCGACGGCGTCGGGCTGCTTCGGATCTTCTGACGAAGCGTCCCAGGAGGACCCTGGCTTCCGCCCGGCGGCGGAGTGTGGGTAACTAGAACCACGGGCGAGGGACCAGGGTGCGGGCGCAGCTCCAGAGGACCAGGGTGCGGGCGCAGCTCCAGAGGAGACGTCGCGTGTTGCACGGTTCGGTCCCCGTCGTCCTGAGCTGGAGGCAGCTTTTCTCCTGGCGTTGGTCACGGGGGACCCGGGCTCCCTGCTGTGTTCTCTCCCCAGCGCTCTGTAATCTCTGTAACTGGTTACACCACGGAGGGGGGCCACAGCTTTTGGGGACATCGGGCCTCGTCCCCACACGGGGCGAGGACTGCGTGGCCCACTGCGGCGGTCTCGGGAACCCCTCGATCCACACGGGGGTGCGCGTGCTGTCCCTTCTAGCCCGCGGCCTCAGCTCTCCCCTCGCTGGTGTCCCCTCCCCGCAGTGAGCGGGCACAGAGGCCAACCCGGCCCGACACCCGGAAGACAGGATTCGTGTCCTCCAAGTCTTTGGTTTTAGAAACAAAGATTTCTTTACAAGTATTTTCAAAATATATTTTATTTCTCTATTATACGTACTTTGCAAGTTTCCGAGGTAAACTGCAGCTCCGTGTACAGGGTAAAGGAGGCGCCTTCAAGAGCTGGCACTGACTCGATCACAAGAGTGACCTGCTTCTGATAATGGAAAATAAACTCACGCCTTAGCCAAGCCAGAGAGCCGAGGGAGGCGTGTTCTTGGGAAGGGTCTCTCCCACGGACCCCGGGCAGCGCGGCCGCAGACTCCAGAAAAGGCGTGGAGCCGCGGAGGCCAGTCTGAGAGATGGCTCCGGGTCACGAGTGTCGACGCTCCAGGCACCCGTTGTCCTGCCCGAGGACCTTCATGGGTCCGTTTCAGCATCTGGCTAAGAACACATTTTCTTGGGAGACAATTGATATAAATCTCGTCACTTGCTAAACTGTCAAAACTACTAAGGGTGTTAAATGCGCAAGGAACCGCCGTGCAGCTTCTCTACATCTCGGCTCCGTCGTCGTCGTCGTCGTCGTCATCTTTGGCTCTGAAGTGCATTTTCCGGAGCTCCCGTCTGCTCATCGAAGGACAGGACGAAGACACTGGAGGAAGGTCCTGGAGGGAGAAGAGTCACCTCAGCCACCGCCGGCCCGTCGCACTGGTGAGCACCCCAGGGGAGGGCTCGCCCCTGCCCCCAGCTGATCCGAGGGAAGAGGACAGCCAGCAAGTGTGGGGGGAGCTGCTCTCCTCCCATGAGCGAGGGGGCGGCCCAGAGTCCGCACCAGCCCCCACCCCGATGGCCGAGCAAGGGGGGAGAGGCCTCCCAGCAGAGGCCGCGCCCGGGCAAGGATCCCCTGCTCAGGACAGGGAGGGGCTGCTCCCAGGTGGCCGGTGTGTCCCCTCCTCACCAGGAATGGGGCCTGTCCTGAGGCAGTGCCACACGCAGGCCGTGAGCTGACCCTGTGTGCAGCCCGTGCGGGGGCGCCCATCTTACCTGCATGAGCTCCACGTTTCCGAAGAACCGGCCCACGGGCATGGGCTGGTTGCTGTCCTCGTCCAGAAAGACGCTGTCGTCCGTCTGTAGCAGGGGCCTCGGCGCCTGCTCCGCCGACCCGCCCCGTGTGGCATGGCTGCCGTAAGGCTCCTCCCCTGGAAGGACCCCGGGTGTGGGCAGGCACAGGCCATCCTCAGTCTCTGCGGGGCTGGCGTCGCCCACAGCTGTGCGGGCCCCGAGGGGGGGCCCTGTGGCCTCCGGCTGGGCAGGAGCCCCAGCTCCCTTTCCTGGAGGTAGCCCCTGGTCTTCAGCGAACCCCAGAGACTCATTGTTACAAGGGCTCCTGGGGGGGATCTTGGGCAGCCCAAGGCTTTCACCCTTCGGGACAAGTTTCTGTAATTCTGATTTCACAAGATGGCCTCTGTCATACTTGAACTTCTTGGAAATTCGCCTGTCGGCAGCTTTGCGTGACGAGGCCTGTCAAGAGAAAAGTGTAAGAGGAAACCAGACACACCTAGGATTACGGGGCAGGGAGAGAATCCAGAACATCTCGGTCCCAGAGGCTAGCGTTCCTGAACAATCCAGATGCTGCTGCCACACCCTGGAGGACAGGGTTAGGTCACGGCCTCCAAAGGCACAGAATTTAAGCCGGTGGCTGGGAAACTGTAGACACACCGGCCTCGGCTCCCATCCGTGCTGGCTCACCCGCGGGCCTGGGGAGTGCCCAAGGGAACCTCCGAAGCAGGTATGGATGGAGGATAAAATGCCAACAGACATCCAGTTCCCACGCAGGCCTGCTAGAACGTAAGCCGCATGAAGGCGTTCTGGGCAGAGCAGGGGCTCGCAAACACCACTAAAGGGACGTCACGGTCTTTAGAGCAGCACACGACGCGGAACCGTGTGAGCTGCGGGAGTCAGACCGAGTCGAGCCAGACCCCTGAGCAGGATGTGGGGGAGGTCGGCCTTCCAGTGACTCTGGGCACCAGGGCTGCGGGGCAAAGCTCGCTCCCCAAGACTGCAGGGGGACGGGGCGTGGCTCTGTGCCAGCGACCTCAGGCGGAAGGCTATAGAGCTGAGTTCCCAGAGTGACTGGAAGAGGGGCGTGTGGGGACAGAGCGTGAGCCCCGTGTGTCCCCTGCCGGGGGAGCGCTCCAAGGACACGGCCCCAGCCCACAGAGCGCAGCTTTCTCAGACCCCGTGATCACAGCGCTCGAAGTCCCTCTGCGGGGTCAGCAACCCCGCTCTTGCCTACACACCTCAGGACCAATGTTTTGTACAGGAACGGACCCCAGTCAAGTCCCGGCGTCTCTGTGCTGGCGAGGCTCACCTGGCATAGCGTCCCGGCAGACGTGGCGGGGCCGGCTTCCCGGGCAGAGGCCAACCTGGCTGAGCAGCGGCGGGCTCGGAGGCGCGCTGAGGACCGCACGGCACCTGCGAGCTAGAGCAGGTCCCAGAGCGTCAGTCAGTGCTCTTCGGGGACGTGAGCGTGGGCACGGGGCGTCCCCACCCGAAGAAACCGCTGCGGAGTCCCTCCCGCCCCGTCTCCTCCTCCTCCTGGAAAAACACCTGGGGCCGTGTGCAAACAGAACTGCTTCGGGTTTAAGATGCACATCTGTTCTACGGCGCCTGGGTGGCTCAGTGGGTTAAGCATCTGCCTTAAGCTCAGGTCATGATCTCAGGGTTCTGGGATCAAGCCCCGCATCGGGCTCTCTGCTCAGCGGGGAGCCTGCTTCTCCCCACCCCCACCCCCCCCCCCCCCTACTTGTGCTATCTCTCTCTGTCAAAGAAATAAATCTCTAAAAAAAAAAAAAAGAAAAAAAAAGACAATGCACATCTGTTCTTCGCTACCGTCTTGGAAGCTCGGGGCGGTGTGTCCCCTTCACGGCACACATTTGGAGGAACCTCCACTTGGGAGTTCGTCGGCATTAAGTCAGCTTCAGATGTGTTCAGAAGGCACACATCCCCTTTCTCAGAAGGTTCTCCAACTTTTATACAGTGTACAAGTTCTCCGTAAAAGGGCACAGGAAAAACAAAGCCCCCCTCCGCCCCGTAGAGGTGGAAACAGCCCGACTCTGCTGGATTAAAGCAGTTAAGTTGTGGCTAACGTGACCGACTTAGCAGTCTGTGTCTGGTTTACTCTGAATGCAACGCAGTCTCCTAACGACAAGGAAGGAATGACCCCAAACACTAAAAACTGAGAACCCACGTGCCTCTGGCCAAACCAGGTCGCCTTGGTGCAGCCCCCCCGCTCCCTAAAGCACACACCTGCCTTGAGTTTCCCCAGTTTTCCACTCATTCCTTTTTCCGTTCTGGAACGGATACCAAATGCACTGAGAGGACGATCCGTTTGAAGCTCAGCCTGAAGCCTGACAATAAAGGTCTGTCGCGCAGCAGTGGGCGAGGACCCGTGGGCACGTGGGTGGGGGGCCCGCGGGCTAGCGTCCCAGCAGGCCCCAGATGTGCGGGCCCCGGGGCTGGGCCAAGGGTGGCAGGTTCCACAGCGGAGACTCATCAAAGGCCAGCGTAGAGCCTGTACCGCGCTGTCCTGCCGCCCCCCACCCCAGCCATGGCTTTCCAGAGGCCCTGGGAGGTGGCGGCTCACCCAGTCTGAGTGACAGCGGGAATGTCCCGGAGGGCGTTCAAATGCAAGGGAAAGGAGAGGCAGCGGCCCGTGGAAGGACAGGTACCCTCCCAGCTGTGCGCACAGCAGGGGCAAAGAGCTCGGGACCAGGTAGAGGGCCTGGCGCGTGGGAGCACTGGGCCTGGGCCCGCGCCGTGTCAAGAGCGTGTTTGCTGAAACCCGGCAGCTGTGGAGGCGCAGCCACGTGTGGGGAGCGGAGCCTGCAGAGGCGCTGGAACCGCCCCCCCCCCCCCGCCCTGTACCAGCACACGGCCCGGAGCTCTCTCCCCGGGAGGGAAGGGCCACGTCCATCCCAGGCCACCAACCGTCTTCTCTTCTGTTAAAAGTCCTCCTAACACTTTCCCACGCGACTGTGCTTGGCTGGGCGCAGTGGGGGACGGAAGGACGGACAAATGGCCCTGAGGACAGCTGCTGCTGTCACCGAGTGTCACCGAGTGCTGACGTGGCAGGCGCTGTGCCTGCCGCTTCAACAGCTTTCAAGGAGCAGCTTTAAGACGAGGATGGCTCCGTGGAGGAGCCTGTGTGAGGTCAGCCGAGTGCTGTGTGGCCTAAAGTTCTCCTTGCCCTGTATCATCGCGCACGGCACTCATGTGAGCTCCAAGAGCTGCCGCGTGAAGCTGCTCGGCAGCTCCGCGGGGGCTGAGCAGGGGTGGGCGGCGTCCTGGCTCTTCTCCGACACCGTGCGCTTCCAGAGGCTTTCTGTCTTCATCTCCGAGGCAGGAACTGTCTGTCATCGTAGGAGGCACCAGGCTCCCTGGGTGGGCGTGTTCATCTTCAACTTTCCAGGCCCCTGAAGACACACCCTGGTGGGTCCAGGCCAACGCTCTGGAGCTGTGGTGGTTCTGGTCCCGCCCGTCATCCACCCGAGAGCTGCAGCCAAACCGGATGCGCGATGGTTTGGTTCAGTCTCGGGCGGAACCCCCAAGGAGCCCGCTCCGGCACGTCAAGCATCTAGCAGCTTCTTCTGCTTCGGAGAGCCGGCGGCGTCCACGTAATCCCCAAAGGAAGAACTTCCGCTGCTGAGGTCGTCCGCCTTCCAGGCAGACTGGTTAAAAACGGACGTCAAAGGCAAAAATGTGGTTTCCCAAAAGGGCAAGACAGCATGAGGAATCCCGCTGACCCCTATAAAACTGGCAGAAAGTATGAAAAACCATTTAAGCCTTTTGGAAATGGGCAAAGCACAAGCGAAGGACCACTCACTCAGGACCCCCGGCAGAACTCAGCGGTGTGTGACTCTAGACCCCACGGCCGAGGAACGGGGCGCCCACACGCTCCCGGACAGAGGTCTCCTCCCACCTGGCGCGGGATGTCAGCCTTTCTGACTCTGTCCTCGTCCCACTGTTCCCACGCTAAGTCCCGGGGGTGTGTGTGTGGGGGGGGCGCTGAGAAGAGGGGGCTTCCTTCTGCCCAGACCACAGCCGTGGGACAGCCTGGGCAGAGCACCAAGAAGACTGGGGCCCCTCACCCTTGCCCTGCTTGTGGAGGTGGTTCCAGGCCTGGAGAAGCAGGCCCAGGGGGGCTCGGGCTGCTGCACCGTCGCTTCTCCAAGAGTGCTCTGGGTGTGACACAGGTGTCTTGCAGTGAAGCCTGTCAAGGTCCCTCGACGGAGCGTTTGACTCTGAGACTTTGCCCGCAGGGGAGGCAGGCGTTACAACAGAGGGCTCTTGTCTCTCCCCTCAGAACTGACCTCCTCTGCAGGAGTACGGAGAAGGTCTGGCCTTAGGAGGTCTCAGGAACCGCAGAGGATGTGGAAAAAAGGCAGCTACGACAGAACCAAGATAAACTTCAGGCCAGACAGTCTGCAGGAGAGACGCGGGGAATCCCGCAGCCGGAGGAGCCCTCCTGGCGTTGGAGCAAGCACCAAACACGACTCGGAAGCCAGGCCTTAGCCTTCAAAGCCGCCACCCAGTGACGGATTAGTTTGCAGAGCAAGTTAGGCCCCAGGCGACTCGGGCAAACCCAGCAATCCATGGGAGTTTAAGCGCCAGGTGTGGTCTGTGAGCAGCAGGAGAGCGTCCCCCAGGGTGAAGGTGCTGCCCGGGCAGTGGACTGACCGTCACCTGGGGAGAGGGGAATAAAGCGTCCAACAGAAGCATCAGCCCAATCACTAAAACAAAACACCTACCAACAGCCACAAGCCGTGGGGAACCCAGAATTGCTAAGTTCTCTGAAAAGCCCAGATGTGACAAAAAGTTGTGGAGCATGCAAGGAAACAGAAGAGCAGACCTGTACCCTGGAATACAGCCAGCGACAGTGGCTGGGTTTGTTTGACTTTATCCGAAAAAGACTTGAAAGTGGCCATTTGGGGCCTGTTCAAGAGCTACGAGAAAGCACAAGTAAAGAACTGGACAGAGAGAAAAGAGAGTGAGAAAGGAAGTCTTCGAGAATACCCTGGACACACGTAAGGGCACCAACATACGTGTAAGGGGCGTACCAGGATGGAAAGGAACAGAAAAGACAGAGAAATAACGGCTGAAGCTCCCCAAATTTATTGAAAAATAGCGACCAACACAACAGGAATCTAAGGACTCCGTTCCCAACAGGAGAAATGCAACGAGGTCCGCCAAGGCACACGGCGCTGAGTCCGGAAAGCCAGGGACCAAAGACACCTGGAAGACGGCTCGGAGAACGACCCTCCCTTAGCTGGAGCTCCAGAAACCCGTCACTAACTTGGCAGCATCAGTGGATACAGTCACACAACTCCAGGATCTCTAAGAAACATCCCCAACCAGGAATCCCGCCCTGAGCAAAGCCGTCCTTCAAGAACGGCTGCGGGACAGGCACCGCCAGGCCAGCGGGGGTACCTGCGGCCGGCGGGGGTACCTGCGGCCGGCAGGGGGCCCTGCGGCCGGCGGGGGGACCTGCGGCCAGCGGGGGGACCAGCGGTCAGCAGCCCCGTCCTACGAGGAGTGCTGAAGGACAGTCCGCGATCCCTGGTGAGCGAGCACTGGGGAGGTCATACTGTCCTTGCAGAACCCCGTTTCCAGGCGGACGTCCTCCTCTCAACTGGCCTCGGAAGCAGCTGCGGACACGCGTAAAGGGATGTGCCCTGGCGGCACCCGCATGAAGGGCACGGCCGGGTCCGGCTGCGCTGGCTGAGGAGATGCCGGCAGGGGACAGAGAACCCGGCAGGACTGCGGCTGCCGACCCTCAGAGGGAACAGGTGTGCGACCCCGAGACAGCGGGCCAAGGAATAAAGGCACAGGCACGTCGCGCGGGGGCCAGGCAGCCACAGACCTGCGCGGATTCCGGATTCCGTGTGGCAGAGCCCAGAGCAAGCGCTGGGAACAAAACGTTACACAGTAGCGAACGAGTCACTCAAGAGCCGCGTTACAGAATATCCACCGCGAGGCCTTTAAGCGAGAACAGAAGAAAGCGGACGAGCTTCAAGGCCACGGAAGCAGCACGGCCCGCGAGCGCCCCAGCCCGTCGGAACCTGCGAACGGGCCCAGCAACTGCGCGCAGGAGGTCAAGTTGCTGAAACCCCCCCGCACCCCAACACCCAGCGGCGGAGCCCCGCGGGGTCCCCAGTGCGGGCACCGGCGGCCGGGCCGGTGTCCTCCCACCCCACGCGGCCCCCGAGCTGCCGGCCGCCTAGACGGAAACCAAGGGCTGCGGTAGTGGCAGCGGTTCCGGGGTCCAGACCGGCTCCGGACCCTTTCCTGGGATGAGACCTGGCGGCCCTCTGTCCGGGGCAGTGACCCAGGATGCCCGCCTCGCAGGCCGGGATCTGGGAGCCCCTTACCCGGGGGTGGGGGGGCGTGACCCAGGCTGCTCCCCGCCCCCCGCCCCCCCACGCCCCCGGCGCGGTCTGGGAGCTCCCTACACCGAGGGCGTGACCCGGGATGCCCCGCCCCCCGGGGCGCTCTGGGAGCCCCACCCCAGACAGCGATCGGGCTGCACCGTACCCGGCGGGGCCGTGACCAGGATACCCCCGCTCCCCCGGCGGCGTGGTCTGGAGGCCCTACCCCGAGGCGGCCGAGCGGGTGCCGCCCCTCGGCCCTGGGCGCACTGCGGTCACTCCTTAGCTCCCCAGACGATGGGTGGCCGGAGCCCCGGGCTCTTCGGCGCAGCCCCCCCGCCGGCCTCGGCCCCTCACCTTCCGGCTCCTCATGGGTGTGAGCGGCGCGCTGCCGCCCCCAGCACCGCCCCGAGTCCCCACGTCCCGGCCTAACGCTTCTCAAAGGAGCGGCGACCCCGCGGCCCGCGGCCCGCGCCCCGGCGTCCGACGCCACCCGAAGGTTGACCAATCACAGCCCGGCGTGCCCTGCGCGTGACCCAACAAAGTCCGCGCCGTGCGCAGCGGCGGCCATGTTTGTGAGGGGCACCCGCCGGGCGGCCTCCGCGGTCGTCGCGGTTAGGCGGGGCGGCGGCCATGTTTGTGAGGGGCATCGCCCGACGCGCCGGCCGCGTGTCCCCGGGAAGGCGGGAAGTGCTTGTTCCCCGGAGGCCCCGGCGGAGGTCGGTGTCCAGGCTCTGGGCCCCGCGGTGTGAGCGTCGCGACTTTGCCGCAGTGCGCTTGGCCTGGGGGCCGGCGAGCCCCCGCGTGGCCCGGCTCCGGCCCCGAGGTGGACCGCAGGCCGCCCTCGGACGGCCCTTCCTCCCCGGGGCTCAGGGACCCTGCGTTAAGGCCAGTGGCCGCCGTTGAGAGTTTTAAAGACAGAAAAATCCAGCCTTGCCTTTAAGCACGCCAGGCGCCCAGCTCGGGTCCAGGACGCCTCCCCAGCCCCGCGCCTCCGACCGAAGGCCACCAGCCCTGTCCTCTCGCCCCTCAGTAACCCCCCAACCAGGGCTGAGGGACACCAGCCCTGTCCTCTCGCCCCTCAGGCCCGAGGGGCAGCAGCCGGACCCCTCAGCTCGCACCGTGGCAGCCCCAGCCACAGGAGGCTTTGCAATCAGTGCAAGCCGTGTTTACAACTGTTTTTACAGGTGAGAACGTCCAGGTCAGGCAGTTTTGTGGGATGCACTAGATTCTCCAGTTCAGCTGTGAAAGGCTGAAAAGTGACCCGTGTTGAGCTTCGGCCCGTGGCCGATCTGAGGGTGCCCGTGCGCGTCGTTCCCCGCCAGACGGATCCCGCCGGCTCCTCCCTGCGGTGCTGACCAGCCCGAGCCCCTTCAGGGAGGCCGCTGGGCTCTGGTTCCGGCATGCACGGGGCTGGTGTGCACGCTCACGCGCGCTCGTCTGCCTGGTGGCCTGCTGGATCCTTCTCCCTTCTCGGGGCTGCGTTGCCCGCGGCCTTATTTCCCACGGCCTGTGTGGAAGGGAGAAGACGAATGGGGCCTGGCAGGGAAGTCCGTTTGGAAAGGAAACTGATCTAATCACTGGCAGCCGCTGGAGGGAAACCTAAGGCCCAGCCGTGTTAAACACCTCACCTGTCCCACTTCTGCTGAGACTGGTTTCCTAATAAGCTGGGTTCCGTGCTTTTATTCCGGAGCCCTTCAGAACTCCACTTCTCGTCGGTTGGCACTTGACAACCACCGGCCAGTTTCTGACTCTCCAGTTGCTCTGGCGTCAGCGGATGCCGGGCCCCCTGCTTGGGCACGCCTGACTCGGACAGGCCGGAGAACTGGGTGCCGCTGGAGTTCTGCCTCTCCAAGGGCTTCAACTCTGGTTGCAAAGGTTGTGTGAACGGTGTTTCTAGCCCCGCAGCTGCTCCAGCCTGACGCCCAGGGCCTCCCGGTCAGCTAACCCTCCTTCCTCGTCCGTCTCCGATCAATGACCATTCCTGGTAATTCTAGACCATGCGGCGGGTCCCCCTTCTCCTCTTGCCCACAGTGCCCACAGCAACAGACTGGTCACTCACCAGTGGTGGCCTGACCCCCTCCTGAACCTCCGGGGGCTGCCTCACTGCTTCTAGGATCAAGAACCGGACGTCACATGGCCTGGAAGGCCCAGCACACAGCAGGAGCTCCGGGAATGTTCGCTGAGTGAAGGTGGCGCAGGTGAGGTACCCCCCCACCCCCCGGCCCTTCCTCCAGACCCATCCAGCCCGGCTGCCCTCGCCTTCTGCTGCTCCCACTCTCCCCTCCTGGCTCCCAGAGTGCAGCGGGTCCCCTTCCCCACCTGGCGCTGCACTGTGCCTTCTGCTCTCCCCAGCCCCCATCCATCTCCCTGGCTAACTCCCCCGGAACCTCAGATCAGCCTAAACTGGGGGTCCTTGCGGGGAGGGGCATCAGCAGCCATCTCCCGCTGCCCACACGCTGGTCTCCTCCCCACAGCTTTAGTTAGCCTTCTGCTTTGCCTGCAGCTCGCCTCTCTTCCCTCCTGCTTGCCCTCTCCCTCATTCGGTGTGTTTGCTGAGCTCCTGCCCACTCCCTCATTCAGTGTTTGCTGAGCTCCTGCTCTGTGCCTGGGACTGAGCTAGGCCGAGTTACAATGGTGGTGCACCTGCCTTTGTCATGTTTGTAGTCTAGCTGGGGGTGGGGGTGGAGGCGGGGGGTGGGAATGGGTGCTCAGGGGATAGCGCACGGGGGTGCGGGGGTCCGATAAGGCTCATTGTAGGAAGTGACAGCGGGAATTATTCAGGATCATTGCTTCCCTCCAGGATGAAGCCCCTTTCAGGTCCAGCGGGAGGAAGCCGGCAGGAGCCCCCGCCTGGCCCAAGGCCGTCCCTCCCTGCAAGGCGGGAAGCCCAGAGCTGCTGCAGGAGATGCTCTTGGGTTCTCTCCCTCCTCCCATGTGCTTCCTTTCCCTCTTCCAGACTAGCTGCGCCCCCGCCTTCCAGGTCCCGGAAGCCGAGGCCCGTGTTTAGCTCACAACCGTGGCCCCAGAGCCCGGCTGAGTGCCCGGGACATGCTGGAGGGACATGTTGGAGGGATGGCTGGTGGGAAGAATGCATAGGAGGGGGTTGCGGATTGAAGATGGGGAGGAGACTCTGTGTTCTCACCCGTAACCCAGGCTCACCGCCCAACACTCCGCTATGTTCACAGCTCAGTGTTTGCCTTCCACAAACACTGCGGGGCTGGCGAGAAGGTTGGAGAGGATTTTCAGTTGTTTAAGTCGGTGGTTTCGTTAGCCGAGGTCCTTCTGGCCTGGAGCGTGTCTCCTTACCCACAGATGGTGGCCTGTGTGACGAAGGATCGTTTCTTACATGCTGACCCTTTATGGTTAAAAGACAGAATAGTTTTCCTAAAAAGTGAGGGGAAAACCACAAGCGGAAAAGGTCACAGAAGAATGTGGAGCAGCAGGAACTCTCACTGCTGGTGGGATCCAACACGGCATGGCCGCTTTGGAAGACAGGTCGGTGGTTTCTTACAGAACGGGGCACCTTCCTACCGTGGGGTCCGCAGTCACGCTCCCTCAGATCCATGCGAAAGCCTGCTGCACCAGCACGTTGCTACCAGCCTTATTTGTAATTGCTAAAACTTGGAACCCATCAAGACGTCTTTTAGAAAAGGCGAGTGGATGAAGAAAATGGTCGATCCAGACAACGGAATATTATTCAGCGCTGAAAAGGCACGAGCCATCCAGCCGTGGAGAGACGGGAAGGAACCGTGAATGCGTCGCGCTAAGAGAAAGGAGCCCGTCAGATGACTCCAGCCGGGGACGTTCTGGAAAAGGCAAACCTAGACAGGGCATCCAGGTCAGTGTTCCCCGGGGACAGGCGCGGCAGGCAGATGAGCTGAGGACATGGGACCTTCAGGGCAGTGAAGCGACTCTGGGTGAGCAATTTCTGGTTTTGTCCAAACCCATGGGATAGACGCCACCAAGAACGCACCGTGGCATGGACTGTGGACACTGGAGGATGACGTGTGAACGTAGGTTCATCGACCATCACGTCCGTCCCGTGCTGGGCGGGTGTCGGTAGTGGGCGGACAGGGGACTTGGGGAGATCTGAGTATCTCTTCGGTTTTGCTGTGAGCCTACACCACTCTGGAAAACAGATCTGCTTATACAGGGATGCCATACGTGGAAGCATTGATGAGAAAAATAAAGGGAAAGCTCGCGGCCTGGTTTTTCAGCGTCCGTGTCTGGACAAGCAAAGCGCTGCGGCCAGACAGCCGTCTGCTGGTGAGATAGCTCCGCTCCTCACGTGGCTGGTTCCACGCAGACTCGCCGGGCCCCGGCTGGGGGTAAGGAGGGTGTGCGGCTCCAGGCCACAGAGGGCACGAGAGAGGAAGGGGGAGCTCCTGCTGCGGGCACCGGGAAGAGCCCCGGGCGTCCTGAGGGCTGACAGCCAGTGTTGAGCAGGATGGGGTTAGGTTAGGCGAGAAGAGCTTCCTGGAGGAGGCAGAGGAGGCAGCGGCGTGCAGAGCACGTGTGCACACAGAGCTGGAGCCGGACGCAGAGGGGACAGGTGCATGTACCTGTGCAGGGGTGAGGGGCTGCCGGGGGTGGGGGCCCTGGTGCAACCTGATGCTGCCCCTTCACAGGGCTCGCCCCGAGCTCAGCACGGATGGGATCTTTGTAGCTCACTTTGCAGGCTAACCAAACAGTCTGTGGCATTAAAATGTTTGGGAACAATTGGCCGTATTCTGCGGCGACTCCCCCACACCTTGCTGGGAGGCGTGTGGCCGCGTGGGTGATCACACGTGCTCATGCTTCAGTGAGTTCACGGTCAGCGGAAGGTCGTCATCCAGGGCCAGCTTCTCCTCTGGCCCCTCGCAGACTGGGGAGCCGGTGCCCTCCATGCTCGCTGCTGTGGTCACCTGGGGACAGCACCCCCACCCCCCACCCCCCACCCCCCAGAGGTCCTTACTCAGCATTCCTTGACACTGCTTTTTCTGTCCACTTGGCTTTCAATTCTTGCCTTCTGTCTTTTCTGGAATTAGGTGTGTGTCCTAAAACCCCACAGCTCTTCTGTTATTGAGAGCAGCTCAAAGTCATTTTGGAAAGGAGTCGGATATAAATGTGCACGAGGAGAATCCTTACGATGCCTCCACATTCCCCCAACGTTGGGCCAGGGAAAATCGGCTGGAATCAGCCAGGAATGTCGCCTTACAACTCCTCGGCTCGTCGTGACTGCTACCCCGTACGCGCGTTTCATTCAGGAAACACTGACGGAGCCCTGCGTGTGGGCCTCGGCACCGTGAGAAGCATGGCCGGCCCGCCGCTGGGGCCCGGGCCTCGGGAAGCTGTGGGCGCTCTCCGCTAAGGGGAGGGGGGCGGCTGCGGTCTTGGGCGGACAGAAACCCTCGTAAAGTGAGCAGAGAAGTGTGCTAGTTTGCTCTGACGACACAGAGACGCACAGAAAACAGTCCTACGGGGTGCACACGGGCTGCCGTCCCCGTGGACTGTTCAGACCCCGAACCCCGACGTCCCCCTGGCCTGGAAGCTTCCAGTGGCTCGCTGCACGCAGTGTGTGTATGTGTGTGGGGGGAGGGGACCCGCAGTTACAATGTCCTTTGACTAAAGAGCCTGGGATTTGCAGAGCCTGGAAAAGGCGAACTTCCCAGTGAGATGAGGAAAATGCCATTTTCTGAGAACCTTTGGGCAGGCGGGAAGGAAACACGAAGATGAAAAGCCCCATTCGAGAGCTGCCTTGCCCTCCAGCAAGCAGGGCGGCAAGGGTGGAAATCAGCTTATGAACATATTAACCGCCAAGCGAGGTTCGGACTGTGGAGCCGAGGTGTGTGAATCAGGCGCTCGCAGCGGGCTGGTCCCTGCCTCCCACGCACAAAAGCTTCCCTGTCCCCTTGCCCTGTTGGTTCATTCGGCTGAGCGTCAGTGACACGTTAGGGACGGCTGCCAAGGAACGAGATTTGTCCACAAATGGGATGATCGCTAATTGGTGGTGGTTTTCCCCTCCCTGACCACAAGGTGGTCTGTGGCTGCCCAGGGATGAGTTCTGTTGGAGTGGTCGGAGCTCCAGGCAACCAGTCCCGAGCGCCGGTAGGACTCCACCGCCAGCCACCCGGGAGAAGGCCCAGCGGGGGCCCCGCCACGTCGCACTGATGTCCCATTCTGGCAGGGCATGGACCCAGCAGCACCAGGAACAGCTGACCATGAGTGTAGGTCGGTGTCTGGCAGTGGCCTCGAGCACCCGAATTCCATCAGATGCCAAATCAGCGAGTGAGTTTCCTCTGGTCTGCAGAGATGGCATCAGGTGCCCCCCACCACGGCTGTCCGATCGGGGGATGAAGCAAGGGCAGCTGGAGGGCAGGCGGGGGAGAGCAGCTCAGGACAGCAGAAGTGCCACCCCCAGAGGGCCCAACCGTGCAAGAAGCCCTTCCTTCCCGTGGCCTTTCAACCACACCGAATTCACGCCATTCCCATGCCCAGTCCTGCCTTCCAGGACGTGGGACTGGAGAGGTTTTGCATCAACGGTATTTACTGGGAAACACGGTGAAGTCTGGGGGAGCCCCGTCCTTCCCCGTAGCACACAGGTGGTGGCTGGCACAGGGGAGCAGGGAAGGGTATCCGACGGAGGAGGCTCACTCTCAAAATCATACCTGACGTGAGGCTGTAGGTCAACCCGGGGAGGCTGTTCCCAGTCCACCACAGTCCCGAGGGATGCGGGAAGGGCCTCTGCGCCTTCACCGGCCCGGGTGGGTCACTGGAGGTCTTCCTCGCTCCCTGGGCACGGGGAGCCGCCCGGCGCATGGTCAGCCTCCGCTCACTCTGGCGGGCTCCCGGGCACGAGGAATCCCCGCTCTCCTTGAAGGGCGCCAGCCTCGTGGTGTCCCGGCGGCTGGCATCCCTCTTGCCCAGAATCCAGAACAGATGCGGGTCAGCGCGTCTGGAGGCAGCTAAACGCCAGGTGCGTGACACCGTACGATGTTGAAGCGGCGCAGCCGAGGTTGCCGGCATCCTCGATCGCCGCAGCTAGCAGGTGCGAGCCCATGTCAGCGAGGTAACCTTGCGTGTCGGGCCGCGCTGCTGCCACGGCTGGATCCCTCCCGGCCCCCTCCCGGCGGCGTGAAGGAGCGCTTCTGCTCTGTCGTGCTCCAGCCGCCCTGGCGACGTCCGGGCACAGAGCGGAAGGCGGGGCCGCTTTGTTATCTGGTCTCCACACGCGTCTCTGGGTTCGTAGGGTGGCTGGCTCACGGACGGGGAGCGGCTAACAAGGTTTGTACCCTGTCAAGGGTTTTATGACTGAACCATCTGGAACTCTTGGACACTTTCAAAGTAGCACAGTTGGCGTGAATTTAGAGGTGGAAAGGTGGGGGTCATCTTCTCCCTTGAATCCGCCAATCCCGGGATAGGGATAGAACTTCGGGATTCCAGAAGACGCCGTCGTCCCGGACGAGGGGCTGGGGACCGAGACTCATCCTCTGTCTCTTGCTCTGGCTGTCTGTCTGTCTCACTCACACACACGGCGTGAGTTAGCTTCAAAGTTAAAGGTCACAGTCCCGGGAACCCTGGGTGGCTCAGTGGGTTAAGCAGCTGCCTTCAGCTCAGGTCATGATCCCAGCATCCTGGGATCGAGTCCCACATCGGGCTCCTTGCTCGGCAGGGAGCCTGCTTCTCCCTCTGCCTCTGCCTGCCATTCTGTCTGCCTTTGCTCGCTCTCTCCCCCTTTCTCTCTCTGATAAATAAATAAAATCTTTTAAAAAAAATGAGTAAAGCTTATTAAAAAAAAAAAAGACGCAGTCCCCACAAGACCTCACTTCAGCTGCTTCAGCTGCAAACTTGGGGTTCCCCAAGACTACCCTCAGGTTGGCTTAATTCTCTAGAAGGAGTCACGGAAT
Source organism: Mustela nigripes (assembly GCF_022355385.1). Classification (NCBI taxonomy): domain Eukaryota; kingdom Metazoa; phylum Chordata; class Mammalia; order Carnivora; family Mustelidae; genus Mustela; species Mustela nigripes. The sequence goes on from NC_081570.1 coordinate 2,136,057, forward strand.
GCCCTGAGGGCTCTCCCAAGGAAAGGACAGGGAAAGGACACAGACTGACCTCAGCCCAAGGAAGAGACGCATCCGCAGACTCCTGGCAAGTGCCCAGCGTGTGTTCTCGTTGTCCCTCCCGCGGGGTCAGGACCTGTCACCGTCAGCATTGCTCTGTGACAACACACAGGAAGGATTGCTTCCAGGAAGCCCTCCCGAGCCTCACTGCCCCACAGGCTCATGCGTCAGGGCTGCCTCACGGAGCTGTGGTCATGAGCGATCACTGATCATTGACTGGTTGGTCGCCGGCGTTGCTGGTCTCAGTCTCCCGGTGATGGGCACCTGGGACCCGAAGCCCCACCCTACATCTCAGGGCTGGTGTCTCCGCACAGCCAGCCCTACGCTGAGCCCACCGCTCTGCGTCTCCCTGTTGGGTTGCCCAGGGCGACCCAAGGCCTCCAGGAAAGCAGGACATTGTAGAGGGGACTGTCCAGAAGTGGGGGACAAAGACCAGATGAAAAGCCCCCTCCCCACGGAGAAGATGAACTAGAGTGTCCCGGTGGGTCTGTAACTCCCCCCTCCCCTCACCATAGGCTGGTTGGACCTTTCTTATCTCTTTTCTCTCGATTTCTGCTGAATTCCCCAGAACTAATGCCCATTGTGTGCACCTGATTACAAAGGGGGAAGGTTTTATAGAACATTTTTCCTCTCAGGAAAATGAGAGGCACCCTGCCTTTTTCTTGGTGAGAGAGAAATGTTCTTTTGAATAATTTTTTAATTTGCTAAAAATTTTTGATTCCGTTGCTGTGAGGACGCAATCTTCCAGCGGAGAGGCACACAGATAACGATGTTTTAATATTTGCTCGGCTCCGTGGTGAGGCCAGCGAAAGCCCAGGGGCTGCCAGACCGCAGTGAGCCGTACCACAGCTCCCGCCAGCTCGCTGATGGGATGGCGCACGGGTCCCCGGGCCGCGGGGGAGGCACAGCCCTGCCGGGACCCAAGTGAGGCCCTTCTGCCCACCCAGCCCACAGCGACGCCCCTTATGCCCCCCCGGAGGCCAGCGGTCTCCACCAGCTGCAAACTGATTTTCTCTGTGTCCAAAGGGAAGATGTTGTCCTCGCCATTCGCTTACTGCCTGGAGTTTTAAACAGCGACGTGGTCAGTAAACCTTTGTTGGTTCCGTGCCCAGTAGCACCTGAGCTGGCGGTCACCTGATGTGGCCCAGGGCATCGTGCTGTGTCAGATGGTGACATTTTCAGCTCAAGAGTCTCCATGGGGGCTTTCCCCAGCTTTTGAAACTTTGCAGTGTCGGATGCGTCCAGCTTTCTGATAAAGCTGCTGCTGAGGCCTGGCGGTCCGGGCCGGGACATCCATTACCTCTCAAGCCTTCTGACTTGGGCAGCTCTCCTGCCGTGGGACCCCAGCTCTGTACCGTCAGCCACCCCAACTACTGGCCAGCACGGGGGTGGTCACCGTTGTAGAGGAAGGGGTGTCCACCCGCAAAGGTGGCTAATGCAGAGGTGGGGTGTGCTGGGACAAAGCTGGGCCCCTAGCAGGTCCCCGGTGACTGGGGATGGAATAACCAAGTCGGGTGACCCTGGGGACGCTGGGCGTCTGAGCCCCACGCTGATGCGCGAGTACACACGGGCTGCAAGGGCAGTTCCGTCGTGCCTGGCGCGGTTCCAGACTTCCTCCGTGCATCGGCTCGTTTGATTTTCGGAGCACCCTAGAGATGGGGGTCTCTCCCTGCACCATCTACACCTGCGGAGACGGAGGCACGAGGAGGCGAGGTCACGGGCCCGAGACCCCATTGCAAGGAGGGGGTAGTGTCCGGTTCTGGATTAGATATCCTGCCCCTGCCGGGACTTGCCCACCACGTGGGGAGCTGCAGGGGAGCGGCCCCCTGTCCCCCAGGGAGGGGAAGTGCCTTGTGTCGTGCTCTGGCTGAGGAGAGGGCGGCGGGCTGGGGGAGTCGTCCCTGCCGCTGGCCCGGCCGAGGCTGGTGTCCGGTCCCGACAGCAGGGGGCAGGATGAGACCGGGAACGGCCGCCGCCAGAGCCGCTGCTGTGGGGAGGAGGGCGGCAGGTGCAGGGCAGGGAAAGCCGCTCCGTCCCTGATGACCTTCGGAGCCCGGCGGGCCAGGGTCCAGTGCAGGGAAAGTTCCTCTTGGGTTCCCGGCACCCCGCGGGTGCGGGGCGTGATGTCAGCGTGTTGACCTGGAATCCTGCACAGGGGGCAGCGGTGCTCAGGGCAGGTTCACGGCCTTGGAGCTCAGCTCCTGTGCCTGCCACCAGCAGGGTCCGCCCTCCCCCCACCACCTGCACAGCCACCCTGTGGGCCTGGGGGCCACGCTGATCTGATCCTCCCGGAGGCTCCTGGGGGCCTTCTGTGCTCGGAGTCCTGGGGGCCGGTGGAGTTGGCTCACCCTGCCCTCCCCCACACTCTGCCGCCCCCAGCCCAGTCCCGCTGTGAGGCTCTTCTGGGGGGTGGCGGGGGTCACTGCGGGGCACCATGCGAGGGGTCCCCCCCCGCCCCCCGGCCCCACGCCCACGTGGCCTCTGCCACTCAGACCCAGAGGGCAGAGCCAGGACCTGAGACCCAGGTCAGGGTTGCAGACTTTCCCTCTCTGCGCTCCCCGCCCCGCGGGTGCCTTCTGGAAAACCTCTCTTCCTCTGTGGGGTTCTGATGAGTGGTGATGGGGGGAGGGATGTGCTGGCCCAAACCGCTCGGTCAGGAAGGAAAACACGAGGCCCAGAGTGGTGGAGGTGCAGGGGCCGTGGGCTGGCCTGCTCCTGGGGGGCTGTGGGTCCCCCTGCACGCAGGGCTGAGTTCTGTCTGTGTGGCTTCCACTCCAGCGGCTACGCTCTCCCTTCTACTCCCGCCCCTTTCCTTCCAGTCCTGCGTCTCAGACCGCGCTCCTCCCTCAGCTCCTCTCCGGGGCACACGGCCACCCCCCAGCTCAGCGGGAGGACGGAGTCCAGCAGCCGCGGCCCCGTGCAGCCGTGCCCCTTAGGCCCCCCGGAGAGGCCAGCCTTGACTGAAGGTGGACAGTCCCCACAGGCACTCCGCCTTGGGGGTTCCCAACCCCCCACTGCCCCGGGATACACACCTGGCAACTTTATCCCAAATCTCCAGTTAACCAAGGCCAAGAGACGGGGCAGGACCTGAGCACCCACACCTGCTGTCAGACCAGCGGGCACAGGGGTCACCTGGGGCTGCGGGCATCTCTTTGCCAGAACCCAGAGGCCCATCAGAGGCACAGGGTTCCTCTGGGTTGTGGTCCTGAGCTGCTGCCAGGACCCACATGAGGACCAAGGGAGAGCCTGTGCCCCTCGTGTTTCTGCGACAGTCTGTCTGGTGGTGAGTGGAGCCAGAGCAGAGGTGAGATGTGGAGGTCTGCCTCTGGCCTGCCGTCCGGGGCCCGCTGCTGGCCGTGGGGTCAGGGTGGCCCTCTCTTGTGACTCCGCCGTCGGACTGTTTTGGGGCCTCCAGTGACCCGAGTGGGACCCTCTCTGTAGAGAGGAGCTCGGGAGTGGGGCTGAGGAGTAGACGTCTGGCACAAGCTTCTTTCTGTCCCGGCCACACTCCCAGCTCTAGACCCCACGGCCCTGGTGAGCAGCACCTGTAAGCAACACGGCCTTTGATGCCCGGGAGCCGCCGGCCCTGCGGGTGTGGACGGAGGCCAAGCAGAGGGGACTCAGTGCTCCGGACACAGCTCCGAAATTCACTCCCCTCACAGGTGAACCAGCACAGACGCCTCTCCCCAGGGTTGTCCAGCTCCTGCCGGTCAGGCTTCTGACCCCGAGGAAGGGAGACGAGATGGTTGTGTCAGGGTCGAGAGTGGTGCATGGAAAGCGGGCAGCCTGGTCTGGGGCCTCGATGGGACAGGCTTAGGACAGAATATGGTTCATTTAACACGCATGGATGGCGCGTCCATTCTGGGCCGGGTTGTGGGGTCAACAGTGGGCGTGAGCGGCTCCCAGGGCCTGCCCTGGGAAGGAGAGGGTCTGGCCGGGGGGATGGACATCAATATCGACAGGCAGCTAAGCGGACTGCACAGCGCGCTGGGCCCCCCTAAGGGCGATGGGGGCGGCCGGGGTCAGACGGGGACAGGTAGGAGGTCGGCGGTGCGGGAAGGCGCTGGGCATTCACAGCATGTGGTGCGTCGGAAGCCGGGAGTCTGGGTTGGAGCACGAGGGGCTGGTAAACCCGCCACGGACGTGTGAGGACTGGGGAGACGGCCCCGTGGGGTTCCTGAGCTGTCTGGCCTCTGAGGGTGGCTCTGAGGCCCAGAGGCAGCCATCCTACTGGGCACCCCACCCCCACCGTCCTACCACTGGGATATACAACCGGTTCCTGACTGTGGCCCAGGACTGGCAAAGACCGACACGCAGGGCACGGTCTTAAGAACAGACATGGCTGTTTATTTCACGTGTTAGGTTGGCTGGGCCATGGTGCCCGGGTAATGAGTGAAGGCGACTGCCCTCCATGATGTGGTGGGCCTCGTCCAATCAGTTGAAGGTCTTGCCAGAACAAAAGACCCGAGTCTCCTAAGCAACAGGGAATTCTGTGGCAGACGGATTTGGGTCTGCGGACTCCTGGCCAGCTCACAGACCTGGGGTTTGCAGCTTCCCGAGCTGTGTGACCAGTTCCTTGAACCAAACCTCTCCCCACATGTACACCCGTCATTTTGATTTTGTTTCTTTGGAGAGCCCTGCTTGCTGCGCCAGGGCAGGGCACACTGGGCTTCTCTGCGACGGAAGCCTGGTCACGGAGGCGGCGCAGCCAGCAAAGGAGCGTCCCTCTGGACCCGGGGAGTCTGCTGGACCGAGGCCGTGCCCACTCACCCACACTGTCCCCAAGAAAGCCTTTCCTTTACAGCACGACACACACCACGCATGCCCTCTGCCCCCCAGCGCTATTCTGCCCGGTGCCCCAGCCCCTGCTCTCCCCAGCTTCCTCCCCTGGCCTGACCGACATGCTCCTGCTCTGTGGTGCTTCTCGGCCGCCTTGGCTCCCGAAGACCTCCAGAAAGGGAAGGAAGAGAGAGCCCGACTGCCGTCCTGAAGCGTCCCTTGGCCTCTGTGCGTGCTGGGCCCTCCACCGCGTGTCTCCCTCCTCCCTGGTCCCGTACCTCCCCAGTCCCTCCCCGGTCCCGTGCAGCCCCCGAGAGGCACGGACTCCCTCCATTCCCCAGAATTCAGACTCCTTTACCTCTGCCACGCCAACCGGGGGGCTGGGGCGTCTCTTGTCCCCTCGCTGGGCCCTCCCACGAAGGCTGGAATCTGCCTCTGGCAGATGGAGTTGGCCAGTGTGCGTCCTGCGGGAGCAACTCAGCCGGAGCTGTGGCTCTCGGGGGGGCCCTGGCGGCCACATGTGGATGGGCTCAGACACGGCATCTTTGCTGGGCTCGGCCAGGCCCCCGCAGAACCTGTGTGCGGCCCCTCTTGGGGCCGGCCTCTCTTGGCCTCGGCTCCGGGGACCCTGGCCCCCCCCCGCTGCTGCTTCTCCCCACTCCCCTGCCTCGGGACCTTCACTCCCAGCCACTCCCCACCCCACATTCCCAGAAGGCATAATTCCCACGAGAAACTGCCGGATGGTACTTCTGCTTTCTTGACCGGCCCCACGGGCTCGCAGAGAAAGCCCTCGGCGGAAAAGCCCTCGGCGGAGGTGAGGCCTCCTCGTGCGGAGAGGGCGCTGGCCCGGGCGGGGCATCTCGTCGTTCTGTAAACCTGTCCAGGCTCACGGGGCGCTCTGGCCGTCGTCTCTGCATCATGGGGAGGCCTGGGCGTCTGGGGGGGTCGCCACTACCTGCTCCTGACATTCCTTCCGGGGGACCGATGTCCCTCCATGGAAAGCTCGGGCCTCCCGTCCTTGCTCTGTCCCTCCCCAGCGCAGCGGACCTCCTGGGGAGAGGGGTCAGCCCTTGGCCCGCCTTTGCCGGTATGCAGACAGAAGAGGACTCGCCATGAGCCGAAGGCACTGGGTCCCCTCCCTCGTTCCTCTCTGCCCAGACTGTGGGGGGCAGGGGGCCTGCTGGGCTCCTCCACAAAGCTGTGCCCCAGCCCTTCGGGACCACGGTGAGGTTCTGCTTCTCCGCACACTGGCTCGTCCGTCTGATTTGGTGTTCAGTTCAGAGCTTGGGCGGGAAGAGGGGTGGTAGGGTCTGCCCATCCCCCTCGGAGACCTCCCCTCAGAGACCCCCTCCAAAAGCTGGATGACAGGGAGCGCTTCAAAATCGGCATTTTTAAGGCACCTCCTTGCTCTCTACATCGGTATCTCCTTTGTGCTAAGCAGAGAGCTGGGGTTGGAATCTGGGCTCTGCCACTTACTTACCGCGTGGCCTGGGGTCCTCGCAGTAAAGTGCAGATAAAAATGCCTTCCGCTGAGGCTCTTCTGAGACTCAAGGGAGACAGTGGGCGAGCCCGTGTTCCGCCGACGACAGCACGCCGGGTAGACGAACCCCGGGGCACGTAGTTCCCCATCCCGGGATGCGGGGGACAGCGGGTGGGGCAGCCTGGCTGGGGTCGTCCCGGAGGCTCTTGTGTGGACGGGGCAGCTGCTCTGGCACCGGGAGACCCCAGGCCACAAGCCACACACAACTGTGTGAGGAAGGAGCTGAGCGCACCTGTGGCGGGGACCCTTCTTCCGACACCTCGCACAGACATCTCCCTTTTGAGGCATGCTCATGGGGGCCGGAGGTCATAAAACCCCGGCACTAAAGCCACAGCCCTTTGGATTTCAGGAATTCTAGGATCGACTAGAAGTGACCAGAGAGCACGGGCGGGGGGCAGTGGGCAGCACCCTCCGTGCTTCCTGGCAGCTATAAAACACTGCTGCCTGGGGCCTGACAACACGTGTGAATTATCTCGGGCAGATTCCCACCCATCTCAGGAAGGGCTTAGCCCTGCAGCTAAATTGCTGTGTGAACTTGACCTTGCTACTTAACCCCTCTGCGTCTCAGGTCCTCCTCTGAAAGCAGGAGGGCACGGGTTAGGACAGTGGGATTCAGGCGGTCCGGGGAGAAGCCACCCCCATGGGCCCTGGCCCGGGAAGCAAGGGCAGATCCCGGAGCTGCGAGCCCCAGGCCTGGCGGCAGACTCTGGCTCTGCTCAGCTCCGAGGATCGTGCACGAGGACGGGGCTGCCAGCGTTCTGGAGGGGGCCCCGGTCCTGGCTTTCTTCGTGCGGTTGCCTTGTGAAGGTCACACGGGAAGCCATCCGGATTACATTGCGCTTTTGGCCCGGGAGTGGGAGTCGGTGCTTAACCTCCTTTTGAGGAATAAGCAGAAGCGGAATCAGCTCGTGGGGGCATGGAAGCCTCCAGACCTGGTTCATGACATTCATGTGGCAGATTTCCTACGAAACCCCTGAGCTAATTCCAGGTAGCATTCGCATCCAAAAACACCCACTGCAAACGGCCAGGGTGGGGGGAGTGATGTCGGATTGTGGCCACCGCCGAGACCGCAGCCCTGCCGCGAGGCTGCTTAATAGGACTGGGACTTCTTTCTAGGATCCCCGCCCCAGGGACTCGCCAAAGAGGAGGGAAAGGGCCGCTGGGACAGAAGCGTGGCGCCTGCGGGATCCCGAGCCCTAGCGGCAGCACGCCCCCGGTTGCCTCCCGCCCGCCTCTGGACCCCCGTCAGGCGACTCACCAGCGACAAAGGGCTCCCCCTATGCAGGGCTATTTGTGGCTTCGTGGCTCACGCAGGGCTCCTCCTCATTCAGAGGAAGCCTTTGTGTGCCAGGAAGGCCCGCGTGCAGGGCAGCTCCTGACATTGACTCCAAGCCCACAGACATCAGCTGCTTTGGCAGGGACAGTCTTTTTCCTTTACCAAATAGGGCTTAAAAGTCATCTGTGTCGAGACACCCCGCTTCCCAACAGTGACAGCGGATGGCTAGGGTCTTTCCTGCTCTGGAAAAGATGCTCTGTGAGCGGGCAGGGGCAGGGAGTGGGGGCTGGGCTTATCTGCAGACCCCCATGTCCTCTGCCACTTTAGCTTGCGAGCAAGGTGGCCGGCTGGGACACCAGGAAGCAGGGGTAAGTCACCCCCGGGGATGGTGCACCTGCTTCAATTCCAGGGACGTTTCGGTCAGCGGGTAGAACTGTTGGAGAAAGATCCACTTCCACTCACTGAAATGAGCTGCCATCAGCCCAGGGGGAAGGAGACAGACACCGACTGTCCCGTCCCAGTGGTGCTTCTGACCATGCAGGAGCAGCTCCCCCGTCCCTCCCTCTCCTGGGATTGCTCCGCGGTCTTCCCAGCCTGCTGCCTGGGACTGTCCTGGTTCCCCTTGAGGCAGGTGGGCTGGGAGACGTCTTCGGTCAGAGACTGACAGGAACCTGCGTGCCAGCCCCTCTGCCCCTGTTCCCTGGAGTTGGCTGGCGGACATTTCTTCCTGTCCATGTTAGTAGGGTTGGGGGTGACGGTGGGTAGTGACGTGTCAAGGGCCTTGGGGATGGCAACCAGGCCTGACCTCCACTTTAGAGACCGCAGACGCCGGATTAGGACAGATCCTCCTGGATCAGGTGTCCCCAACAGGAAAGTGAGGCTCTTGGACAGCGGCGATGAACGGGGATGGGGCCGCAGGGACTTTCTGGGCTGACAGAGGAGACCAGTGCTCTCTGCTCTCGGGCGCTGGTGGCGTGGGTGGATAGCGTCGCCCCACTCTGCCCTGAACACCGAAAATTCATTTCCGTGTGTGGATCGTGCATCAGCCGACAGCTTTCCAGGGTGCCAGCCAGGACTTCCTTTGTTTCATCCACATGCGGTGGGGTGGGGACAACAGAGACACCTGCGGTGGCTCCCTCCTGGGAAGGGACATGCCAGGACGGGGTGATCGTCGTCACAGGCTAGCTGCTGCCTCTTCCGAGCCTTCCCATGAAGCAGAATGCATTCTGTCCCTTTTTAAAAACAGTACTTATTTATTTATGTGAGAAAAAGAGCAGGAGTCGTGGTCGTGGCTGGGGGGAGGGGCAGAGGGAGAAGCAGGCTCCCCACTGAGCAGGGAGCCCGATGCGGGACTCGACCCCAGGACCCCGAGATCATGACCTGAGCCGGAGGCAGACGCTTCACCAACTGAGCCCCCGGGGTGCTCCTGCACTCTCTCTTCAGTGGGAAAGGGGAACGTCTGCACGTTAATGTCCACCCGAGGCTTCATGTGCTGTCTGCAGACTTAGGGCCTCCCCCAGCCCAGCAGCTTGGGACGGGTATGCCGTTTTTACCTGGATGGATGGTGACCTGTCCACCACCCACCTGCCCCCAGTGGAAAGTTCTATGAGGCCAGGGACCAAGTCAGCTTTTCTCATCCCCGACGCTTAGCACCCAGCGCAGTGCCAGACACAGGCGACTCTTTGGAAATATCCGTGGAATGATTTAAGGGTTGTGAGGTCGGGGATGGAGATGATGGTAATCGTAATATTAATTAGAGTAGTTAACTTTAAAAACCTTTTCATTGTAGGGGTGGTGCCTGGGTGGCTCAGTCAGTTACACGTCTGACTCTCTCTTTTTTTTTTTTTTTAAGATTTTATTTATTCATTTGACAGAGAGACAGTGAGAGAGGGAACATAAGCAGGGGTGGTGGGAGAGGGGGAAGCTGGCTTCCCGCTGCGCAGGGAGCCCAGTCGGGGGCTCGATCCCAGGGCCTGTCGACCATGACTGGAGCCGAAGGCAGACGCTCCATGCCTGAGCCACACAGGCGTCTGACTCTTGATTTCGGCTGAGGTCATGATCTCAGGTGGTGAGACGGAGCCCCGTCCCGTGTCGGCCTCTGCACTCAGCATGGAGTCTGTGAGATTCTCTCCCTTTCCCTCTGCCCCTCCTTGCCCACCTCCCCCAAACCGTTTTCATTGTAAAACAGAGCACCTGTACAGAAAACTAGTTTTCTACAGCCCTGGCGCGCCAACCCGTGTCAACAAATGGAATGTGGTTTAGTCTTACCCATTATTTTAAAGCTGACCTATCTCCGTGCCTCTTGTAACAGACGGGCTCCACATCTGTCCCTGGCTTTCCCTTACACTTTGTCTGTGAAGGACTGGGGCCCCTGAGCTGGGGAGTGACCACACTCTGGGTTCGCTGACTGTGTCCTCATGGTGTGCTTTGTCATGTTCTTCCGTCCTTGGGACTTCCTGGCGAGTGACTGCTAAACCCAGAGGCACAGTTGGACTCCGGTGCCGTCCCTTTGGCGTGGTGCCAGGTTCTTTCATCTGGAGGTTTCACTCTGGTATGATGTTCCTGGCTATAGGGGGCTGAAGGCCCCGCTCCCCCCAAACAGAGATGCTCGAGTCCAAACCCTGGTACCTGTGAATGTGAGCTTATTTGCAGATGGCATCAGGTTATGGTGAGGCCAGCAGGGTTAGGGAGGGTCCTCATCCAGTGACTGCTGTCCTTACAAGAAGAGGGAGATCGGAATATGGACCTCCTTCTCCCCAGTGACGGGTCGGGGTTTGGGCCACATCGCTCAACATCACCTGGCGTGGGTGAAGGGGTTGGCTTGGCTAGGGGGTGGTGGGGGAAGACTCCACCGTGCGCCTGGCAGTGACAGCAGCGTCCCGGCTGAGCTGTGTCCCAGAGGAAGAGCCCGGACACAGCGCCTCCCCACACACCTAGCTTTTTATCGTGCACGCGAGGGAAATTGGCTGTGTCTGGAAACACCGGCTGCCCCGTGACCCTGAGGACCCTGCCTGAGGACCCTGGCCCTGTGGGTCCATGGGGAGCCGCAGTTGGAAGCAGACTGTTGGCCACGAGGAGGGGGAGCCTCTGTCCCAGCCCACCTGGGGTCCAGACAGGTCAGGGTCACTTGTGGACGTGGCACCCCACATCCCTCCATGGTGGAGGGGCGGTAAGGCCCTCTCAGAGTTGGAGGGTGAAGAGAAAGCCCGAGGTCATTACGGACACACAGACAGCTCCTGCTGAGCCGTGCACCGACTTCCCCGGTGGGCCTGTGTGAGCTTTGCCGTCCCCGGGGTTTTGCCGGAGAGACTGGCCTTAGGATATCTCTGAGGAGCAGAATCAGGCCATGCTGCCCCGCCCAGGAATGCCGCCCCCGGCACCTTCCCCCTCCCTCGTCTGGCAAGGGGCCCCCCCTTGCCTACGCCCCCCTCTGGCAGGAAGCCGCCCCCACACATTCCCCGGACAGATTTTCAGGCAGGGCCTGTCACTGTGGGCGAGGACAATGACAGGTGTGTCTCCCCTGCTCTCAACCATGGGGAGAACAAGAGATGGGAGATGAAATCTCGCATGGGAAGCACTGGGTCTGCTCTCCGGAGAGGGCTCCTGGCTGGAGGCCGGCAGGCTCCTCCATCTGGTTCTGACTCTTCCCTGTCTGCTGAGCAGACCCCAGGCGACAGCGGCCCCTGTCTGCCCGCAGATGTCCTGCCTGGTCCTCAAAGTCTGTGGTCCCAGGCCGGCGTCACTCCTGGATGCCCCAGCGTGGCTCTGACCTTCCGCAGGCCCTCAGGCCTCTGTTTTTCCAGGCCCCCAGGCCCAAACCAGCCAGTCCCTTCAAGTCCCTACACTTCCTGGCCCCTCAAGGAAAGCAGCCTCTTGGACCTGCTCCCTCCCCTGCGGCCCTCCTCCACCCGGGCTGGTCCTTAGCACCTCTCATGGGTTCCAGAGTCACAGTGAGACGCAGACACATCTGTCTCCAAGATGACGGCAAACACCTTTCTTAACTTGGAGCAGTGTGTACCTAGTCACCCTCTCCTCCAGGAAGCCCTCCCTGACTGCAGGTGGGACCCTCCCCAGCATTCCTGCCTCCAGGAGCTCACTGCGGCCCAGCAGTGTGCCGCCACCCCAACCTCCGACCTCAGGCTTCCGGAGGGCAGGGGACCTGTCTGCTCCCCCCATGGCTCAGAATGAATCGAAATGTTCCGGGAGCTCAGTTCTCTCTTTGAGGCGGTGCTAGGCTTGGGAGGGAGGTGGAGGCTTCCCAGGTTATTGTCCTAGACAGTGACTCGCAGGGGGAGTCACCGTGGGATCCTGGCCCCAATCCTCCCTCCACCGGGAGCCTTGTCGTCTGCCTCCCGCTGTCATCACTCCTAACGGAGCGTGGGAGCTCCTTCCTCCGTCTCTGCTGGAGGTGCTGTCCAGGCACACGGACAGCACTGATGAGGAAGGCATTCCCACTTCCCATGTGACTCTCGGTCCCCTCTATCCCCAGGCCGCTCTGAGAGGGGGCAGGACTGTGGGTGCCGCTCACAGCCCGTTCTGGCCGCCCAGGGATCCGGCATTGTCTTCGAGAGAACTCAGGCACCTGCCCGAGGCCCAGGGCCAGGACACGGTGGGTGGTGGTTTGAAGCCCGGCATCTGCGGAACCGGGGTGGCCAGTGTGAACCAACTGGTTGGGGGGTTGGAAGAGAGAAACTCATTGTGTCGTTTCCTACTGCTGTCGTGGCTGATGACCACGCTCGGAGGGGCTTGGGCTGGAGGTCAGAAGTCTCCAGCGGCCCGCAGGGCTGTGCTCCTTCTGGATGCTCTAGGCCAGACTCTTGCTTTGCTTTTCCCCCATTCCTTGGCTTGCAGACCCTTCCCCCATCTGCAAAACATCTCCTCTCTGTGACACACCCCTCCCTCTTCTAGGGACCCGTGATGACATTGGGTCCGCCCACATGCTGCACGATCATCCCCACCTCGAGGTCTTTACTCAAATCTGCCATGTCCCCTTTGCCACGTATGGGGACACGTTTACAGGTTGTGGGGATGAGGGTGGGGGCAGGTTTGGGGGCCATCATTCAGCCAACCACAGCCCCTGGGGGTTCTGCTTAAGCAGTGACCAGCGTCCCTGGCGTTCTGAGAGGAGGGGAGCAGCGAGGGGACACGTTAGCCAACTTGGGACCTGCTTTGACCAAAGGCCAAGCTCCCCTCTGGCCTGGGGCAAGGTTTCTGCAAACGGCGCATTATTCAGCATTGTTTGAGGAGGGAGATTAAAATTGCTTCGGGCTGTGGAAGCTCCTGCCCCGACACCTGACAGAGACAGAAGGGGCTGCTTTACAGAAGGCTCATTAAAAATGAAAACATGATGCTGATTTCCAGCAAACTTAAATTACTTAAGCTGGTATAAGTGGATAAATATTTCATGCCGCAGTTTATTAAGTTCCCACCAATAGTACCTCTCGGAATGCCTCCCAGTGGTCTCAGCAGGGAGGTAGGGGAACCCCACTCCCGGGGTGTGCTGACAGGCCTCTAGCTGGTGACCCTCGGTGTTTTCGGGGTCGTGCTGGGGCCAGCTGCGAGTCACCAGGGTCCCCGGGCTCCCTCTGAGGCGGCCACCAGCGCCGTGGGTAATTATCAGAGCCAGAGACAGACAGTGAGAACAGACAATAAATAACCCGGGAGCTAATGTCGGATGGCTTTGTTTTTCTTGGCAAGGGAAATTGGGACCCAGATAATTTGGGAGCTCAACTTCTGGCCTCCTCCTCTTGGCAGATGTGCAGAGGCTGGCGGTGCCCCGAGGCTGGGCTGGCGGCCAGGGAGCCCACCTGAGCTCTGTTGGTAATGTCTGCCTCTGCCGGGCGCAGATTTGCCGGGACACTGGCTCCCCGCGCCCCTTCTCTGCGCAACTCCTCCACTCCCAGAGCTGCAAGTATCAAGAGGCTTCTCTCTGCGAGGACAGTGGAGCAGAAGACAGGCACAGCAGGCAGCTCGGGGGCCACACGCTTCCTCAGCCCACCTGGGGCCTGGCCCAGCTGCTGTGCTCCACCTGTCCCCAGGTCGTGGCACTCGGAGATGCGAGCACCCTTCCCCTTCTGCACCAGCACACACGCGGGAGAGGCAGCTAACCCAGAGCTGGCGGCAGGGGCACGGTGTCCCCAAATCCACAGGCTGAGGCCCTGAGGTTCTATCTCAGAACAAGATCCTATTTAGAAAGAGGGTCTTTAAGGAGGCAATCCAGGTTGGCCGAGGCCCTAATCTAGTAGGATGGTGTCCTCCTAGGGGAAACCCGGACAGCAAGAGCGCTACAGAGATATGAAGATGGCTGCAAGCCAAGGGGAGCCCACCTTGGGCTGTGATCTTCTTCGAGCTCGGCCTCCAGACCTGGGGGTGAGTACACGTCTGGGATCTAAGTCCCCTCCCCACCCCGACTGGAGAAGAAGTGGGCAGAGGGGAGTCCTCACTGGGGGAGAGGAGGGTAGAGAGGTCCTTGCTGGTGGCAGTGACCAGGGGGCGGGGAAGAGCTGGTCTGTACTCAGCCACACTTTCTGGTTGAGAGACCGAGTCTAGGGGACAGTTTCTAGAAGCCACCGAGCGTTTTCTGGGTAGTCAGCACTGTACGAAGCTCTCCGCTAGCTCACTGGGTGCTCAGACAAGCGGGCACTGCCATTTCCTCCATGTGATCAACACGGGCAGGGGGACACTTGCCCACGGTCCCACAGGGGGCAAGTGGCAGAGCTGAGACTTGAACGTCAGATGTCCAACTCCAGGGGCTGTGCTCCCGCTGGGAAGAGTGAGGGAGTGTCAAGGACATTGCTCGCCTCAGGAGACAGGACACTTGGCAGCCAAGTGGTCCAATGGTCCCCAGCCTGGGGGCCCCTGCTTTACCTGGAGAGCCGTCCAGTATGATACCGTGGGGACACGGTGCCCAGCGCTCCCACTCCTGCCCTCAAGGTGAGGTCGCCTTGGGACCTCCGTGCACACAGACCCCAGTTCCTTCCCTGCAAGAACTAGACACCTGGGGACTGCCTCGGTGGGAGAGCCCCGTCTTCCCCACAGCAAGCTGCTCCGTTCTGAGGTCCCTCTAGCCACTGCCGTCCGTCCCCAGCTGTGTATGTGGGTGGCCTCTGGAGGAGCCCACCAGGGGCCGGATGACCCTCCTTGCCCGTTCTACTTCAATCACAGCCTAGAAACAAGTCCCTCCAACTATGTCCTTAATTTGGGGAAAATAATGCTCCACAAGTGCGTCAGGGTCTGCACAGTCTGGGGCTCGAGGGGCAGAGGGCCTTGTCAAGCTGATGGGACAGAAACATGCCGCTCTCGGGGATGTCTGCTGGGGAGCCAGGGCAGGAATCCTAAAGGCCTTCCCTCTCCAGCTGGGGTGGGGTTTTCATTCCCGAGTAAGGATAAGGTCTCTTGGGAGGGAGGGATGGGCAGTCATGCCAGCCCCCCAAAGGGGCCCCAAGTCTTGTACCTGTGGGGTTCTTCATGTGGGCGGGGTGGGGGGGGGACGGACCCTCGTGGATTCCCTGCTCTGGGAGCTAACCCTGCGGGTGGTGTTGTGCTTTTCTGCCTGAACATGTGGTAAAGCTGTGGCCGGCTGACCGACTAGCCTGTGGGCAGGGCAGCACCTCAGACCCATCCTGGTTTCCTGCCGAGCCGGACTGGTGATGAGGGTGTGATTCCGACTGTTATGTCAAGAGAAAGAGGAAGCGGAGGGTTGGGTAAGGTGCTGGGGCGAAATTGCATGGGAATTGCTAGCCAACCGAAAGGTGTGGTCACTCGGCAATACCTGGGCCTCTCGGCTGTCCCCTGTAAATGAGGAGGAGTGGGGGTGGGTGAAAGCTGGTCGTTGGGAGGGGTTGACTCCAGCAGCCCGAGCTGTGCTCTTCTCCAGACCCGAGGCAGACAGGACTGAGTGGGCTGAAAACATTACAAGTGTGTCTGCATGTGGCGTTCCCCTCCAGGCAGGAGGAGAAAAGGTTCAGCGGGTCCCAGAGCTGGGGTGGGGCTGCTGGGGGCCAAAGACAAGAGCAGCTGAGCCATGAGCAGCTACGGTAAGTCAGTGTGTCCCCCCCACTGGCCTGGAGACACTTCCTCTGCATCTCTCGGATTCCTTTGTCCTTTCTGACCTCGGCTGCTTTACAGGTTAGGGGTGGGGTCAAGGTCTCTCTGCCCCCAAGGAGGAAACCAGAGACCCTGTGCTCTGGTCCAAATATGCTGGGGTCTTCGGGGAGGAGAGGGGCTCACACTGTTCCTAGTTCCCTTGGATACAAGCACCCAAGTCACCATCCTGCACGGTCTCACGGGGGAAAAGGGGCGCAGGGCACACGTGTGGCTAAAGGTACCAAGAACTGTGGGGTGAAGCCATGGTGGCATGTAAGGGAAGCAGAAGGAATCCAGGGTACCTCTGGAGGCTGGGGAGAGCCGGGGGAGGGGAGGCGGACCCTGGGAGGCAGGGCCAGAGTGGGAAACACCCGTGGCGGCTCTAGCTTCTCTCAGTCCTTCCCCGCCCCCAGCCGGAAGGAAGCTGCAGGCACACCTGTCCAGGTGCTGGATCTGCTAGAGACGGAGAAGAAAGCTGCAGGAAAGGAGAGAGGCCAAGGTGACTCGAGCAGTGGCCTGTCCCTCGACTCAATGTGCTGCAGCGGCTTCCCCATCTGGGTGTGTCCTGGGAGCGGGAGAGCCGTGTCTGTTCGTCATTGCCCACTGCTAAGTACTGGCCGAAGAGAAGGGAGTGTCTCTGGGCTGGTCCCGTCTGTGGTCCACTGAGGTTCTGCGGGCATAGGTCTATGTCTCTTGCAAAACTCGAGAAGCTCCCAGCCGTTAAATACTCTTTCCGCCCTGGGCTCTTCTTCTCCTCCTGCGGGGACCCTGGTGACAGGAAGGGTAGACATCCTTTCTTAATTGTCACATAGATCCCTGCATTTCTCTTTAGTTTTCCAACTGTTATTCCTGCATTGTTACGATCTGATCATTTCTGTTGATCTATCGTGATCTTTACTGACTCTTTCATTTGCTGTATCTGATCGACTCTGGCCCTGTCCAGTGAGTTTTAACATTTCAATTTTATTTTTTCAGTTCTAAAGTTTCCATTTGGTTTTTATCTATGTCTTTTACTTTGCTAAGTAAGACCTTGTATTTTCCCTTTTGTTTTAAGAGGACTCGTGTTTGCCTTTTGGAGAATTTTTATAATAGCGGCTTTAAAGTCTTTGTCAGATCATCGGAACAGCTGTGCCATCTTGGCGTTGGTGATGATTGTTGATTTTCTCCGTGTGAGTTGAGATTTTCCTGGTTCATCATATACCATGTAATTTTGGGTTGTATCCTGGACATTGTGAATATTATAACATTCTGTGCTTTGTTTATATACTCTGAGGAGTGGTGGTGTTTTTGTTTCAGCAAACAATAAGCTTGTTTGGGTTCCAGCCACGTGTTCCAACGTATCTTCTGTGGGTTGTGGCTCCAAGGCCAGTTCAGTTCTCAAAGCCTTTGGAACGTCCTTCGAATCTGTCTCATGTGAGCTCTGCCATGGGGCCAATCTTTGAGCTAGAGGTGGTTCAGTTCTCCAAGTGTTTGGTATACCATCTAGGATCAGATTCATGCCACATGTGGCTGGGGAGGTGAGTCCAGGGGTTCTTAGCAACTTTATGGGGTTGCTTTCCAGAGCTTTCCCTTCTCCACAGTCTTATCCATAATCCCTGGCCCTTTTTAGTCTCTGGCCAGGAATTTAGGGCTCTAGTGACCCTGCCCTTATGAACTTCTGTGACTATGTCCTTACCTGGTGCCAGTGATGGAGAAAGACAGAGGGAAAAAATCAGTGGGTCTTTCCCTGCCCTCTTAAGATCCTAGATCCACTAACTGGAGAGGACATTTCCTCTGCCTCAGAATTTTGGCTCTTATTCATTTCTAGTGTGGTCCTGCCACAGGATCACGTGGGGACTGGGGCATGAGAAAATAGGAGAGAAAAGATGTGGGATGTCCATGCTTTCTCTGAGCATCAGGAGGCTCTGCTCCTTCAGTCAGAATTAGAAGGCTTTCCTTAAGTTCCCTCTGTACCTGTGCCTGCTTTTGGTACTTAAAAAGTCTGGTTTTCTTTCTCAATCTGCCTGCTACTATTTACTTTTGGAAACTCTTAAATAACTGGTCCATATATGTGTCCAGGTGCTACAGTTGCCTTTAGTGGGAGAGACCAGGTGGAGTGTGCTTACTTTATCTTACCTGAGGTTGGAATCCTTGCCTTTATTTTTTAAAGATAATTTCACTGTATAAGACTTCTGCTTGGGACGCCTGGGTGGCTCAGTTGGTTAAGCAGCTGCCTTCGGCTCAGGTCATGATCCCAGCGTCCTGGGATCGAGTCCCACATCGGGCTCCTTGCTCGGCAGGGAGCCTGCTTCTCCCTCTGTCTCTGCCTGCTTGTGTGCTCGCCACCCACCCCCTGATAAATAAATAAAATCTTAAAAAAAAAAGACTTCTGCTTATGGAATGACTGAGTCACGGGGATGAAAAGGTACAGCATAGGGAATATGGTCAATGGTATTGCAACAGTGTTGTGTGGTGACAGGTGGTGGCCACATTTGTGAGTGTAGCACAAGTTACAGATTTGTCTAATCACTATGTCGTACACCTGAAACTAATGTAACATATTGTATCAACTATATGCAAATACAAAAAAGAATTCTCATTCTTAAAAAAAGGTAATTCACGTGTAAAATTCCAAGTTGACAGTTTTTAAAAAAAATCAGTAGTTTAGAGATGTTGATACATTGTCTCCTTGCTTCCATTGTTTGCAATAAGAAATCTGCTGTCATTCTCACCTTTGTTTTTCTTTGTGTAACATGTCTTTTTCCTCTGGATAATTTTGTAAGTTTCTCTTTATCATTGAGGTTAAACAAATGATGTGCCTTTATGTTTCCTGGGCTGGAAGTTCATTGAGCTTCTTGAATCTATAGGTCTATAGTTTTTTTAAAAATCAAATTTGGAATATTTTAAGCCATTATTTCTTTAAATAGGTTTGGTGCTCCTCGTCTTTGGTGAGTCCAGTTATGCCATATCAGGGCTCTGTGAAGTTGTTTCTCAGCTTGCTAATTCTCTGGTCGTTTTTTGAAATTATTATTTTTTTTTTGCTAATTTTAAGATGGGATAGTTTGTTTTCTTATTGTTGAGATTTAAGAGTTTTTTTTCCCCCTGGTATATTTTGGGCAAGAGTCCTTTATCAGATGTGTGTTTTGCAAATATTTTCTCCTGGTCTGAGCTTGTCTTTTCATTCTCTTGACATTGTCTTTCCCAGGGCAGAAGTTTTTAATTTTAATAAAGTTCAGTTTTTTAATTAATTCTGTCATGGATTGTGTCTGTGGTGTTATCTCTACAAAGGAATCACCCAATCAAAAGCCAGCTAGGTTTTCTCCTGTCATCTGCCAAAGATTTTATAGCTTTGCATTTACATTTATATCTATGATTCATTTTGAGTTCATTTCTGTGAAGTGTGTAAGTCCTGAGTCTAAATTCACTTTTCAGCCCGTGGATGTCAGGTTGTTGCAGCGTAATTTGCTAAAGCAGTCTTTGCTTCATTGTAATGCCTTTGCTCCTTGTCAGAGATCAGTTGAGTATCTTCCTAGGGCTCTGTTTCTGGGCTCTTTATTCTGTTCCATTCATTTATGTGTCTTCTTTTTCACTGATGCCACATTGTCTTGATTGCTGTAGATTTATAATAAGTCTTAAAGTCAGGTGGTGTCCGTCCTCCAACTTTGTTCTTCTCTTTCAATATTGGGTTGGCTGTGGCAGCTCTACTTCTTTATTTGGGAGCAAGGACCGTTGAAATCTGCTAGGTTTCTTTTCAGACACACAGTAGTTTTTTTTTTTTTTTTTAATTGAAGTGTTGTTGGCATACAGTGTTATATTAGTTTCAGGTGTGTAACATCACGATTCAACAAGTTCTGTACCTTACTCCATGCTCACTACAGGAAGTGTGGTTCCCATCTGTCACCACACAATGTTATTACAATGTCATTACAATGTTATTACAATATTAGTATTGACTATATTCCTTATGCTGTACTTTTTCTCCCCCTGAGTTATTTGTTTTATAACTGGATGTTTATACCTCTCAATCCCCTTCACCAATTTTCACCATTCCTCCATGTCTCCATGTAATAAATGTTCTTGTCTGTGAATTCTAACAGATATGTCAGCTCTGATTTCATTGATTTTTCCTTTTATCATGAATCATATTTTCATGCTTCTTTGCATTCCCAGGAATTTTTGATTGGATGCCAGACATTCAAATTGTACATTGCTAGTTACTGGATTTTCTTTTTAATAGATCTAAAACATCCCTGAGCTTTGTTCTGGGATCCAGTTAAATTACTTGGGAACATTCCGATCCTTTCAGATCTCATTTCTAAGATCTGTTAGTTGGGATTGTCAAATCAGTAACGGTTCTCCCTAGCAATCACCCCAGAGATCAGTATCTGGTCTAGGGGGTAACAGATCCCCCATGGTGGAGGTAAGACCCTTATGGTATTCTACTCAGTGTCCTGTGAATTATGGAATTTCCCAGTCTGGTGGTGGGAGCGGTAATTCTCAGCCTTGTGTGAGCGCTGGGCACGGTTCCTGCTAATCCTTTTTGGGAGCTTCTTTCCCTGGCTGTGGGTAGTTTCCTCACCCACACACACTTACCACTCCTTGAAGGGGGTCTTCTCCAGTTCTCCAGAGCTCTCTCTGCAGCTTTCTCCTCTCCAGTGCTGTGTCCTGGGAACCCTGGATGCCTCTTAGCTCTGTCTTCTCCACTCAGGGTCCCTTGGCCTCCACCTGGGTTCCCTGTGCCTATGCTGCCGTCTGGAAACTCACCCAATGCAGCAAGCTGGGGAGATCTTCAGGCTCACATTGTTTATTTCCCATGTCTTAGAAAGTGCTTTCCTTTGTTGCCCGATGTCCATGGAATAAAAACTCTTGTTTCATATATTTTTCATTTTTTTTGTTTCGAGTCAGGAAGGTAAATCCCTGTTATACCAACTGGCCAGATGGATTAATCCTCATGGATTGACCATTAAATTAGAGTGAAAGTGTCTAGAAAATAATATACTTATTGAGCACCCTCTGCATACCAGGAACCGTGCTAAGAACATTGTTTATCTTATCCGTAGATTCCTCACATTAACTAGAACTTCTGTCATCCCGTTTTCCACAGGACATAATTGAATCTTGCAGAGGTCACTTAACTAGTGAGTGGTGAGGTCATTCCCAGGCAGTGCCAGTCTCGGCCACTTCAGGGCTCTGCCTCATTAGAGGATAGGTTTAGGCTTCAACAGGGAGACCCCCTGCTTCCCACAGGAAGCTCTTCTCATGGACCTTTCTAGGATGGTGAGGGATGAGTTTAAATTGAATCTGAAAGTACTTCATGTGGGTCTTCGAAAACAGAAGTGAACTTACTCAAAGCTTAGAATAAAATTCTGGCAATAACCTTAATCTGGCCATTCCTCTTTTCTCCTTTATCACCTGTGCTCCTTTCCTGACTCATACTTGGATGAGGCTTGGACATTTGAGGGGCCGTGGAGGTCTGGCCATATTTGAGACCCTCTAACTTTAGACATGGGGGCATTTCTCAGTAGTCAGATGGTCTGTCTGAGGGACTATGAGGAAGGAACACCAGCACGGCTCACAGGTCTGCCTCTGCTGAGAACTTCCCTGACCCTGTTCCCCTGGCCCCTCTAGCCAAGCTTGGTCAGACTCTCCCTCATTGTCCTTCACTCACCTGGATAGCACCTGCCTGTTACAGACCCTGTACTGTAAGCACTTGGGGCAGAAGACTTTTTCTTACTTGCTTTTTTAATTCCTTGCACTAAAGAGAGAGTCCCCCAGTGTGCTGGATTCTCGGTGAAGGTGGTGTGAGTGAATGAATGACTCTCAGACTTGTGCCAGTGAGGATAGCTTGGATCCTGAGTCATGGAAATGCCAGCCCAGGATGGGTTAAGCATAAAGGGATGCATCATCTCATGCAAGCATGGGTTCAGAGGTGATGTCAGCTGCAGGCATGGTGCCATCACGGCTCTGGCTTCACTGTTGTGTGATTCCCTTGACTCTGCCTCTCCCTGTCTCCAGGCAGCCTCCCTCATGGCCTTCAGATGTGTGCTGCCAGCTGCTGACTGGACAACACCCAGAGGGAGAAAGATCGAGTTCGAGTTCTTCTCATCACTCTGATTGGCCAGCCTAGACCATGTGTCCCTGCCTGTACCTATAATAGTCACCAGCAGATTTCCTGTGCTGATTGGCCGAGATAATCACTGGCGAGGTTGATGGCATACTGTGATTGGCTGGTCAGGATTCAGACAGAATGACAGATGGAATTGGCTACCCAAGTCTATGGGCAGTGCAAAGGAGAGCTGGACATGAGACCACCTGTGGGGAGCACTGGGGAAGGCCACAGGTGACCTGTCCCCTAGTGACACACTGAAGGATGATGGGAAGTCACCTACACTCTAGGTGTCCCTCCTTTCTCCCCAGAATAAGCATGTGCCACCACCTACATTTCTTTAGTGTACGTCTGGCTCTACATTGGCGCTGTGCCTTGAGCTGCACAGGCATGGCCCCATCGGAGACCCTCCCAATGTCCATTTGGGAAGGGACTGCAATCATTCCATCCTTGAGATGAGGGAATGAAGACATGGAGAAACAAAGAAACTTGCTCAAAGTTGCCCAGCTGGTCAGCAACGCAGCTGGTTGCTACTCCATGTCCCCAGCCAGGTTACCATGCCTGAGGATGACCACCAAGGTCTTTTCAAGATGGGGTGTTTCTGTGGCTTCTAGGACCCTGGTGATGTCCCACAGTCCCCCATCTTTGCCCCTCCCTCCCACCCAGGGCTGTCACTCCTCAGTGGGCAGAAAGCATGGGCTGCTTAGGGACCCTCAGCCACATCCAAGAGTTCTTGAAATGCTGGTGGTTCTGGCTGTGTGGAAACCAGGATCACCCCCTGCCCCCGGTTGAGGTGGGAAGGGCAGACCCCATGTTCGGAGGCCCCCTGGTCCCCATCCCCTCCCCACACCCCCAGTCCAATTCCTCTGGACTTGCACAGAGCCAGGAGACCGAGAGATCCTCAGGAGGACATTCAGTAGAACAGTAAAGAATCCATGAATGAGAAAAACAAAATATTAAGAATGCATTAAAGCTGAGGCTCCATGAACTTCGGGGACAGCAAGTGTAGGGGTGAGGGGCACCCCTGCTTGCTGCAATGGGGTCAAGACCACCCCTTCCTGCCCACGGAGACAGTGACAGTTCTCAGTGGCGGCCTGCTCGAGGCAGGTGCTGGGCTACGCACGTCCATGTACCCGTCCACCCGACACACATCTGCTGGGCTGGCCACACTGCTCGCATCGCCTCCTTAAGACCCGCTGACTTCCCTGGGGGCAGTGAAAACTCCGACAGCCTCGCAACCCGGTGAGGGGAGGGTCTGAACCTTCTCGGAGGCCTCCTGGCCAAGCCTGCACCGGGGCGCTGTCTTCCCAACCTGACTGACTGGCGTGCTCAAGCCTCGTGCCTGCCCCACCCCGCCCAGAAACCAGGTGGTTTTTTCCCTCCTTGTCCCTGTTCTCCTTGCTGTGTGCAGGCAGAAAGCCCCTCCTCACGTCCCGCTCCCGAATTCGGGACCCCCCTTCCCTGCTGGATCCAACAGGAGCAGCTGCGTTCGTGGCCCGTACCTCGCAAATTCAGCACCCCGCGAATGCCTGGAAAAATGCAAATCAAAGTAAGATTATGATATTTTTCGTAAATAAGCAATGTAGCAACTCAAATCTGGTTTGGGCTGTCAGCCGAATCCACCAGAGAGAAATTGATGTTGAAATGTTTGCGTATGTTCTCATGGAGCATTTACTGTGCAACGCTGGGCTCCAATAAAGCCTTTATATAAATTATTCATCATGGAATTCAGATGCAGCGCCAAAAACCCTCCCACCGAGGGGCTGCCTTTTTTTATTTCAAAATTTTTTTTGGTCTTGTTTTGTTACCTCCGAAGAGCTGGTGTCGGTTAGCGTCTCATGCCGCCGGCCAGGCAGGCGGTGTAATTAGTGGGGAGACGTGGGTTGGTCGGATACCAGGTTTCTGACCTTACGCTCACCCTCTTCAAGGGAACTTGGCTTTTCTTGCAGGGTTTTCTCTGCTGGTCGAGCACCCGCTAGCGTCCGCTGCCCGCCCTGCCAGACAGCTGTGCTTTCCTGTCCTAGGCCAGAAAACTGCTTACGCGCGCCGGCAGGGTCCTGCCAGACTCTGGGAGGGGGTTGGAGCGGCTGCAGGGACAGCCAGGCTCCGAGACGGTTGCTGTGTGCCCCTAAATCCACGTGCCGCTGCACTAACCCCCAGCATCTGCCAACATGACCCTATCTGGAGATAGGTCTTTATAGACGGACCATCAAGAGGAACCGTGACCCAGTAGGGCCTGGGCCCTCAGAGGTAAGTTGGGACAGGGCATGTGGCCAGGGAGAACTCTGTGTGGACAGGGAGACAGCATCCATCCCTGAGCTGGGGAAAGGGACCCCTGGGGGAACCAGGCTGCCAACACCTGCACCTTGGGTCACCCGTGTCCGGAGTGCTGAGCGAAGAGATTTCTGTTGCTTTAAGCCACCCAGCCTGTGGCGTTTTACCCCAGCACACTAGCACACAGATGGAGTGACTCTGCAAGGTGGAAAGGCAGCGGGTCGGGATTTGAACCAGTGGCCTCTGTGTCCAGCCTGCTGGTGTCTCCGGGCTGGAGGAAGCAGGAGCACACGGCCTCCTGTGAAGCCTGAGTCAGACAGAGGCCGAGACAGGAACCCGGCCAAGGGCCTTCATTTTCCCCTGCCGAGGGCTCGCAAGAGCTCTCCGTCGGTATTTGCAGAGTTAACGTCACAATTCACAAATGTGAAACGAGGGAGGGAGCATGGAGTCCCGCTTGCTGGGACGGCGCCCCAGAGAAGCCTGCCAGACACCCGCCCGTGTGGCCACCACAGGCCATACCCCCGGAACCCAGTGGTGTCCCGTTCTCCAGGGCCGTGGGACGAGGCCAGGTGTGGCCCGAGCTTGGGGGCAGAAGGGTCTCCTTCGAGAGAAGTCCAGCCCCACGGGCCGTCTCTGCAGAAGAGCAGGCCTGGGCGGCTGGGGGGCTTGTGTCCCTCCAAGACCTTCTCGGTGCAGTGAAGTCTGCTGGTCTGATTCAAATCCAAGTGCGGCTTGGCAAGGCTGCAAATGATCTTTGGGGGTTTTCCATTTTCATTGTTAACGTTATTAATCACTTCTGTTCTCTCAGGGAGGAGCAGGCGGTGCATTAAGGAAATTGTTTGTGAAATGTATTGGATTTATGTTGGAAACAGTTAACATCTCACAGAGCAGCGCTGGGTCCTGAGAACCTTCCGGATCCTTCGTGCTTCCCAACACCCCCACGGCGGCGGCCGGGAGCAAAGCAGTCACCAGAAAAGGCAGGTCCTGGCGCGGGGCCGGCCGCCCCCTCTCGCCCCCCTTCCCTGCGCCGCCTCCCCTGCCTCTCTCCATCCCGCCTGCGGGCGTGCGTGTGGTTTGGTTTTTCTGCTTGTACACGCTTTCTGTTTCCGTGTCGTTCACAATTTCTAGCTTGCTTTGAAGACTCAGCCGTGGAAGACTTCAGAGTCCTTCGTTCTAATGGAAACTCCAGCTGTCCCAGCTTTGTCCCCTCTGTCCCTCCGCTGTACCTACACTCCAGTCCTACCCGGGTAGACCTCCTGTCCACTGGTCCCCCGCTCCGGCGTTGGGGTCTCGCCTGGCCATCTTGCCATCCTCCTGTTATCCAGCATCCCCGCCAGCCCCCAAGTCAGGCCAGAGCCCGGTGTCCAGCTACTAATGCACCCACTACCCCCCAGCTGCCGCCCCGAGACCGGGTCACCCACACGTGGCCTCCTTCCGCAGGTGTGGCTGGATTTGCTGTGCCGTTGCTGCTGCTTTCAGTGACAGCCCCTCAATCACCCTGCGAAGGAACACGCTTCATAACACCCATCCACGGGGGTAGCCCTGCGTTTCCCCCTAAAAAGAGCAGCGTCTGGGCGTCAGGAGGGCCGTGCCTGCGGGGCTGGCGAACCGAGGATGTGTGTCTTGGCCGGCAGATGCTCCAGGTTTTGGTACACCTGTTCTCATTTGCATAAAGCAGAGTGACCCGGGGAGGGGGTGCTTCTCTCCTTCCTCATTGGGCTTTGCTGTCTCCCTCTGTCCACCCCTCCTCCCACAGCGCCCCCACCCGAGCTGCACTCAGGCTCGCCTCCCGGACTTGCTGTCCCAGCGTCTGGCCCCCCTGCCCCTGTAAACAGCTGCACAGGGTGGCGATTCCCGCATCTCTGACTTGGGGGTCTTGGAGCCCTGAGGCTGTGGCTCTGACGGCCCTGCAGGGAGCATCAGGGGCTGAGGGATGGTCAGAAGAGAAGAGCGCGGTGGATGGGGCCAGCTCCCGCCACCTGTCCCAGCCCCTCAAGGTGGAATGACAGGCAGCCGGCCCTTCTGGAACCCGTCTGCTCTTGGCTGTTCAGTGATGTGTTATAACATGTTCCTGGAACGCTTCTTTGCCATCTGTCTCGTGAGCTAGATTACCGTGCGCGCTTGGAGAGACGAGTTCCAATTTGCAATTGTAAATTGTTTTTTTTTTTTCCTTTTTCTTCACTCTCTGTGCAGCCACTCTGACGACTTCAAGGGGCCTCATGGCTTGTGGTGAGCAGATTGTTCCGGAGAGCATGGCACGTGGGTTCCGGAGTCCTCCTGGAGCCCAGGACCCCACTGTGGGAAGCCAGGTGGGCAGGATCCTGGGAGGGAGGGGGGGCCAAAGACATGGCCTGTCCCCAAGGTGACCTTGGGCTGATTCTGGGCACTGGCCCTGGTCTCCAGAGAGGGGACCCAAATCCCAGGGCCCACCCTGATGAGCTCATGTGTGCCGTGTGATGAGACCACCCACCACTAATACCAGCCCCTCCGCCCACTAATACCCACTTGGCCTCCTAGTCTCCATTCCTGTCCTGCCAGAACCTTCCCAGCCACGCTGGAAGCCGGGGGCTCCTGTACTGCACAGACAGATGTGGCCGCCTCTCCCCGCGCCACGCACGCCCTCCTTCCTGTGGCCGCTGGGCCCTGCACGCACCTGCTGCTCTCTGCCCCCCAGTGACACTGACCTCCTGACTGTTCTGCCTTGAACACACCACACAGGCCTCTGCCCAGTAGCCTCACTGCTGAATTCTGCCTAACACTTAAGAACTCATAGCAAACCTTCACAGTTTCTCCCAAACAAGGGAAGAGGAGAAGACCCTTCCCGACCCCGTGTGTGCTGTTCCCCGGACACGAGTGGGACAGAGATGCTCTTGTCCCGGCTCAGTTCCAAAATTCTGCAGGCTGGAGGCTTGAACCTGGACACTTAGCTCTCACGGTTCTGGAGGCCGGGACGTCCGAGGTCAGGGTGTCTCCACGGTTGGGCTGCGGTGAGAACCCTCTTCCTGGCTTACTGACAGCGGCCTGTCTCGCCCACGTGGGGAGAGACCAAGCCCTGGTGTCTCTCCCCTTCTCACAAAGGCGCTAATCCCATCACGGGGCCTGCCTCCCATGATCTCATCTAATAGTAACGACCCCCCAAGGGCCCTACTCCAGTATCACCCCACTGGGGGTGGGGCTTCGCACAGGAATCTGGGGGACACACCTCAGTCCATAGCCCACCGCCAGGGAGATCCCAGACCCGTGAGCCACTCACCCCCTCTGTCCGGACCCTCCCCGCGCTCAGCCGCTCCTCATCCCAGCCCCCCGCTCCAACCCGGCTCCCTTCCGATGGCCGTGAAACTTACGTCCTGCCTCTGTCCTGTCCAGAAGTGATTCGTCTACATTACGAACGGACCCCGCTGTTTCTGTTACATCACACTACATCGTGGGGACATGAGCGACAGTGACAGAGACAGACGGATGGATGGACAGTTGGGACCAGTGGATCGGTGCCAGCCCAGGGGAAGGGGAAGTTGGTGGTGCGTATGCAGCAGGTGGGAGCAAGGCCACACACGGGACTCCCCAGAGCCCCCAGGTCTGCAGGTCCGAGCCTGAAGGCTGACCCGGGGCAGGTAGTCGTGAGTGCTTGTCGGATGAAGCGGTGGTGGCATGTGGGAACCTCTGGGGGCTGCTGGAAGGACAGATGCAGGGGTGGGTGGAGTGTCAGTGGAGGGGGCAGAGCCCTGGCAGGGTTGCCCCAAGGGTCACTGTCCCCTGCAGAGCCTTTGGCAGGGCAGCTCCCAGGGAAGTCGCAGCTAGAGGACCTCGTGGGTGCAAACGCAGCTTCCTGGTAAGCAAGATGGGGCTGAGGGTGGCCTATGGGGGGATCTCTCCCCCTAGAACTAACTGGGGCCTAGAACGGAGGTCCTGGGTCATGACCTTGAGCTCCTATCCCCTTGGCCTCAGTTTGTCCCCCTGGGACTTGATGGTGTGTGTCCAAGGGGGGGTCCACGCTACCCTAACTGCCACCAAGCTCTGGGGCAAGAGCTCCGAAGGCCTGCTCGGTGACATGACAGCAGCTCCACCAGCCTTCTCTACCGCACGTCTGCGGGGGCCCAGGGACTCTCGCTGCCCAGCTTCTCCCCAGTGTATTCAGTCCCTGCCCCCTGGAATTCCTTCGCTTTGTCTCCGACGGGCTGAGGAGCTGTGCTCGGCCCTGAAACCTCACTTAGCTCAGTTCTCCCTGACCTCGGCATGACCTAGGGCCTTGTATTCAGTAGGCGCTCAGTGCACACATGTTGGTCCCATTTGACGAAAAACATGCATTCACTCTGGAAGCCACAGCTGCAAGTCCTGGGCTGAGCCGGATGGGGTGGGGGACACGGTAACGGACAAGTGGCTGTTTGCGGTGGAGTGTGGGGGGGTTTACTGCTCAGTGGTGGGGGGACACTTGGACCCTGTTGTCCCCTGGTGCACCAGGAGGGGCAGGTGTGGGTCCAGCTCGCCCCCCGCCCAGTGTCTCGCAGAGCCTCTTGGACGCAGCTGTCCTTTCGTTTTCTGTGCGCGACGCTTGCCTGCGGACACCTGCAGAAGGTCCACCTTGGCGGGGCCGGGCATGCGCCGATGCCGGGAGAGCGCCGCCAGCATGCGTGGCTGGCTGTAAGCCATTCTGCCTGCTTTGTTGCACCCGAGCAACCATCTCCCTGGTCCTTTAGGAGGACGAGTCCCTGCTCGCACACTCCGAGGACGCCTCCCCCATTTCAGGGCGTATGAGAGTGGTGGGGTGGGGCACGCGGAGTCAGGGTCCTGACTGTCAGCTGTGCTTTCTTGAAACAAATCGGCCACTAGAATCCACGTTTCTACCAACCCTGTGGCCTGGGATTTTACCCTCTCAATGGATGCTCAGCAAGGGTTCCAAAGCTTCCCCAAAGTCACATTGCTAGTACGGGTCAGCACCAAGATTTGAACCCTTGTTGCAAAGCCTGTGTGTATACACGTGCACGTGTGTGCACTCGTGTACCCACACATGCCTGTGCACACCCATACACGTGTGTGGGCAAGGGCACATGTGCATGCATGTCACGCATGGACCCAGAAGTGTGTTTGCACACACGAGCACATTTATGTGTGTGCATGCAAGGGCACGTGTGCATGTGTGTGTACTCATGTACCCACATGTGTATCTGCATGTGTGCACACACCCACATATGTGTGCATGCAAGGGCATGTGTGCAAGCATGCGGACACATGGACACACACGTGTGTTTGCACACATGAGCACATTCATGCGTGTGCACATGCAAGGGCACGTGTGCACATGTATGCACTCATGAACCCACATGTGTATCTGCATGCGTGCACACAACCCACACATGTGCAAGAAAGGGCACGTGTGCAAGCACATGGGCACATGGCCACGTGTGCATTCAGGTGTGTGCACACCCACGCATGATTGCATGCAAGGGCACGTGTGCTCATGCATATGTACTTGTAGATCACGCTACCCCCCCTGGTACAGCATCCCTTGGTGAGCAGCTAACTGACAGCAGGTATGTGAACGTGTGTGAGGAAATTCAGCGAAGCCGCTGAATCCTGAAGGCCTTGGGAGGATGCTCAGGAAGTCTGCAGGAGGAGCTTGGTGGGGCGTGTGCCGTCCGAGTCAGCTCCTCGCCCTCCTCGCCCTCCTCGCCCCCAGGCCGTGGCACACGGGAAATCCCGTCCGTCTCCTTAGCCCTTCTGCGGCCGGGAGCGCCTGTGCTCTTGTGCGGCCTCTGACCTGGTGTGAAAGTTCTGGCCTCCCCACGGCCCAGCGGAGTCCGCCAGCTTGGCTCCCCTGCCAGTGTGAGTCCAAGCATGGCGGCACAGCCTGGCGTCTGCGGAAGGACCATTCCCTGTCCCCAGGCACCACCACCCAGCAAAAACCTTCCCAATTGCCCTCTTGTTCAAACGTGCCCTGGGGCTTTATTCCTTTGTGTCTTTCAATACATGACTAGTTTAGCCACACTGAGGGCTGGTGCTTTCCGTGGGCCCCATGGGGACAGAGGCTTAGGGTCACCAACTCCAAGCTCTGAGGACCCACTCAGCTGGCCCTGGGCTGCATCTCTGAACACATCCCTCGCATCCCCAAGGCTGTTATGATTTCTCTGCTGCATTATTTACAGGAGAACATCCATTCCCACCTTCTTGGGCTTGAATCCCAGCCCTTGGGGACCAGGGCAGTGGCCATGGGGCCCACCTTCAGCTTTGTGTCCAAGATGTGGCTTCCTCAGACTTGGGGGAGAAAGCCTGGTCTTCTTGCTTTTGTGTGACTCCACTCCCCCACCCCCTGCCCCTGAAGCCAAACATTTAAAATTATCCTTCTTTAATTGGGCTAATTTAGGAGGAATGGCAGCCGTGATTTGCTCATGTTGCTGAGTCTCTTTGAGAGACACATTAATATTCTGATTCCAAGAGGGATCTGTGAATTCCTCAGTTACAGATAATACAATTATATTTCTAAATTCTTCCCCTAAATTAGTACAGATGGTTAAAAATACCCTCGCCTTTTAATTAATCTTCTCGGCAATAGTTTTATGAATACAAATGGATCATTATTCCCTTCCACAGATGGGCCTGGGGTGTGGGGGGGCAAGTCATGAGCCCGACGGTGGTCACGTCCCCAGCAGATCACGAGGCCTCAGTGAGGTTCTGGGGGTGCAGTCCTGGGGGTGAAGACGGGAGTACCCAGCACATTCCTCTCATTCCTGCGGCCTCCTTGGGTCTGCTGGGCTCTCCATGGTGACTTTTGTTTCTTAGGGGGGCTGAGAGAGACACCCTTTGCTGGCTGACAGTCCTAGGGTCACTTTGGTTATGCAAGGACCCAGGTGTTTCCTTAGCTATGAGGCTGTGTTTGTGTGCACGTGTGTGTGTGTGTGTGTGTGTGTTTTCTAGAGCACATTGTGTTGGGTGCCATAACTGAGGCATGACAGTTTGTTATTGTCTCTTTGCCAGTCTGTCCACCCTGCTGACTGCAGACAACATTGGCTCTTTCTTTGGGCACCAGAACCTACTATGGGGCAGGCCATAGTAGTTGAAATTAGCTGTGGTTTGAAATTCAAAGCCAAATTTCCTGGACTGTTTCAAAGTAAAAATCCTTCTGTGCATCAAGGGATGCTGTTGACAGAGTAAAAGGACAACACCTAGAGGGGGAGAAAATATTTGCAAATCACAGATCTGAGAAGGGGTTAATATACAGTATATATAAAGAACTCCTACAACTCAACACCAAAACCCCAAACAATCCTATTCAGAAGACGGGCAAGGGACTTGAATAGACTTTCCTCCAAAGAAGACATACAGTTGGCCAACAGACATATGAGAAGATGCTTCATGTCACTAATCATCATGGAAATGCAAATGAGCATGATGAAAGATTGCCCCCCTCATTGGGATGGCTCCCTTCCCAAAACCACAGAAAACAAGACACGTTGGCAAGGATGTGGAGGAACAGGGGCCTTGCACTATTGGTGGGAATGCTAACTGGTGCAGCCGCTGTGGAAAACAGTGTGGCGGCTTCTCACAACATTAAAAACAAAGTTACCGTATGATCCGGCATTTCCACTTCTGGCCCTTATCATTCCGCAAATAATTAAAAGCAGGGACTTGAGCAGGTGTCTGTACACGTGTGTCCATAGCAGTGTTACTCGTAACAGCCAAACTGTGGAAACAACCCAAGGGTTCGCTGGCAGTGAGCAGACACACAAACCAGGGTAGAGCCACACGGCAGCGTATCGTTCAACCTAAAAAGCAGGAAGAGCCGACACCTGCTATAACATGGATGGACCTGGAGGACACCAGTCTTGGTGACAAAAGCCAGTCCCCGAAGCATGACCCCACTTTGTGAGGACCCCAGGGTGGTTGGATCCATAAAGTTAGGAGGTGGAAGGGTAGGTGCTGGACCTGCAGCAGGGCTTGGTGTTCAGTGGGGACAGAGTTTCAGTCTGGAGATGGTGGTGGGGATGGTTGCGGAAGAGCCTGAACGGGCTTCATGCACCTGAGTTGTGCATTTACAAATAATTATGCTGGTAAATTTTATGTATACTGTACCAAAATTTTAAAAAAGCCAAATTCTCTTGTCAGGAAAGCCCACCACTGGGTCCAGCATGTCCAGCTGGACACTCACGTGGGGCCCTGGGGGAGGCTGCCCCGGGCGGCAGTGCGGGTGGTAACATCAGATTTTATTCCTGATCTCTGCAGTAGGGAAAGGAGAGCTCAGGGGAGAACTGGTCTCAACTCTGAGGACAGCGAGGGCACGTGGGGACAGGCCAGGGCAGTGCATGGAAATTACCGAGAGGGACTTCAGGAGTGAGGATGTTCTGGTGAAACAGACCAGACAGGCTTCTGCTGACGACAGGCAAAGGTGTCCAGATATCCCCTGGGGATGGTGGGGTGTGGGAACCCTATCAGATATCCAGATATCCAGGGTAGGAGTTCCCTCCAAGCTGATGTTGCAGGATTCCTGCTACGACTGGACGAGGCAGGTTCTGCAGGGATGGTTGAGGTCGAGTCATACAGACTTGGGGGAGGCAGACAAGAGTTTGGGCAAAGAGAGAGTCTTTGTCAAGGCACATCAGCTTGAAAGGAGCATCTCTGGGCTGCAGGTGTGTCAGCCTATTCCCACCTGTCTGCCTGCCTACCGCTAGAAGCAGACGGGTCCACAGATGGAGGGTGATACAGCTTCATGCAGAAATGAGGGTTCCTCCTGGTGACTGGTCCCAAACGACAGATCCTGCCCCCCACCATGGGGCCCAGAGCCTTCAGCCAGCCTCATAGAGACTCGGGTTCTGGCATTGGGTCCTGCAACCCCACGTGGTTGAGGCCAGTGACTGCAACATTTCTAGGACCAGAGCTGAGTTGTTGACCACAGAGAATGAAGGCGTAAGGGTCCAGAAGGTCAAGGTTGGCCGTGCTCGGAGTCAGAGGTGTGCTGATGACGTACAACAATTAGCTCTCTGACAAAATGTATGCACACCTGTGCATACAAGTGGATGTGTGTTTTTACTGACAAAGAGGATACACAGCACACAATTTACAAGTACTAATAAAATATACAATACTCTTTACTGTAAATTCCATATGGTCAATTGATTCTCACAGATTGCTCTTGTTGATTTTTGCCAAGCTCTTGCATCTTTCAGTCAGCCAGTGCCTGCCATTGATGAACGAGCGTGGCTCTGCCATGAATGTGAGCTCGCACTTCTGTTTATGCTGGTGAGTAAGACAAGTAAAAGGACAGAGCTGCGTGTCTGGACATGGACAGTTTTTCGACGATGTGGGTGACTCCTTAGCTGAACTAGATGATGGTTTTCAAATATTGGGAGGATATTTTTGCATGGTTTGTGTTCTCTGCTGTGTATCCAATGACTGCACCCAGAACACACTTTCAAGTTTGATCTGCCTCCTTGGCACTGATAAATCAAGCCTTGATTTATAGTGACGGCTGCTTCCCATGGTGTAAATTCTGCCATGGTTCAGCGGCAGCTCCCCTGGGGGTACATCGGGAGAAGCAGAGCTGGGGAGGAGGCGGACAGTGAGGCACGGCCCTGGAGTGTCCCTAGGAAAACACACGGTAACCTCAGGGCACAGAAAATAGTGGCATGTGGTACACTCATCAGGGAGTGAGGGATCTTGAGTCCTTATTACCTTTGTTTGAGTTGTGAATTTGCATACTTTAATTTGTAATATGGCTATGTTTGAACAACTGCCTCCTAAAATCCCTGAAGCCTTAACATGAGCTCCTCCTGGGCAGAGTGAGCAGGCTCCACCCCCTGCAGACTCCCTCTAACCCTCCCACCGCCTCCTGGAGCAGTCTGAGCTAGGGTGATACTCCAAGGAAGCTGGTGGCTTGTGCGGTGACCAAGAGAAGAGTGTCTCTCAGGCCACGAGTGCCCCAGGCTGCAGAAATGTGTGCACGTGTGGCTCTTCACAGGTTGCTGAGTAGTGAGGCTGGGTTCACAGGTCTGACCGCTCAGGCACGGAGAGCACACACATGTCACTCAAAGCCACACAGCAAATGCTCCCATTTCAGAGCCCTCGCTGGGGGTGCTTTTGCTGTATCTTGCTGCCTTCCTTAAGAAAAAATGGGAAAAGAATATGTTCTTTTGGCATACATTAAAAGTATTCAGAAATTTAACACTGTCAATCTTCCTGGCGGGCCTCAGCTGATGTGCAATGACTGGCCTGGGGGTTGCTGTTCACCTGTGATAGACCAGGTGCCCTCGCTGTCCCCCTGGGGCAGGGTGGTTTAGGGGTTGTGCTATGGACTGAATGTGTGCCACCCCACCCCCCAGTTCACATGTTAAAATCTTAATGTTTGTAGGAGGGGGGGCCTTTGAGAGTTGATTGAGTCGGGAAGGTGGAGCCCTCAGGGGTGAGGTTCATGTCTCTTTCAGTAGAGAGGTTGCTTTCTGTTCTGCTCTTCACCATGTGAGGACACAGCAAGAAGACAGCCATTTGCAAACCAGGACGCAGGCTGTCACTGGATACTGGATCTGCCGCTGTCCCCAGCTCAGACTCCAGTTGCCTGGTCTGTGGTATTTTGTTACAGCAGCCCCAAAATGACCAAGAGAGGGCGTTCCCAAAACTTTCTGAGCCTCTGTTATTCATCAGGAATGTGGTTGTGATAATAAATAGGAATACTGGGGAGACAATTCAGTTCACAGCAACTGGTGTCCTCATAAGAAGAGGAAAACACTATGAAAAGACAGAGACACAAGGAGAAGGTCATCTGATGACAGAGGCAGAGATCGGGGTGATGAAGCTGCAAGCCAAGGAACGCCAAAGATTGACGGCCAGTCCAGGAAAAGGTAAGGAAGGATCTGTCCAGAGCCTCAGATGGAGCATCTGCTGACACCTGGATTTGGACTTCAGGCTGCCAGAATTATGAGAGCATTAATTTCTTTTGTTTCAAGCTAGTCAGCTTGTGGTGCTTTGTTGTAACATCTGTAGGAAAGTAGCACATTCTTGAGCTGACTATAATGACACTTGTAGGTATGAGTCTTTTGGACCAACCTCTTCCTAACGGTTATTTACTGAGCACCAGCCATGTGCCCTAAAAAGTGCTAGATTCTGGGGTTATAGGAGTAGGTGAGACACAGTCTTCATTTTCATAAAGCTTATAGTACTGTGGTTTATGTGCACAAGTCAGTAGATCACATCAAAATAGTGTCATAATTATGATATGTGGGCTAAGCATGGGAACATCTAGGAGGGATACCCAGCACATCCTGGCAGAGGGGGCATCAGGGAAGCTGAAGAATAATTAGGAATAGACTCAGGTGAGATAGTCTTCCTCCAGATGGCTAAGTCCTGGGGCTTTGGCCAGAAGGTGAGAGGGAGCGTGGGTCTCCTAAGAATGGAGTGACTGGACTGGACATGTAGTGTTGGGATGGGGATATGTGGTCACAGAAGTTAGGAGGAACCTCTTCATGGGGGACGTTGTTTTTGTTTGTTTGTTTTTGTTTTTGAATATTTTATTTATTTATTTGACAGACAGAGATCCCAAGTAGGCAGAGAGGCAGGCAGAGAGAGAGGAGGAAGCAGGCTCCCTGCTGAGCAGAGAGCCCCATGTGGGACTTGATCCCAGGACCCTGAGATCATGACCTGAGTTGAAGGCAGAGGCTTTAACCCACGGAGCCACCCAGGTGCCCCTTCATGGGGGACTTTGTAAGCTGAGACAAACCGAGGTAATCCAAGAACTTTATCCCCAGCAAATGGCAGAAATCGAGAATTGTCATGATTTTAATGTATTTCTGTGTTTTAAATCACTGACAATCAATGCCAATTAATGAAAAGAGATCATTCCTGGACCAGGCACATATCCACATGTGGCCTATCCAAGGAGAGTATAATCTACATGAAGCCTCCTCTGTCAGGGGCAGCCAATCACACCCAGACTTGAAGTGGATGAGGGTCACCTGATTACATTAAAATGTGGATCTGAGGGGAGGCATCTAAAGTAACACGTGTGTCTAGCAGTGTTCTACTGGAACACTCTCTGGGGACAGGGCTGGTGGGTGCCACCTTTCTCTCTGGGGACAGGGCTGGTGGGCACCACCTTCACACTTTCCCCTCCCCATGCTCCAGAGCATCATTACCTCCTGGAAGGGACCCTTTACATGTGCTGCTGCCCCAGTCATTGCAGACACTGCCCAGGGGGCTTCTCTTGACTGCCTAATGCTGGGGGGGGCAGGGGAACTTGTGTTGTCATTCCATGGGACTGGAATAATCGGTGTCACCCAGAACAGATCTCAGACCTCTGGTGCCCTGATTTTTGCAGGTGCTGCCAGCAGACACCTCTACGGCACCTGGTTATGGTGGCCAGTGGGACTTATACTTGTGGGTCCCACAGGACTGCAACAAATGGAGAAAGAACTCTTATTAAAGAGCTATGACCCCCAGGACACAGTAAGAGGCAACAGATCCTGATCTGTCTTTCTGTGAAGGAGGCTTGGAATAGCTAGTTATCCTGGCTGTGGCATGAAGGGCAGTCTTCTAATTAAACAGATATTTAGGGGCTGACTGTTATTCTCTCCAGATGCCTCAGAATGTGGGTGTTACCTTCATTCTCCCTCTGCTGTGCTCCAGAGCACCAGTGCCTCCTGGAAAGGAGTTCACATGCACCTGGTGCCCTCACTTTTATGTCTGCTGTCCCTGTTCTTGTGGCTGCTGCCCAGGGGGGCATCACCTGGCCTTGGTGTGCCTGGTCGGGTTTACACTTTTGATCCCACAGGACTATACATATTTACACATTTTAAAAAAATTGCTACCAAATGGTCTGGCCTCCAAATAGCCTGGATCCAGGTACTGAGATCCTAACAGGTCTTGGCATATCCTCAGCTACTGGGAGCTGCTAAAAATATAATAGGCTATTTAGACAATCACAGAGATTTGACAGACAACAAAGAGCTGGGGCAGGATTGAATGACAAGCTTCTTCTCCTACATGAAGCCACTCCTTCATGACTGGGAAAGGAGGTTTGTCATCTATTGCTTAGAAACTAACATAGAGAGTCAAGCAAAGTAAGGAACAGAGGAATATGTTCCAAATGAAAGAACAAGAAAAAATTTCAGAAAAGACCTGAATGGAATGGAGATAAGTAATTTGCCTGATAAAAGTTCAAAATAATGGTCATAAAAATGCTCGCTGCCTGCCAAAAAGAATGGTTGGGCATGGTGAGAACTTCAGCAAACAAATGGAAAATATTAGAAAGTACCAAATAGAAGCTGCAGAACTAAAGACAATAACTGAGATGAAAAATGTACTAGAGATATTTGACATCAGACTAGATGAAGCAGAATAAAGAATCAGTGAATTTGAAGACAAGGCAGCAGAACTTACCCAAGCAGAGCAACAGAAAGAAAAAAGAATGAAAAAAAAAAAAGTGAAGATCATTTAAGGGACTTTCAGGACAACGTCACACAGACTATCTACATTTGTATCATAGGGCTTCCAGAAGGAGAAAAGAGAGAAAAAGGGGTAGAAATTTTATTTGAAGAAATAATGGCTGCAAACTTCCCTAACCTAAGAAAGGAAATAAACATCTATATCCAGAAAGCCAGAGAGTTCTAATGAGAAGAACCCAAAGAGACCCACACTAAGTCCAAAATTAGAGACAAAGACATAATATTAAAAGAAACAAGAGAAAAACAACTTGTTACATACAAGGTAACCCCTATAAGGCTACTAGCAGATTTTTCAGCTGAAACTTTGCAGGCCAGAAGAAAGTGACATGATATAATCAAAGTGCTGAAAGAATAAACTTCCAACCAAGAATGCTCTATCTGGGGGTGTCTGGTGGCTCAGTGGGTAAAAGCTTTTGCCTTCAGCTCAGGTCATGATACCAGGGGCCTGGGATTGAGCCCCACGTCGGGCTCTCTGCTCAGTGGGGAGCCTGCTTCCTCCTCTCTCTCTGCCTGCCTCTCTGCCTGCTTGTGATCTCTCTCTGTCAAATAAATAAATAAAATCTTAAAAAAAGTTTTAAAGTAAAAAGAATACTCTAACCTGGCAAGGTTACCAGGTAGAATTTAAGGAGAGATACATGTTTATCCAGACAAGCAAAAGCTAAAGGAGTTCATCACCACCAACCCAGCATTATAAGAAATACTTTTAAAAAATATAATTTATTTATTTGACTGAGAGACAGAGATCACAAATAGGCAGAGCAGCAGGTAGAGAGAGAGGAGGAAGCAGGCTCCCCATTGAGGAGATGTGGGGCTCAATCCCAGGACCCTGAGATCATGACCTGAGCTGGCTTAACCAACGAACCACCCAGGTGCCCCCTTTATAAGAAATATTAAAGGGATTTCATTAAGTTAAAAAGAAAAGGTGCTAATTAGTAACAACAAAATATATGAAAGAATAAATTTCAGTGGAAAGGGAAATATATAATAAGGACAGTGGATTAATCACTTATAAAGCTAGCATGAAGATTAAAAGACAAGAGTACTAACTTTTGTTTGTAACTAAAATTACAATAATTAGTTAAGGTAAGATAAAAAGACATATAATGGGGTCAAACTTAAGTCCTTATCAACTTCAAATACACTATTATAGATTTAAATTATTATATGCAAGCGTCTGGTAACCACAACACAAAAACCTGTAGTAAGTACACAAATGATAAAGAGAAAGGAATATAAGCATATCATTAAAGTCATCGAGGGTGCCTGAGTGGCTCAGTTGGTTGAATGTTTGACTCCTGATTTCATCTCAGGTTGAGATCTCAGGGGTCTGAGATTAAGCTCAGCATCAGGCTCCACACTGATCATGGAACCTGCTTAAGAGTCTCTCTCTCTCTCCCTCTGCCCCCTCCCACTTGTGCATGCGTGTGCTCTCTCTCTGTTTCTCAAAAAAAAAAAAAAAAAAAAAGGGGGACAGTCATCAAACCACACAGAAAAAGAGCAAATAAAAAGAAAGGAACGGATAGGAACTAAAAAAACAAAACAAAACAAAACCTGCTAATAAACAATTATCAAATGGCAGTAAGTACATGCTTATCAATTACTTTAAGTGTAAATGGACTGAGTGCTCCAAGCAAAAGACATAGAGTGGCTGAATCGATTAAAAAAAAAAAAAGACTCATCTGTATGCTGCCTGCAAGACTCACTTTAGATGTCACGACATACACCAACTGAAAGTGAAAGGATGAACAAAGATATTCCACGCAAATGGAACCCAAAGGAGAGCTGGATATAGTTACACTTACCTCAGAAAAAATAGGCTTTAAAGCAGAGACTGTAATGAGAGACAGAGAAGGGTGTGAGATTCGGATGATGATCAATTCGACAAGAAGATGTGACACTTGTAAACCTACGTGTGCTCAACAATGTGCTCAATGAATATGTAAAGCAGATATTAACAGACCTAACGGGGAAATAAACAACAGTGCAATACAGTATGGACTTTAATACCTCATTTACATCAAATAAACCCATGCGTATATAGTCAATTAATTTACGATAAAGGAGCCAAGAATATATAGTGGGGAAAATTTATCTTCAGTAAACGGTGTTGGGAAAACTGAAAAGTTACATGCAAAAGAATGAAATTCCATTATCATCTTCCACCACACAAAAAAATGAACTCCAAGTGCGTTAAAGACTGGAACATAAGACATGAAACCATGAAACTCCTAGAAGAAAACAGAAAATCCACCCTTTGATGTTGGTCTTGGTGATGATTTAAGAAATTTGGCACCAAGAGCAAAAGCAACAAAAGCAAAAATAAAGAAATGGGAATACATCAAACTAAAAAGCTTATGCACAACAAAGGAAACCATAACAAAATGAAAAATCAACTTACTGAATGAGACAAAAGATTTTCAAATCATATTTCTGATAAGGGACAAATTCCAAAATTTATAACAAATTAGTACAACTTAATAACTCAAACAATCTGATTAAAAAGTGGGCAGTTCTGAGTAGACATTTTTCCAATGATGACATGCAGATGACCAACAGTGATGCTTAACATCACTCATCGTCAGGGGAATGCAAATCTAAATTGCAATGAGATGTCACCTCATACCTCTTAGGATGGCTATGATAAAAAAAAAAAAAAAGACAAGGAGTAACAAGTGCTGGTCAGGCTATGAAAAAAAGAAACACTGTGCATCGTGAGAGTGTAAATTGGTGCAGCCACCATGGAAAACTCTGGGGGTTCCCCCAAAATTGAAAACAAAAACCACTGTATGACCCAGCAATCCCACTGCTGGCTATTTATCAGAAGAAAATAAAAGCAATACATAGTAAAGATATATGCACCTATCTGTTCATTGTAGCATTAGTTTTAATAGCCAAGATGTGGAAGCAACCCAAGTGTCCATTGATGGATGAATGGATAAAGAAGATGTGGTGTATATATATATGATGGAATATTACTCAGCCATAAAAGAATGAAATATTGCCATTTGCAACAACATAGATGGATCTCAAGGGCATTATGTAAGTGAAACAAGTCATACAGAGAAAGACAAATATCATATGATCTCTCTTATATGTGGAGTCTAAAAAGCAAAACAAGCTCATAGATACAGAGAACAGATTTGTAGTCGCTAGAGATGGGTTTAGGGGAATGGGGAAAATGAGTAAGAACAGTACAAAGGAAAAGATTCTTAGTTGCAGTCATCCAAATATCTCCGCCCTTGGCTCAGTGTTCCATTCCATCAGCCCAGGACCTTAGAAACCTCTCAAGGCTACACATTCAGTCCCTTATAGTTTTCTGACCTTCAGAGTAATTACATGCCTGGTCTTGAATCCCATCTGTCCTCTTGCTACGGGGGTGAAGGTCACTTTAAATGCAGTCATGGAGGCTTTCTGTCTCTGATGGCATACCCTGAGCTGACAGTTGGCATACCCTGAGCTGACAGTTGGCTGACCTGAGCTTGTCCTTTTCTTTCATCAAGTCTAAAGCAGTTAACAAAAGCCAGCAAACTCCCAGCCTTACAACTACCATTGCTTCCACACACTACCAGGGCTAGTTACTGTATAAGCCAGTGCTGCCACCTGTAGCTTATTCAACGCTCTACAGGTGAGGGTGTTCATAGCTGTGGTGCTACTGCCTACCAGGAATTGTCATCACTCATTTGTCACCCTCAAACGGGGTCCTTGTTGCTGTCTTACAAGGGAGTAATCAAATTCCAGGATTCCATTCTGAGGGTCAGCTTTCTAAGTTTGGTTTGGAGTCCTCAGAAAGGGTATGAGAGCTTTAATGGAGAAGTGATCCCAAGGAGTAGGAGCAGGGATAGTGGGAATGAAACAGGGCAGAAGGAAAATCCGATGAAAGAATTTGCTACGAAAATCATTACCGTTGTGTTCAGCTGACCTTCCATCCCACTGGGGACCCTGTAAGCGTCGTGCAGAATGCCTTTTGTTATTGTGCCTCTGAAGAGAGTGAGACAGGGCCATTTATCCATCCACTCTCATCGGAATTTTTTTAAGGTTGCCTTAAAAAGGGTGATCTTCCCCACACCATGGGCTGTGCTGAAGCCAGGGCAGAGAGCCCTGGTGCAAACGGGTCTGTTGGAGACATGGGGGAACTGTCCACACCCCCAGTGCTGAAGTCAGGCATGCTGAGGGGTACAAGTCTGGGGGAGACAGGGGATCTGTCCACACCCACAGTGCTGAAGTCAGGCATGCTGAGGGGTACAAGTCTGGGGGAGACAGGGGATCTGTCCACACCCACAGTGCTGAAGTCAGG
>NC_081570.1:2177877-2185325 GCF_022355385.1 Mustela nigripes
TGTGCTGAGGAGCTAAGTTGTGGAACACCACCAGGGTCTGCTACTCCTGACAAGTAGATTTGGATCCAAAATGCTTCCAAAACATTTGCCTACGTCATCAGTCTGACGATGCACTATGCCTTGCCTGCTGTACACTGTGCATTTGCCTCAGAAATGTTATTTCCTTTACCTATGGTCTTGTCACTTCAGCCTAACCTCTAAAATCCCTATGGATTTACACTAATGGTGGCACACAGCATCTGTGCCAGGAGAGCAGAGGGCAGTACACCAGCTGGGAGTCTGTCTGTGACTTGTTTGTCAACTCTTGTTTGTGGCGGGGAAAAATCAGACAACCAGCTGTTGCATCTGTGAGTGGAGAAAACATCATGTCGATTCTGTTTTTTTTTTTTTTTTTTTTTTTTTTTTTGTATTTTGGTCGAGTAGTCTTCTAGAACCTCAGGGGGTGTCAGGTCAGGACACTGTAATCTCTGGCTGGGATAAGTAGTGGCTGCTCCATTTTTCTCAGTTTGGGCTCCTGGAGACAAACATCAGCTGGTTCACCAAAAACAAAGTGTTCCCCTGTGGGAGAGTTTTAACGGCTCACCAATAAAGGGTATTACTTTTTCTTCCACTTCTGAAGTCTGCCCAGGTTTTTCCTTCTGCCTGCAGCACCCTTGAGTTATAGGTCTACGAGCTATAAAAGAGACATAATGTTCACCTTTCATGAGTGAGGGGCCCTGGAGCACCTGCTAAAGGCTGCATGTGGCTCTATGAAAACTGTGCAGTAGCTTTGACCTTGTTACCTGCAGAAGACCCATTATGAGGGGACTGAACACCCAGGGTGCGGGTGGATGTGAAGACAGAGGGATGTGCAGGCAGAGGGAAAACTTGTGAGCAGGTGGTCGCTGGGGTGGGACATCCTGAGCACATCATTAAATGCAGGGGTAGCCGGTCATTGCTTCTTGGCTCTCAAGCCCCTGGGACCCAGTGAGGAAAAATGAGGGATATGGAGTTTAAGAATGTAAATAATTCCCAATCTGTTTTTCAGTTTCCTCAGAGCTCAGGATCGAAGGCTA
This sequence comes from Mustela nigripes, assembly GCF_022355385.1. NCBI lineage: Eukaryota > Metazoa > Chordata > Mammalia > Carnivora > Mustelidae > Mustela > Mustela nigripes. The sequence continues at coordinate 2,178,933 of NC_081570.1, forward strand.
TTTCCGCAGTGGGCAGTGGGAAGAAAGTGTGTGCTGGGGGCAACCCTGGAATGGTCTTGGCCGGCCATTAGTCAAGTAGTGTGACCTTGAGCAAGTTATTAAGTCTCTCTGAGCACTGGCTTCCTCATTTGAATCAAGGGCACAATACTCTTCACCTCATAGGGTTGTCATAGGGATTAATGAGGTGACACAGGCAACATGCTGGCCTCGTATGGGGCACACAACTGAGTGCTCAGTGAAAGTTTGTTCCTTTCCCTTTTCCTAATTGTAGGGAGAAAGCCAAACTCTGTGGTTTCATCACTGGGAAAGTCCACGGGTTTGGGGACGATGAACCACGCAGTCATCCGCTGACCTCGAGGCAGCCTGAGGAGTGATTATGAGGATGGCTTCAGATGTTGGAAGCACCAGGAGCTACTGCCTCTTTGATCTGTCTGCTTTAGAAGTTCTATCCTTACAGTAGCCCCACTGTAGGTTTTTTCAATACTGCAGGATTTCCTAATCCCCTTTAAATAAAGATCAAAAAGGAGCCAGCTCTTGGCAGCATCTCCCTTTTCCTGCTGGTCAGTATCTTGTAGAGGTTTGGGTTGAAAGTCCTGGTGACTGGCTCATGAGAACTGAGAATAGTATATCTGGGCTCCAGACCAGTTGGAAAATGTGTTCACCTGGTACCTGATCCAACCCCTGCATTTCTGAAATAATAGTTATAAAAGCTTATATGCTCTAAGGACAGTTTGAAATACCTTTTTTAAAAGAATTTATTTATTTGAGAGAGAGAGAGAGAGAGAGAGAGAGAGAGACAGTGAGAGAGAGCACAAGAGGGGAGAAGGTCAGAGGGAGAAGCAGACTCCCCATGAAGCTGGGAGCCCGATGCGGGACTCGATCACGGAACTCCGGGATCATGACCTGAGCTGAAGGCAGTTGCTTAACCAACTGAGCCACTCAGGTGCCCTGAAATACTTTTTTAAAAAAATATTTTATTTATTTATTTGACAGACAGAGATCACAAGTAGACAGAGAGGCAGGCAGAGAGAGAAGGGGAAGCAGGCTCCACACGGAGCAGGGACCCCTGATGTGGGTCTTGACCCCAGGACCCTGGGATCATGACCTGAGCCGAAGGCAGAGGCTTTAACCCACAGAGCCACCCAGGCACCCCCAGTTTGAAATACTTTATATGCATTAATGCATTAATTCCTCACAATAGCTTATAGGGTAGGTGGCAATTCCTGCCGCCCTATCACACAGATGGGGAAACTGAAGCACATGGAGGTGAAGTGCTCACCTAAGATCATGCGGAGGGTCAGTGGTATTTGGGACCAAGGCTCTATGGATATAAGCAGACTGCTGAAGTATCAGGGACTTAACCAATGACACATTCTCAACTCTACTGTCCAGAACAAGTCCTTTTGCAGAGAATGTCTCTCTCACCTCAGTTCAGAGACCCCCTCACCACCCCCCATGCTGACCAGACGTTTGAGATTCCTAGCACATTTCTGGGAACCACTTCCCCACAGAATCCAGGGGAGACTCGGGGACTGAACACATAGCAATCCACAACTTGTGATGTCCTGGGGAATCAGTTGCTGTGGGGCCCGAGCACCCACTGCCATTATCTCAGAGATGCTGGGAAACTCCTGCTCATTGAGGGCCAGGATTGGCTCTAGGTTAAACACAGAGCTGGGAAGCATTTTTATTCAGACTTTAAAAGAAAGGCAAAAGGACAGAGTGAACCAAGCTTTGCTGCCCAGAAGCCCATCAGGCGTGTTGTTATTTCTGTCTCAGGGGGGCAGGAGGGCTCCCGCTCTGGCATGCAGTGAGCAGTTGGGGCGAGTGGGGACTCTGATGGAGGAGGCCACCATCAGCAGTGAGGTAAGCAAGCATTTGTCTTCAAAGAGAGGACGTCACGAGGAAGATCTGCTCACTGGACCAGAAGTGTGTGTTGAGTAGAATGTGGATCCTACAGCTGGAGGTGGGCAGAGCAGGAAGTGGGTCCTGCGGCAGAGAGTGTGGCCAGAGTGGGCATCAGGCACCATACCCACAGCCCAGTGTGGCCAGTGTGGGAAGTGGTTCTTATGCCAGGGAGCATGGCCAGGGAGGGCAGCAGACTCTTTTCTCATTGCTCCAGAGGACAAGGTAACTTATAGATCCATCCCAGGATGGGGACAACCAGGATGCCCTTTTCCCTCAGGACTGTGACGTGGCATGAGGACAGTGTGAAGCTAGGAATGAGTAAGGGGCAGGCTGCCTCTTAACATCCGACACATGCACACCTGCGCACACCCACACGCACATATGTGTACAAGAGTGCACGCACATGTCTGCACACGCACGCCTCCCCTTGGCCTAGACACCCAGGGCAGGGCAGGAGTGCTTCTAGGGCTTCTTTACGGCTCGGTGCCCTTGCCCGGCTGCTGGCAAACACTCCAGGACCCACACTGGGAGCTGGGTGGGGCTGAGCGTCTGATGCCCTCGGTGGTCAGGCTGGCTGGCTGAGCCCAGGGTTACAAGAGGAGACAAACCCGGGAGGTGGAGCCAGCGAACTGTGCCAGCTGGCGATGGTGCGTCCTCGAAGCCGGACGGTTCACTCAAACATTCATTTCTCCGTTCGTTTAGAAGTTACTGAGTGCTACTGTGTGTGCCAGACACTGCTGTCTAGGACGCAGCGATTAGCAAAATAGACAAGTCCCTGCCTTCGTGGAGTTGACATTCCGGCGGGGGAAGAACAGCTGTTGAGAAGGTAGATCTATGCTCCTGTTCCACGGTGAGCCCTGCGCAGAAGCTGGAGCGCAAAAGCAGGTAAGGAGGTGAGCTGCAGCTTAAAACGAGGCATCCGAGCGGGGCCTTTCTGTCAAAGTGTGGATAAAGGAAGACCAGAAGGAGGCGAGGAAGGAGCCATGCTGACACGTGGGGAGACGGCATTCCAGGAAGAGGACACAGCAGGTGCAAAGGCCCTGAGACAGGACTGTGTCCGCCCAGTTCAAGGAGCGGCGTGGAGGCCAGGTGCTCAAGGGTGGTTTTGGTGAGCCAGGCTCTTCCTCCGAGTGAGCCAGGAAGCCACGTGAGGGTTTGGAGCAGAGAGAGTGACATCATCTTACTTCACTGTTTGGGCTGGCATTGCTGAGAGATGGAGTCGCCAGTGGCCACGATGGGGAGACGGTCAAAGGACCCGTTTTGGGGATAAGGATGAGGAATTTGGTTTTGGATATGTGAAAGACAAAATTCTTGCTTAACATCCAAGTACAGTTACTGGACAATTGGCAGGAAAGCATTTGGGGAAGATCAAGGCCTGAGGATACATATTTGGGGTCCTGAGGGCAGGCATGAGATTGCACAAGGCCACCCTCAGAGTGAGGGTGAGGAGAGACAAGGAGCGCTCCAAGAATGAAAACCGGGGTCCTCCAACGTTGGGACAGGAGGGAGCGGGCAAAGGCAGGGCATCCATGTTGCCGAGCACATTATGCCCCTGGAGTTGTGCAGTGCACAACCTGTGCGGCCACACGTGGTGGTCTGGAGCAGAGCAGAGAAGCACTGGGAAGCAGGAAGGGTTGGCGTCCTGGTGGCCAGGTGAGGAGAACATGCCGGGCTGGTGGGGGCCATGGGCGGGGTCACGTTCTGCTGACGAGTCACAGAGCGCCAGGACCGGGAGTTGATGGCTGACCCACAGGGTGCAGGTACCCGATCGCCAGCACTGGGGCAGCTGTGGTGGAGGCGTGGCTGGAGGTGGTGGGCTCTGGACAGGAAGGCAGGGGAGGTGGAGAGGCTGAGGGCGGACAGCTCCGGTGGCCCTCCTCGGTGGAGGGGAGCAGACGGGCACGTGGAGTGGAAGGCGAGCTTTCTCTCTGTGTGCTTGTCAGTTTTCCGAGCTGGGGAAAAGGATGCCCAGAAAATTTCCCGTATTGTCGGGAATAACACAGCGGAGAGGAGTCAGTGATGGTGCAGAAGAGGAGAAAGTTTTGCTGAACGTCTGATGGGGGCAGGAGAGGAGTGTGCAGACCGAGGAGGGCTGGTGTTGGAGGGGACGTCCGCGGTGACCGGAGAGGAGGTGGGAGGGAGTGCAGCCACCCACGCAGGGAGGTGGCAGGCGTGTCTGCAGGTTCCCCCTGGATTGCAATGACTTTTGTAGCGATTTGGACAGCGGTCATCCCAGCGGAGTGGGCAGGGGGTGGTGTGACAGGCCCCCGCGGGAGACACTGTCAGGGGTTAGGGGTCCACTCGGTGTAAATTCCAGTGAGGCGTCTTCACGGTCTGTTTTCTACATCCTCTCTGAGCCGCATGATGCAGAGTCCAGAAAGGTCAGGGGGCAGCCTTTGCCTTTAACGAGGACACGGTACTTGAAGAGGATGGTTTCGACCCAGAAGGAGGGAACAGGGTCTCTGGGCCAGGCTGCTCGTAAAAGAGACTCCAGGAATTCCTCTCCCTGAATCCATGCTCTCGGTGGGGTCTCCATACAGACACTGGGCTTGGCCATGTGACTTAGCAGCAATGGCTAGAAATACCATTTCTAGATGAGTCTTCTCTCTGTGCCCACAGACCTGAGGCCACCACCGGCACAAGCCCGGGTCAGCCTCTGGAAGACGAGGTGCGGTAGCAGGAGGAGAACCAAGGAGCCGGCAGACAGTCTGCCGGACATCAGACGGGTGAGGAGGCCACGCCGGGCCATCCAGGTGCTAGCCAGCTACAGACCTTCGAGGGAGCCCTGCGGCGATCAGCCAGGAAGAGCTTAGACCACCAAGTTCGCCAGGCACAGAATCCCAAGAAAGAACACACGTGTTAGTTCTAGCGCCATGAGGCTTTGGGGTCACTTGCTACGCAGCCAAACTAACTGGTATCTTCAGAAAGCCAGAGTGAAAAGCAAGGAGGCCACCTCCCCTACCTCCAGGTGTGTGCTCAGAGGGTGTCGGCGGGAGCAGGGACTGCAGGGGAGGGCCAAGACCCCACAGAGCAAGAGCATGAGGGGTCTCCAGACAATAGTCTGAGGATATGGGGCATTCCGGCCATGACTGGCTATGGGCTCCGAAGTCACAGCGGGAGGGTTTTAAGAGTCGGGGTAGAGTGGGCATGGGGGTCAGCAAAGGGTGCAGCCAACCTCCACGGGGGTGAGGAGGGCAAGGTTGGTTAGCTGTGCGCGCTGGGACCTGTGCCCGTTGCAGTCCATCAATACGTCCTGAGGACTCCCTGGGCGCAAGGTGCCGGGCCCAGGCTGGCTCTGGCCTTGGTTCTGCTGGGAAGCAGAGTCTCTCCTTGCAGGGGCATGTCCTGTAGCCCCCACCCACTCCCACCGCCCCCCCTGGCTAGGCAAAGACCATGCTGCTTCGCCAGCCCTAATAGTTCATGCTTTTCCCTCTCTGTGGGAACATGTCCTGTTTGTATTGTTAGTATCAAAGTCAAAAGGAAATCAGATTCACCCAACCAATCTTCGTTGCTAGAAATGAATCTGTTCCACAAGGCGAGGGCTACCTGTGGGGTATACGTCCCACCGAAAGAGCACGACTCCCGTGCAGTGAGCCGCCAGGCCCCGGTGGCACTGGGTGGGACGGGAGATCCTGGGCCTTCCTCCTTGCGGCCTCTGTAGCATGTAAACCAGCTGTTCTCGGATTTCAGAGCCCGTACTTACGTTTTATTAATCTGGTGTAATGAAGTCCCTTCTCCCCTGAGGGCTATCAACGAGGCGTTAGTCCAGGAAGGTAGAGGACCTGCTCTCAGCAGGGACTTGGCCCTAACGAGAACCAAGAGCCACGTCCATCCAGGCTGGTGGAGGCCTTGGTCAGGTGTGTGACCCTGCATTTTGGGGTCCCCTCATGTCTGGAGGCTAAGCCCCCAGCGGACCTCCTGGAGGAGAGCCGCTCCCTGAACCAACCTCAGTCCAGTTGCTTCTTGCTCTGGAGTGGCGCTGGCAAGGTTCCCGAACTACACAGTCTACAGGGATAACGGGACCCAGAGGCCAAATCCTAGCATTTCAGGGAACTGGAGTGACAGCCTTTTTGAGCCTCTGGTTTTGGAAAATGAAATCTTGTTTAATTTGATCATTAAATGACTGGACTTTACAGCCTACAAGTCCCCTGGGAACATCCCTGTGGGCATCTGAGGCTCACAGAGGACTAGGGGTTTGCCCTGTGTGCTTCCTTCTCTGGTGTGTCCTTCTTGAGCAAGCCATGTCTTCATGGTGAGAGGGCGTTTTCGCTCGCTGCTTTGCTCTCCATGTGTAACAGCTACAGTATTTTATTTAAACAAGTTTGTGTTTCAAGGGCAGTGTGGTACGTGAGGAGATCCCTGGACATCCACCCACCCATCCATCCATCCATCCATCCATCCACCCATCCATCCGTCCGTCCAACCATCCATCCATCCATCCGTCCATCCATCCATCCATCCGTCCATCCATCCATCCATCCGTCC
>NC_081570.1:2185425-2217045 GCF_022355385.1 Mustela nigripes
CCATCCGTCCATCCGTCCATCCATCCATCCATCCGTCCATCCATCCATCCATCCGTCCGTCCGTCCATCCATCCATCCGTCTGTCCATCCATCCATCCATCCATCCGTCCGTCCAACCATCCATCCGTCCATCCATCCATCCATCCGTCCATCCATCCATCCATCCGTCCGTCCAACCATCCATCCGTCCATCCGTGCATCCGTGCGTGCATCTGTCCTTGTGGATGGGGTTAGAGGGGTGAAGGAGATGAAAGGGGCATGTCTCCCTGCCTCCCGGAGCACACAGGGCCCTGGGAAGGCTAACACTGGGTATCTTAGGCAGGATGGTCAAGGGTCAAGGTAGGGTTTCTCCAATCAAGTGGTTAGCTCTGAGACCTGAAGCATGAGGAGGTACCATTGGAGAACAGAAAAAATCCCCTGATTTCTTCTCAGGCCACATCCCGGAAGATCATTTTTGAGCGCTGGACCCTTTTTCCTCCTTGTTTTTGGTATCATCTTTAACTCCTGACTGGTTTCCCTCCCTCCTTGTTGGCTTCTGAGTCCTTGTGACAAGAGGTCCAGAGGAAGGCAGTGGAGGGCCGGGACACAAACCAGGCTCCGTTCCTTTTCCCGTTCTACCATCCCGAGAAGACACCCTTCATTTTCAAGGCTGCAAGAGGGCTGCCATGCTTCCAGGCATCGTGTGCACATCCTAGGCAGGAAGAAGCCAGGAGGGACAAAATCATCTCTTCTTGAAGGTTTTTCTTTTGATTTGGAAGGGACACACTCCTTAGGGACTTCTGCCTAGACCTATTTGGCCAGGATGATATGACGCAGTCCTTTCCCTCCTCGTTGCGAGCGAGGTTGGGAAGTCACCATTCCATCCTGCTGGCCCTGGGTGTCGAGGAGGTCAGGGAGGCAGTCCAAGAAGCCCCCGTCCCAGGCGGGGCTCCCGTCTCCTTCCCCGCCCTCTTGATTGGGTTCATGTTTTCAGTGCAGAATTGCCACGGGCTAGTAACCACACTCACCTCCCCTACCCCCGCCCCTCTTAGTGGGTTGAGCGCTGGCACGGTGTCTGCGGGTCTTTCTCCGCCTTTAACTGAACAAAGGCTCTTGCGTGAGGAGGGGCATGTCTCGCGGGCCACAGCTCACCTCCTCCCGCACTGGCCTCACCACGTGCTGTTTGTCGTGTTGAAATGTCTTCTAATTGCAGCAGTTGGACCCTACCGAGCCCCCATGTTGCGTAATTATTTTGAGGGGCGGGACCCCGGCGTCTTCCCTCTGACCCCCACACTTAACGCCGGCCCCACGGTCTCCCTGGCTCCACGCCTCCAAGTCCATGGCGAGGACCCTGTGGCATTCGCTTCCCCATCCTGCCTGCCGATCACTAAGGATTCCTTTCCCAGGCTCTCCGGGTGGATCTCCAGGGCGGACTCCGAGCAGGAGGGACTGCTGGGCTGGGTTTCGGAGGGTCGCAGGCTTGAGCAGCCGCTGCTTTTCAACAGGCTCCTGAGGGTCACTGGGGGCCCGGCCTCCTCCAGCAGGGCTCACCCCGGGTAAAGTGTTAACCCAGTGGACAGGCTGAAGGTCCTTCTGGAAACACGCATTCTCTGCCAGAGCCACCCAGTACGGAGTCAAGAGCAGGCACAGGCCTGCGCCCTCCTTTGGGACCTGACATTCAGGCCGTCCACATGGAGCCTGTCCAGCTCAGCCCTGTTGGCGGGGGCTCCCAGTCTCTCCAGCGCCGTCCTCCGCGGGCCCAGAGTTTCTGCAGTTTGGGAGCCGTAAGTCAGGAAAAAGGGAGCTTTTCTCAAAACCAGGCAAATTTGTCTTCTCTTTCTCTGTGGACGCCCGGCCAGGCTGTGGGCCCTGGAGGCCCCTGGAGGTCGCCCTCCCCAGAGCTTTAACAACGAATGTTTTAACCACGGCATTGGTTAAAACTGTGCTGTTTTCTGGATTCACCTGCACCTGGTAACTATCATCATTGTCCGTATGGAGTCAAGGCCCAACTGTGATTCTTCTCTCCCTGTCAGTGTGCTGATGGAGTGGCCAGTGAAGGCACACAAGGTGAGGTGTCCTGGGGGGTCTGTGATGGGAAGGGCCTTGGTTCTGCCCAACCTGAGTGTGCATGGGGGCAGCGAGGGCACCAGGGCTTGGGGGACTCTGAGTAAGGCTGTGGGGCAGCTTCCACTCCTGTTCCAGTAAACAAAGCCCTGTGTCCACCCTGTGGGGCCTGGATGACCTCAGGGAATCTCTTTAGGAGGCAGAGCCCAGGGATGTGTTGGAGCATCTGGCTGGAGGGTGATGCCCCTTTTGGGACAGGCAGTGGCTCTCCTCGGCAGTGGATGGGAGATGCCCTTTGCTTGTAGGTGGGTTGGGGTTCGCCGAGCTCTTCTCCTGATGTTCGGACAGGTCCTGTCTTGGCTCCTCAGCTGGCCAGTGTGGCCCAGACCCAGGTCAGCCTGCTGTGGTCCCTGATGGGGGATGTCCACACTGGGGAGCGAGTTGATGCCCAGAGCACGGGGCTATCTGGTGAGCCTGAGTGCCAGCAGACTCGGATCTAGCCCTGGGTTAGGTGCAAACCCCCTGTGGGGCCTGGGACAAGGGACCCGCTCTTTCTGGATCTGCAGGGAGTGGGGACTGGGCCTGATAACCATGAAGTCAGCATCGCTGTTCCTGCTTGTGGCTTGCCGAGGGGGTGGTGGCAGCTCAGGGCGTGCGACTGAGGCACACGGCTTTAACCTGTGGGACTGAGTCATGATGCTGTCATTGGCATAAGAGCTTGTCCAACTGGCGGTCTTGCCTGGGACCCTGGCCAGCCCACGGTGGGGTCCCCAAAGGAAACTGAGACGTGGTGGGATGTCCTGGTTTCTGGTGGAGCCCCGGCAGGAGGTCTAGGTTGTAAAGTGTAGAGAAGCAAGGAGCACTCGAACCTTTGCCATGCTCGGGAGCTGGCTGTCTGGGGACACACATTCTCTCAAGGGTCGCTGTCCCTGTGCATGGGAAGAGGGCTGTGTGGGGGGGTCTCAGGGGTTGTCCTGGCTGCCCCAGGGCACACAGCCTCATAGCTGCTTTCTCCTGCTTTCTTTCTCAAGTGTCAGGCACTGTGATGACATAAAAAGTATTTTCATTCCTTGTTATGAGCTGAATAGTGTCCTTCCCACAAATTCAAGTGTTGAATCTCTGACCCTGGGACCTCAGAGAGTTACTGTATCTTGAAAACGGGTCTTTGAAGAGGTAATTAAGGTAGAATGAGGTTACGGAGGAGGCCTCCCAACTCAGTGTAACGTATTAAAGGGAGGTTGGGGCGCAGACACACGCCGAGGGAAGATGTGAGGGTGCCCGCGTCCCAGCCCCGATGCTCAGAGGAGAGGAGAGGACCACCCTACACGCTGGGGAGGGGAGCCTCCAGGGAAACCAACCTGCCCACACTGGGACCTCCCAGGACTGCGAGAGGCCACGTGTGCGTGAGGCCACCCCACAAAGCCACGTGTCGCCTAATGCCGGCATGTGACCGACGTGCGCCCAGAATCATGGCCCAAAAACAAAGGCAGGACAGGTGTCAAAGCAGACTGTGGAAAGCAAGTGACCCCAAGGATGTTCTTGCCCCTTCGCTTGGTCCACCCCTGTCTTCTTTTCCTTTTCAAAATTCTTGTTTAGGATTGTTCTTTGACTCTGAAGGTCAGGACGCTGTTGGGGGGCAAGGTGAAGAGCCTATGGGGGTTCGATTCCACCTCCAGACTGGGTGGCCAGCAGAGCCTGCTTCCTGGGGTCTGAGAGAGGGGGAGCCGACCCCACAGGGGTGCAGGGAGGCGGGTGAGGCCCCTCCCGTGGCCCAGCAGGACGGATCACCCAGGTCAGAGGATGAGCTCCGGTATTCCACACGGGGAGGAGGCAGGAGGAGGAGGGGCAGGGCTCCACTGAGGCCTCTGTTCAGGCAACACCAACGCCATCGTGGGGGAGAAAAGATGAGGAACAAAGACGCACATACAGTGTAGGTCCCATTTCTGTAAGAAGGAAACAGGAAATGTTGAACAAATAGACTCCCGAATGTCATGGCAGCTACAGCTCGGCAGGGCACAGGTGGGTGAAGTTTAAATCTGTTTACATCTCTATTTTAAAAATTATCTAAAAATGTTATATTAGTAATAAGGATAAAATTAGGAAAAATCACAGCTTTTTCTTTTGGGTAGAGAACACGATGGAGGGACGAGCCTTTGGTGTCTGCTCACTGGGCTCTTTGTCACTTGAACCGATGGGGACCCAGACACGCCACATGGTCTGCCTGAGGTCCCACTTCCCTGTTTGCAAATGAAGAACATAATAACACCCTCTTGGGGCTTTCAGTTAAGGACAGCAATGAAGTCATATCCTTGCCGTTCTGGGCGTACCACAGGTCCCCCATAAAGGTGAGCTGCTTTTATGATTATGGCTACTTCCTGGCCCGAAGCATTGCTCAAGACTGGGGAAGATGGTGACGATCTTGCTGACCTACTCCATGGTGATGATCTTCCTTTATTGGAAAGCAGGTCCTACCTTCTTTGTTAGAAGTGGGTTTTGGGGGGTTGCTGCCTGCAGGAAAGAGATGCCCCCTCCCCTGTCTCCTGGGGTGGTCTGATGCTGTTCTCCCGAAGCTCGGAGTCTGGCCCTGGATCAGACTGTGGGTCAGGCACAATCAGGACAGAAAGGGTGGGGGTCCCCCAACCTGAACCTCTGTGGAACGGAATTTGTCTGTGTTTGGGGATGGGGGTTCTCCAACAGCCCAAAGTCCCGAGTTTGAGGTGAGGGAAGCATTCTGAGTGGGCATGTCACACCAGCCGTGGGATCCCACACCTGGGCGTGACCCGGACTGGCCAAGTCTAGACCTTTCGTGGAGGAACATTCCGCCATGCGAAGCTGAGCTCCAGCTTTAAGTGACTTATTCCCACTCCCGAAAAGGATGTCTATTGTTATATTTTTGTTGTTGAGTGATTTTTAGCTTTCTGCACACAGGCTCCCCCAAGGAAGGCTTTGATGGCTTCTCACTTCTCATGCATTTGCCCTGAAGCCGTCAAACTTCTGAGCTGCCGAAGACCTTGTAAGAACAGCGAGAGGCTCTGTGAGTCTTTTATCAACAAACAGAAGACCCAAACACGACCAAGCCTTTAAAATTCTTTGTCTTTACTTGTAGAATGCATGCACATGTTTAAAAGCCTTCCATGCTGGGTGGAGGGACACAGAGGCTTTGGTCCCGCTGCCACCTCCCTGTCCCCATTGGCTCCCGGAGGGGCCACTTCTACCTCTGCTGTTCCTTCCTGTGCTCATAAAACACACTCTAAAGACCCAAACAAAGAGAGGTCTCTTGAGACGAGGACTCCAAACGCAGCGGCCACTGCAGCTCTGTCATAAAGAGCCACGCCGGGAACATCCATCACCCTGTCACTGGGACTCGAGGGCTTATAATCATTTCAGCTCGGAGTTTTAAAACAGCTTGTGCCAAAAGTCATTCCATAAATCCCGTCCATGCCCACGTCAGGCAGGAGGCAACGTAGCTTTTCCAACGTGTCTATGGACTGAATATCATTGGCTAGAGTCTCTGCCCGACCCGGGAGGTGTGGCGCCGTTCCGGATGCCCGGGGCAGATGGTAGCCTGAGGATTCTCGATCGTTCTCCCTGTTGAGGCTAATAGAAGCAAAGCCTTTCTGTGGAGGGAACATGCCCTTATCGGCCCCCGGGTCTGTTCTTGTTTGAGGTGGAGACACGCAAACCCCTTTTATAAAGCTCTTCTGCTTCGAGTCCTTTTTAGGATCAGGAGAAAGTACACATCCCCTGTTAAAAGCACCAAATTCACTTTTAAAAAGATGCAAGTCATGTTTTTAGGGTGAAAAATTCACTCTCTCTGGCTGGTGGGATAGGGTGCAGAGCTCGGTGACCCCGCATCGTTATCCGTGTGACGTTTCTCCTCCTGTTCTTAGAAGTGCGAGACAAGGTTGGAGTGCTGCAGGGAACGGTGACCGTGGAAGCCACACGAGGCAGGAAGGACAGGGTCAGCGGCCACCGCCGGGCTGGATGTGGGCAGGAGCTGCGCTGTGCTGGGGCCCCACCGTCAGGGGTCCGGAGGAGCCGTGCACCGATGGGGTGCGTCTCTGCTGCCCGCAAGCTCCGCGAGGCAGTTTCCATGGATGCCGCAGGCTCGGAGGCCGCCCGACTTTCTACGCGTCTCCATATAGAGGGTCCGGCAGAGCACACAACGGGGAGTTCTCTGTCTTTGAGCCGTTAACTCGGTTCCAAAGAAATAAGGTTACCCTAATCTCAGAAGGGTGTTTTGACTTGCTGAATGGATCAACCTTGCGACCAGTGAAAGGGGCCGGGAAGGTCGTCCGTGCCTCGCACTCTCCTTGTCTTTGTGGGGCGTGGGGGTGGGGAGAGTGAGGTAGGGGGAGCTCTTCCTCCACGCCCCGGCCGCGGGGCTCCCACCGTCCTTCCTGGTCTGGGGCAGCTGCTTCCCATTATTAATAGTTAATAATTTAATAATAGAGCAATCGAGTGTGTCACGGTTAATGACAGGAAGGCGGTCACACGTGACACAGATCTTCCCACCCGTGGCCTCTGCAGCGACGGTGACGTTGGCAGATCTGTGGCCTGTGTCCAGGTTAAGCAAACGAGGTTGCGCGTGGCCAGGCAGCCGCACCTGACTCCCCTGGAAACGCAGGACCTGATTCCTGCCGGACCAATGGAACCACAGGGACGCAAACCTTCGCAAGGTTCATGCAGCCTCGGGAGCCAGCCTACATCAGAGAAGACTTAGCTAAGCTTTTGGCTAAAAGAAAAGCAATCCTGGTGTTTGCACGTCCAGCTCAGGATCTCGCTGGGTTCTGGAGCCGGAAGCACAGTGGTAGCACGGTGGCAGCACGGTGGGTGGGAGGTGGCTCTGTTTCCATGGGCGTCTCCAAGGGGATTCTGAGGGGAAGAGGACGATACTGCACAGCTCCCAGCACGTGAAAACGCCACAGAACGTTGACAGTTTAGGGGTTCGCATCCCCAGCAGGGTAATGGGAACCCTTGCTAGGCTACCGACTGCCCCTGGCTGTGGGACCCTGAGCCTGGCAGGAGAGCCCGGGAGGGGAAGGTGGGCTCCTGCTCTCGAAGGGCCCGGCTCCAGCACGTTGGGTATCGTCACGGCTCCAACTGCGTGAGGATGGGCTGCAGGGCCAGGGTTGGGGAGATGGAGAGCTGGTGAGCTTCAGAGTCCTGACCTGGACCCAGGGCTGTGTTGGACCGGAAGCGCAGATAGGGCACGTTTAGGCTGGAGGAGACCGCCTGGCTGACACCTGCTAGATGTTTGCTGGGGGGACATGAGATGAGGCAACACCGTGATGTCCTTCGGGGAGTTTCTGGGCAAGATTCTTTCTCTGGGTCTTAAAGAAAAACTCCTTTAGCCTTCACATCAGAGCGTGTTGTCTGGTTGGCTCCCAACCACGCTGGTCTATGTCACTGTAGCTAACGTGAGTCCCAGCGCCGGGGTCCGGAGCCGTCGGGGCTGAGCCTGTATCGACTTTTCATACATTCAGATGCTCTGTTACAAGCTGCTCCTGCTTCCTTCTTTCTGACTTGGAAAAGAGCCCTTCAGGAAACAGCATCTGTGCGGCCCATCATGTAGGGTAAACTGAGGCGGGGAGGCTCCGGAGGGAGGCCTGTGGGTCAGCCGCAGGCAGGGGCCGGCCCAGGAGCTCCCCCGACCCCATCGATACCAAGTGGACAACTGCTTAATATATTTTTCTCTGAAGCTGAATAAATGGGCCTTTTTAGAAATTTAGTAGGGGAATAAGCCACAGAAGAAAAATCAAAACACTTAGAAAAATCTTTTAATGTTTTTATTTACACCATACATGAAAATACCAGCTTGGCTTGGGATTGGAACTGTTCCATAATTTATGGCCACAAAACCAATTCCTAACGCAATGTGTTTTCCCGTTCCGCAGGTCCCGGAGGTGCCGGATCTATATTCCGTTCCGTCGCGGAGAGAATGAATGCCAGAGCCGCTGGCAGGCGGGGCAGGGCGGCTTCCCGGGAGCCGCAGACGGAAGGCGGCTGGAGTCGCGGGGAGGCAGACGCCGCGCGGGTGTAGGACAGCAAAGTGGTTTATAATGGAAGGATTGTAATTTATTTTGACACTGATCATGTATTATTCAGCTAGGGTAAAAATAAACCTTATTAGCTGAGAAAATAGATCCCCTTCTTCGGCCCACACGATGCCAACTGCAACTTAATAGCGACGATCAGGACGATGGTGGCGTTTGCTCAAACATCTGATCGGCACTCAAGGAATCAAATCCCTGGCCGGGGAGAGATTGACAAACACGCAAATGCAGCTACATAACAGGCTTAACCTCCCCCAGCAACGGAGCCCACGCGGCTGCGCTGAGGGTCTTGCCTCAGCCCCGTGGCTCCCCGCTGGGGAGCACCGTGCACCCTGTGCCCTGACAGCAGCCCTGGGGTTTTTTTGTGCTCAGCGGGGCCCTTTCTGGTAGGTCCTTGGACCAACCACATCACAGCAAGCTCGCCTGCCTTCCCTCCTTCCCCAGTCTTTCGGTCGCCCTGACTTTTTTCCCCACACACTGCTCCCTCCGCCTGGCTCTCACTGGCCTCTCCTGCTGAGAAGATACACCACCCCCTCGGGGAGGGCCTCTCAGGTCCCCCGTGACCCCCAGCACACCCGATCTCAGCCTGCACCTGCCTGGGGGAGCGGCCCTATCCACGCACCTGGCATGGAATGAGTGCCCCGTAGACTTGAAGCATGGGCGGCGGGGCGGCTGGCTGAGCGCCTGTCTGCTTCGGCTCTAACATGCTCAGCTGACGGAGTTAGAGACCCAGAGGCCCTGAGCGTTCTTGTCCGTCCTGCAGGAGGCTTCTCTGCGAGGATGGGGCAGAGACGTCCACTTGCATATCTCAGCTGTGCCCCACCTTGCAGGTGGTTGTGGGCCCGAGGGGGGTAATTCTAGAGACCACAGTGGAGCATGTGTGGCCTGCGAGACGGCTGTGGGTGGCGACCCGGGACGTGGTCCTGAGTGGGCACAGTGGGCTGTCCTGGGACCTGCGGTGAGATCTGGTTTTCCTCCTTTGGTGGCTTTCCCCAGGACTAGCCGGCCTCTGACCGCTCAGAGGACGCCAGCGTGGGGACAGCCAAGTCAGAGGACGTGGACTTCAGTGTGCCCAAGTTTTAGGGATCCTTTAGCCACTTCGTCTTGCTTATATCTTTATTTTTATGTGTGCACTGAAGTGATAGCCAGTAAAAGCTCTGTCTAATTAAGTCCAGAAGAACTCCTTCAACACGTATAAACTAAAAATTGTAAGGGAGAGGAAACATCATGTCAGTTTAATTGGCGGTGTTTTTTCTTTCTTAGTGGTACATAAAGTAATGGAGCATTTTGCCATGGACCGCATCTTAAATTCAAGGAAACATTCTCAGTAAAATATAGCAACAGTTGCTACATGTCTGGCGCAATCATACCTTTGCTCTGTGATTTAACTCATTTAACTCTACGACAGCCTTGTCACCTGCCACACGTGCAGGAGGGAAGTTCCAGGGTCTGGGAGGGAGGCTGCGACCGAGAACTGGATGATGGGGGGGTTTCCCCAGGGACAGGTGTGTGCAAAGCCCGGAGGAGGTGAGGGGCCGCTCCTGCGCTTGGTGGGGAGGATCCCAGCAGTTCTAGAGAAAACTGGGTGCGGGACCCTGGGTCCCCGTGTCCCTGGGGGAGATGCCAGGCCCCCACGGCCGGGCTGGGACCAGTGTCCCTGAGTCTGCGTTGCCCTGAGGTCTGAGCAGAAGGACATGTGACCGGCAGAGGAGCCAACCACTACCCACTGCGGGCGAGGCTTCCCTGTTGTGTCAAAACCACAGCAGGGTTTGTGGTTTTGAGACGAAAGGGAGAGAAGGGGATGGTCCATGTTTCCTCTGCGCTCCCTGAGTCCATCCTTAGTCTTCTGGTCTCCTCTGGGCGCTGCTCACAGCCCCGTGCACCACCTGCCTTCCCCGGGGACAGACAGGCCCGCAGCGCCATCCCTGGGAACGTTCTGCTTCCGGCTCTGCAGGGCAGGGCCCTACGGCGGTCAGAGCCTCAGCTGTCTCCTCTGTGGAAGGGGCCAGACCTTCCAGGGGCTGCTCCTGGGGGTGGAAGACGCAAGGCTTCTCCAGGAACGTGGGTGCCGGCCGCTGACCCCGAGGGTCCCCTGTCTCTCTGTCAGCATGCTTCCCCATAGGAGCAGGCTGCCAAGGGGCGGTGACCCACGCCCTCGGACCACAGCTTCTCTGGTTCCGATGGTTTGGGGCCAGACAGGCCGGCGGAGGGTCCCCACACTGCCAGTGAAACCTCAGGGGTTTGTTTTCATGTTCTGACCACCAGGAAAATGACAAGAGCTCCTGTCTGGCAGGCTTCTGGGGCTTCCGGGCGTGTGGGAGATGGAGGGGACCGTGGAGAGGACTGTTCCCAGCGTGGTTTCTGCATTAGTCCCCTCAGTGGCTATGGGGTCACCGAGCTGATGGGCATGAATTACTGCAAGCCTCCGTGGCCTGAAAGGGTACCCAGAGCCTTGGTAAGGAGGAGGTCTGGCCCCTAATGCCAGGGGGCGAACCCTGCCCCAGCATACTGCTGCCACGATGGAGGTCCAGGAGGCAGATCCCCGGGGGCAGATTCCGGGGGCAGATCCCCGGGGGCAGATTCCGGGGGCAGATTCCGGGGGCAGATTCCAGGGGCAGGGGCCTGCGGACTCCTCCTTGCAAGCAGGGGGGTGCCCGTGGCATGCTGTTCCTTGGGCGCTCAGGGTCTTGCCGAGATGGGTGTGACCGAGCAGATGAGCTCAGGTGTCTGTGAAACAGGAAACAGGATGGAGGCTTGCAGCGGCGGTTGTCAGAGAACATATCCCTAGGCCTCCATTTGGCACTGGTCCCAAATGACAGAGAGTGTTCCCGCGGAGCTCCCAAGGAGGCGCGATCTGTCTGTTCCTCCGTGCTGCCCTGCCACCCGGGCCCTGGAGATTGTCCCCCACGGTCACAGTGTCCAACCTTGAAGCTGGGAGGTGTCGGGGCCAGCACAGCGCCTGGCTAACGCGGACCGTGTGGACTACACCAAGTACACGGTTTCCAATTTCCGCATAGGTTTTATATAATGCTTTGGTCAAGGGGGGCTCTGTGCTTAGACATTTCTACAGAGCTGCTCTGGGGGGCCGGGCCGGCGAGCATGCAGACCTCGTGGCCTCCGTCTGTCCTCTACCTGGTTATGCAGGCTGGGGCCACGGTCAGGGAGGCCCCTGATGGGTAGTGGGCTTGGGTCGCCAGCCCCAAGGAGGGGTGGAGGCTGGCCAGGTGAGTGAGGTGAGGTTGTTGATGGCCGGGAGCTGGTGCGCAGGGGGACCGAGCATCAGTGCGTCCAGGTCCCCGTTCTGTAAAATGCGAAACAGTTACCCTGCCTGGAGTACCCCGTCGGGAGGTGACGTCACGTGACCGGAAGGTGGGAAGCTGGGGGGGAACTTGCTTCCACAGGGGACGTACCTGCCACATGCTCGGGTCTCTGTGTCTGTCTTCCCGTGGGGCTCTGCTGGCACCAGGGGCCCGTCGTGTCCCCTGCCCCGCCGGGTGGCAGGTTCCACACTGCTGGGGCAGCGTTGCCTGCCTGGGGACCCAAGGCCGGTGGACGAGCTTTCTGCCACCAGCCCACATCTCGGGGCAGAGTCACGCGCTACACTGCCACCCCCCAGAGTCTCAGCTAATGACTCCGGCAGCAGAGTTCGGGGGGGCAGGTGCCGCTCCCCTTACACCTCCTCTGAAGCCACGGCCCCGTGGATGCCAGCTGCTGTCAAAGGGGCGGTTGCTTGTGTGGCTGTCACGAGGACCACACCCACCGGGTCTACCTTTGCCTGTGCTTGGCCCTGTCCTTTGTCTGCAGGCCTGGGGGGTGTGTGGAGGGTGCCCTAGAGCTGGGGGCAACTCTGACTTCATTTTCCAGATGGGGACACTGTCTCTGACGGGGTCACACATCATTTTGATGGCAGAAGAACCCGAATGTTCACCTGTCACCCTGGGTCTCCTGCCCGTTGTGCGGCTCTGGGTGAGCTATTGTCTCCCTCACTGCCCTCAGCGGTGAGGTGGGGCAGCCTCGGCCTGAAGGTGGTTAGCTTTTCTCATCTATCATGGATCCTAGCAAAGGTCACTTGTCAGGTTTTGGCACCCGGGGAACACTCAAGTGCCCACGGAGAAATAGTTGGAAGTCATGGGGACAAGACAGGTTAGATGACGGGCGTGTCCCCACCAAGACCTGTAGAAGGTGGGCTTCATCATTTCCTCACAAATCCCATGTGAAGAATGTCCTGTTCTCTTCTACTCCCTACTTTTGTATTCAGGGCTGCCATGCACAGTTTCATAGGAGGAGCACTGCACAACCCCAGGGGAGCCATTTGCAAGGATGTACTGTAAGTGGCCTCCCCAGGAGCTGCTGGTCCTCAGCTATGTCACCTAAGTAGCTGCTGGCATCTCTCACGGCTTATGGCTCAAGTTTGTGCTTCGTGAGGAGGTCTAATAACTCTGAATAGGGGTTGGGGAGGGCAGAGAGAGGGAGGTGAGGCCCCAGAGGTACCTGCTCTGTGGCTATGTGCTCACGGTGACCAGTGCCTCTGGTGACTGCCCCTTCTCCTGCTCTGGCGAGATTGTCCGGTCCAGGGCGTGGGGGCTGGGACACAGCTTGCTTTTCCACAGCAGGGAGCAGTGGGGTCAGTCCTGGAACGCAGGGTCAGTCCGTTCTGTGATCGTGCGCACAAGTCAGCAGCGCAGCTCTGTGTGACTCACCAGGGGGAGACGTCAGCCAAAACCCCAAACTCCCGCCAGCCGGAGACGTTTGGCTGCTGTGGAGGGCAGACTGATGGTCTGCAGAGATGTCCAGGCACTAAGCCCTGGATCCCGACACTGGATCCCCAAAGGCCACTTCCATGCTACAGGGGAGTCAGGCTGCAAACCAGTTGGTCTCGGGTTACCTGCAGGTGGACCCAGTGTAATCACAAAAGTCCCTGAGGCAGAAGAGGCTGGCAGGACCGGAGATCAGAGATAACGGACCAGAGAGAGGCGGCCTCTAGAAGCTGTGAAACAGACTCTCCTGGAGCCTCCAGAAGGAGGCTGTCCACATCTGGCTTAGAGCCCAGAGACCCATTTTGGACTTTAGGCCTCAGGGAAAGAGTAAATTTATGTCTCCTGAAACCACCAAGTTTACAGTGATTCCTGAGAGCAGTGACAGGAAGCTAATATCATCACTAGGAGTGTGTGTCTCGAAGTTGACAGATTAAGACAAGGACCGGGACTATGCCTGTTCCGGCCATGAAGAAGCCTCAGAGCTCAAGAAGTTGTAACCAAGTGGGCTGTGGGGTGGCTCTGAGTCCAGGCTGGGCCTGGGTGTGGGCTGTGGGGTGGCTCTGTGTCTGGGCTGGGCCTGGAGGCAGGTCCCGAGTGAAACCAGGCCCTCTCTGGGGCTCGGGCTCCTCATCTGTGTGAGGAACGGGCGTGGGAGGCAGGGTCCAGCCCCTGGTGGCTTCTGGGGACGGTTTCCTGAGGATGTACATCAGTGTCTGAGCCGCTGGCCGCGATGCTAGGGCCACCTCCCTGGGGTGCCTTGTGATGCTGGGGTTGCTGAGTGGATGGCTCCTTGTGGCAGGTCCCAAATGACCTTCCTGTTGAACCTTGAACTCCTGGCAGAATGAAAGTCTGCACCATGGCCAGTCCTGCGTGCTCTGTGAGCCTGGAGGTCCCCCCTCGTCCTGCACCACCCTCCGCCGCTGCCCATCAGCCTCCAGATGCCCAGCCCACCAGCGTCCACTTCGTGAACTCTGCACTCTCTGTCTGCCCCCTGTTGTGCTCTCAATCACTGTGATTCCAGAACCTTCCACCCCTCACCTTCAGAAACAAAAGGGAGGTGGGGGGTTCTCCTTGGTAGAGGAAGAGGCTTTTCCAGCGGAGCCTGAAGAGTAAGGGTGAGTGCCAAGGCTGGAGGTGGGGCGCATGTGGCCGGAGCTGACACCTGGCCCCGAAGAAAACAGGGGCCAAGGCTGAACCAACTCCTCTCTCCGCCCGGTGGTGTTGGGTGTCTCGGCTGCAGCTTCAGAACCGCGGCCCTGACATCTGGTGGAGGATGTCCCAGAAAGATGAGACCGAGCACATGCACCTGTGACGACGCATGGCATGCTTGCGGATGTCATTGCTAACAAAGGCACCTTGGGAGACCCTGGGGACAAGTGTCCCTGGGCCTGAGAAAGTAACCTTTGTCTTCAAAGCAGGCTGCGTTCTGATAAGGCAGCTGAATGGGTAATGTGTTGCCCTGGCAATAATATTCAAATCAATGTCTTTGTTTTCTTGAAGGCATAAATGTTTGTTGTTTCTTCTTTCTGCAGCCAGAAGAAAAGCAGGAGCACATTTCACTTCTCCCACAAGAATGGAGGAAAAACAAACAAACAAACCCAGAGAAAATCCCCCCACCCCCACCCCGTGAATCCTGCTGGATTCTTAAAAATTTAAGCAAGATGTTTGAGAATCTAATTACATTGAAATGAACAAAGCTCCGTAAGGAAGTTTGATTTATTTAACCGTTGGAGGCCCGTTTCATGCCCCTTTCATCTGGAGGGTGCCGGGGGACTCCCGTTGCTAAATCCGACGGTCCAGGTGGCAGCCGTGCAGTTGTCCACAGCTGCGGTGGGCTCGCGGCGTTTCCGCAGCCCCGTCCCCTCGGCCATGCTGGACGGTGTAGAATGTGGGAGATGTGATCATGACGTTTTATCCTTGGAACGGAAGACAAAGCCACCCGTGTGAATTGGTCCCTGCAGACTCTCTCTGGGAGGCGGGGATCTTGGTCAGGGTGGGGGCTTTGGTTAAACTACTCACATGGCCATCTGGTCGACCTACTGGCACCGCCCCCCACCTGCCGCCGCCGCCGTGCGTGTATTCTGCGCTGCCCAACAAAGCCCAATGACTACTTTTTAAAAAACAGATGATCATGTGCAGGCTATGCAATTGTTCACGCCTCTGGGTCCTCTACATCTTCTCTCTGGAGCACGAAGCCGGCATATGGAGACCACAGGACCCGGTCCTGGCAAAGCCTGGTCTTCACTGAGTCATGTTTTCTGCTCTGCCCCCGACGTCTGTGAGATCTTTCTGAGAAACAGCTGTGTGATGGCAGCCACGGTCCTTTTCCATAAAAATGTTATCAAGGACGGTTCTTCCGTATCCCCCGGGGCTCCCAGCACCAACGACACAGCCCCTCTTTTGGGAATGTGCTCCCTCCATCCTTTTGGATAAGCAACTCTTTCTTGTTCATACCCTGCTGTTGGTTCTATAGGGAGCTTGGATCCACATCCAGATTCAACTCTGGAAGCCAGTCTTCCGTCTCCCTCTTGTCTCTGGTTCTTCCCGTCCTGGGGTCTTCCTTCCCTGAGTACCCCTTCTCCACTTCAGTTGGTACCGGTCGTCACTGGGAAGTACTTGGGGGAGGACTTTGGGTTTTAGAATCAAGTGGGCTGTGTTCAAATCCCGGGGTGTGGCTCTTGATAGGCGATGAGCTGCTCTGAGCCGAACTATTGCCAATTTCCATATTTTATGTCAAGCGAGTAGTTCAAAAACTACTTGGATTTTGGTCAGGGTGGGGGCTTGTTGAGCCACATGTTGAGTAGTTCAAAAAGCCAGAGCCTAGGTAAGACTTCGGTAAGCAAGCGCATTCTAATTAGCATTTTCCACAGGGCACACAAAAGGTAGATTTATTGACTACCTTACAATTTTCAATCTTCAGAGAAAGAAGGGATTTCAAGACTGCAGGGTTGGAAAACTTTCTTCTGTGTATTTTTGGAGATGAGCCTCCTGAAGCATGGGGTGTCCTTCCTGCCTGGGAACTGGGGAGGCAACCAGCATTAATTCCCAGACTGCTTGGGCCATGGGAAGCCTCTAGAATTCTGGCTTCAATTCCGATATGTGTGGGATGCCCTCCCCACCCACTGCCACCCACCAACCACATTTCAGACACCAGCGGGATGTCCTACAGTTCGGCTTCATTCTGATACTGTCTACCGCAACTAGAGTCAAGTTCCACTAATGAGGGCTCCGGCCTGCCAGTCCCCCCCCCCCCCCCCCCGTTCCGAGGCCACTCGCAAGCCTAGTCTGTCACCTGTGCTTCCGACCGGTCAGCTGTAGATCAGGGTTTCCAAGGACCCCCTCCCTGGGCTTGATTAATTTGTTAGCGGAACTCGGAACTGAACTCAGGAAAACCGTTTACTCAGGACATCACGGGTTTATTACACGAGAAACAGCTCAGGAACCTCCGCAGGGAGGAGATGCCCAAAGCGAGGGTCGCGGCAAAGGCGTGAGCGTCCCTGACCCGGAGAAAGCCACGCTCCCTGCACCTCCACGTCCGCACCAGCGACTGGAAGCTCTCCCAACCCTGTCCTTTGTGCTTTTCCAGAGGCTTCATTACATGGCCACGATCCATCACTTCATTGGCCAATGGCGACGGATTCAGCCTCCTGTCCCTCTCCCCTCGCTGGGGGCCAGCGGGGAGGGGGTATACCGGGGGTGGGACTGGAAGTTCCAAGCCTCTAATCACATGGGGGGCTGCCCTGGCTTCCAGCTCCCAGTCTCAGGTGTGGTCCCAAAGCCATCTCATTAATACAGCGGGAGACAGCTTCATCGCTCTCAGCACTTAGGAACTTCCAAAGATTTTAGGAGCTCTCTGCCAGGAAAGGGGTCAAGACTGAGTATATATTTCTCATTGTGAGTCCTAATCCCACAGTTCTCTGTGCCGGCCGGAGGGAGCATGTGACAGGGCAGGCAGGACATGATGGCCTGGGCCGAGCATGGGAAGGGGGGCGGGGTCGGGCTCTAGGACGCAGACGCCAAGGCCTCCTCTCCCCGGAATTTCTGGTTCAGTGGGGCTGGCAGGGGCCCAGGGACTGCGTGTCCTACAGGCTCCGGGGTCATTCCTGTGCCCCATTGCTGGGCCTGGGGAAGCACTGGGCCTGCGGAAGCCGGTTCCTTCCTGGCCTGGGGGCACATCAGGTCCAGAACCCGCCCGGGACACTTTGTCAGAGGCTGTGGCTCTTCTCCTGTGTAAACCATCAGGAACGAAACACAGTGAAAAGTTCTTACTTATTCTCCCCTTCGGCTCCGGGCGCTGTCTCTTGGAAGAGACTTGGCACCGGAGATGATAAAGCTGAGAAGGGCGTGTCCTGGCGGGAGTGTGTTGTTAAAGCGCTGGGTTTAATTCAGATCCATGACCGCGCTACGGAGGCCTTCCCGGTGGGAACTGAGATGCGCTCCCTGCTGCACAGTCCCGCCAGCGCCGTCCCGGGGGAGGGGGCTGATTTATGGCGAATCCCCAGGCCCATGGCCCTGACGCCAGCTGTCGACCGCTGCTGTGGGCCACCGGGTTTCCACGTGTACGCCTGGAGCCCTGGGAGCAGAGGTGAGGCCCTGGGCAGGGCTCTGCCTCCTCTCCCCCACCCTGTGGTCTAACCAACAAGGCAGGGCAATCCTTCTGGAAGCTTCCATCCATGCGGAAGCTGGGCCGCCCTCCATGACTCCAGTCCCGGGACTCTTGCCGGCTTCTCCGGGACGTCCTGGCGCTCACTGGATCTAGACAGAATCTCCTCTCGCTGTGGCCTGGGCTCATCCGTCGGCTCTGGAAGGGCCGTCCTGTAGCTTCCACCAGGCGGGGGGCTCCATCCTTCCTCCCCGTCCCTGAGCCCTGCACGCGCTTTCCACCCAGCGGGTAGCTCCTGTCTGAGGAGAGACGGAGGAGGGTCAGGCAGGACCCCAGAGAAGGCAGAGGAGCCCTGGCCACCTACAATTGTCGAGACTGCTGGAGTTTTAGAAACTGGGGGTGGGGGAGGAAGTTAACACTTAACAGGGCATCAACATTCTAGACCCGGTTTTATTTTTTTATTTTTATTTTAAGCTGGATTTTATTTTTACGTTCAATTAGCCAGCAGACGATGTCA
Organism: Mustela nigripes; assembly: GCF_022355385.1. Classification (NCBI taxonomy): domain Eukaryota; kingdom Metazoa; phylum Chordata; class Mammalia; order Carnivora; family Mustelidae; genus Mustela; species Mustela nigripes. Next base: position 2,203,402 of record NC_081570.1, read on the forward strand.
TTTTCGGTGTAGTGTTCAGTGATTCGTCAGTTGTGTGCGAGCCCCAGGGCTCATCCCAACGCACGACCTCCTGCTACCCCGTCTCCCGCCTTCCTCCCCTGCGAAACCCTCAGCTTGTTCCCGGGGGTCCAGAGTCTCTCGTGGCTTGTCTCCCTCCCCGACTGCTTCCCGTTCGCTTTCCCTCCCTTCCCCTCTGGTCCTCTGAGCGAGTCCTTAGGGTCCACATGTGAGCGAAACCGCGTGATAACGGTCTCCCTCTGCCTGACTTCTTCACTTGCCATTATCCAGCCGCACCCATGTTGATGCAAACGGTGGCTGCTCTCCTTCCTGAGCGCGAGTAACACTGCGCTGTGTGTCCAGACCACATCTTTCTCCGTCCATCCGCTGAAGCACGTCTCGGCTCCTCCCACAGTTCGGCTGCTGTGGACACTGCGGCCGTGAACACGGGGTGCGGGCTCCCCTTCTTCTCACTATGCTAGACGCGCTTCTAAATGCATGACGCAGATCAACATTTTTTTTTTTAAAGATTTTATTTATTTATTTGTCAGAGAGAGGGAGAGAGCGAGCACAGGCACACAGAGTGGCAGCAGAGGCAGAGGGAGAAGCAGGCTCCCTGCCGAGCAAGGAGCCCGATGCGGGGCTCAATCCCAGGACGCTGGGATCATGACCTGAGCCGAAGACAGACACTTAACCCACTGAGCCACCCAGGTGTCCCCGCAGATCAACATGTTTAATCCTCATATTAATTCTATGATGTGGGGAGTGTCCGCATCACTCTTTGGAAGTTAAGAGAAGAGAGACGCGAACACAACGTATGATGGAAACAGTCGTCAAGGGAGAGGAAGACCGTTGAGTGATCCCAGATAAAGAAGAACCATCTGTCCTACGGACAGGGGCACCTGGCTGCGCAGCTTCCAAAAAACGCCAAGCAATACTGGCGGAAACCAGAGAGGGACAGTGATGGGGTCAAAGCAGCGGAGAGGAACGGGCGTGGTGACGGGCGCCGCGGTGTCCTTCCCTCGTCCACCCGTGGGGGCGGGTACGGGTCTCCGCGGAAGTCTCCGTCCGTCCCGAGAACCAGCATGAAACAAAGTGCGGGCTCTAGCCACGGGTAGGTGACATTCAAACGAACAAAGGGGCCTTTTTTCAGGAGCCCCAGTTTGGGGAGGGGGAGCTCGTGAACATATCTCCGAGTAACTCACAGGGATGGTCGAGGAATTTGAGGAAGACACAGAATAAATGATGACAGAACTCGACGTGTCAGAAGCCGCCGGAAAGAGCCAAAGACACTGGAGGCAGGAAGTGAGCTGACGAGGAAGCCACGGGTGTTGGAAGTGGACGAGGCATTGAAGGCAAAGCCAGCCCTCCGCTGCCCCGGGGAGAAGAAGGAAAGTCAGAGCAGACACAGATGAAAAAGACAAAACCGGCAGAGAGGGCAACTAAGCCCAAAATCTGCTGAAAAGAAATGAACACTTTATGGGACCCAGGGTGGCTCCGTCCGTTAAGCGTCTGCCTTGGGCTCGGGTCGTGGTCCCAGGGTCCTGGGATCGAGTCCCACATCAGGCTCTCCGCTCCGTGGGGAGCCTGTTTGCTTCTCTCTCTGCCTGCCTCTCCCTCTGCCTGGGCTCTCTCTCTGACAAGTAATACATACAATTGAAAAAAAGAAAAAGAAATGAACACTTTAGACTTCCATGAAGACCAGTTAAAAAAAAGAAAAAAAAGATCGAGAAGTTGGAATAAATAAGCAACCAGTATCATGAAGAGGCAGATTTTCCTTTAAGCTGCTACTTAGATGGAGTGGATAAAGTCTTATAAAGAGAATAAAGTGCCCCAAACTGGTGTCAGGTCCAACAGCCGGCTTGAAGACACAAACGCAGCGAGCGAGGGGATTTGTGACCAGGACTTTCCTCACCAACCAACCCCCCTTCCTCCCCAATCCAGATATATATATTTTTTCTTTTGGGGGAGAGTTCTACAGTATTTCCTAAGAACAGGTAATTTCTGTTTTATACAACATATATGGGAAAGTTGAAGATGAGCGACATTTGCATGGTGCACGTCGTGGATTGGATGTCACCCAGATTTCGTAGTCCGATAAGGATAAGGAGATTAAAAAAATGCTACAGGCCCATTTTATTTATGAACAAAGTTGCAGAAATCCCAAGTGAGAAGTTAACCAAATGAAAGAGGGTATCAGAGGAAGGTCACCTGATGAAACAGGGTCTTACCAGGAGCATCTGAAACTCTCAGTGCCGTTCACGGTGGGGGTAAACCCAGGGGAGCCCGATCTGTGCAGTAAAGACATTCGATAAAGCTTAACAGCCGTTGTGATAAGATATGAAAGAAACAACAACCGAAACCCAACACTGACTCCCCTCCCGATGACATCTACATAAAAGGAATCTGGGGAGAGTCAAGTCCCTCCAGGAAAAGCAGGAGTTAAAGGAAATGTATAAAGTCTTTGTCACTCAGGGGCAGGGACACCTTCAGTGAAAATTCAAAACCTCAAACCGAAAAGAAATCTGTACCTTTCATGATACCAGGGCAGAGAATTTTGTTCAGTGAAAGACAGTACAGACGGAGCTAATGTGCCGCTGAGCAAGCGAGAACAGATATCCACAATGTTAAACACTGACAAGGGAATTAAGACCTAGAATTTATAAGGACTCCTGCAGCTCAGAAAGACGAGCCCAGGGACCCCAGTGGACAAATGGGCGAATGATACGGACAGTTGATCGACGGGAAGGAAACCCCAAGGCTAATAAGCAGAAGAAGAGAAGCTCAAAGTCCTTGGGAATCACACAGAGGAAAACTAGGACGAGACACCACTTCACATCTGCCGGACTGGGAAACCTTGCAAAGCGGTTAAGCCAAGTGTCGGTGTGCGCGTGGGCTGCGGGAACACCCGTGACGGCCGGCGACGGCGGGGTGGGTGCCGCAGCCATGCCGGGAAGGCCGGGGGGCCCCAGCGGCTCTGCCCTCCAAGATCCAGCCCGGGGCCCCCGCGGGAGGCGGCAGGTGTGGCCGTGCGCGGGGCCGTGCCTGGGTACCCCCCCGCTCCGTGGGGAACGTGCCCTCCGTGTTCAGCAGGTGCACACTCTGCAGGGCTGTGCGGGTGACGGAAACCCCAGGCCGGGGGAGCGCACGGTGGCACCGAGGGGCTGGAGCAGAAGCAGAAGCAGAAGGGAACAGCACGAGACACAGGCCACGTGCACCCGTGAATGTCATTCATGCAAATAGACACACAGGCCGGCAAGGCCGCCCTGCCTGTGTGGGGGAACAGTGATGGGCCGAGGAGAGCTGCGGCCTCCGGGGAGGGGAAGCCCAGGGAGCAGGCGGGCACGTGCCCGGACGGTGAAGGGGTGTGGGGACCTCGCCTGCTCAGGGCTGGGATTATGCTCCAGCCGATAACTGGATGGACTCCCCCATTGGGTTCTGGGGACCCGGAGCAGCCAGGCGGACCCCGCGGCCACATTTCCAGCCGTGGAGGGAAGACGCCTCGCAGCGGGGGGTGGGGGGTGGCGGAGACGGGGGGGTTGGGACGCGAACACTCGCGCGTCGGTGAATTCCTGACACGTGGATGTTGAAACAGCCCCCGGCGGCAGCCACGCATGCCCACGGCACATCTCTGCACACACGCAGGTGCCCACGGGGACTTGTGTCTCTCAGCTCGGGGCGGGGGGGCGCAGGACCCAGGGATACTGCTCTGTTTTTGAGTCCAGATGACGCAACGTCAACAAATTCCTTTTTTTAAAAAAGTTTTTATTTATTTATTTGGGAGCGAGAGCATGAGCTGGTGTGTCGGGGGAAGCAGGAGCGGCGGACCCCTCGCTGAGCAGGGAGCCCAAGACCCTGAACTCCTGACCTGAGCCGAAGGCAGACGCTTCCCCGACGCAGCCACCCAGGCGTGGCAAGTTCCTTTGTTGAATTTGGAATCTTTGATCAGACACACAGAACCCAAGAGGATGAGTCACGGAGAGGAGGGTTTGCTCCCGTCGTTCAGGGCTGCCCTTACAGCAGGCCCGTCGGGCTCCGCTCGGCCGCAGACGACACTCTCGTGTTGCTCTCGTCTCCCGAGGCGAGGCCATGTCTGCTTCCTGCCCGGCTTCTGCCTCTCGGGGCTGCACACGAATGACCCCAGGGCCGTCCGTCTCTGTGAAGGAGGCACTTCCACGGCAGGCCCGGGTGCGCTCGCTGGGACAAGGGTCCGCGGGGCTGCGGGGCAGGTGCTGGCAGGTGAACAGACGGGCTGCATGCGGTGCTGGGAAGGTGCCACTCCACACGCTTCCCCTGCAGCGCTCCAGCCCTGGCCGTGGAGCGGGGGGTGCGGTACCGCGCCCACGTGTCCCGGTGGCTGCCTGGCGCCTCTCTGAGCGGAGAAGAGCCAGAGGCAGGGAGAGCCTCCGACAGCGCCGCGTGTGAGGTCAGGACAGGGCGGCATGGAGCCGGACGGCCACGTCCCGCCGAAGGGTCACATCACACTCAGGAACAGTGTCTCAGTGGCCTTCCAGAGCTGTCCTGAACCCCTGTCCCCTGGTAGCTGCCCGAGGCCCACCGGTGCACCCTGTCCCCTGTCCCCATCATCCACGATCCACGCCACGGCCCCTCCTCAGTGCTCGGGCAGCCCTTGCGCAACCTCCCGCCCCCCCCAGCCTCCCCAGTCTCTCCTGCATCCCTAACCCCGTGCGTCACTCTGCAACAGGGATTCTGAGCATCCTACGTTAATGGTTTTTTAAATAAAAATCTTAACTTTTCCAAATGACCCCCTCCTGCAGCTGCTCAGCCTGGCCAGAAGGTCCCGAGCTCGGTCCTGTCTTCTCCCTGCCCTCCTCCTGCTCACCAGTCCGTGTCCCGTCTGTGCCCAGGGTACCCCGATTGAGTGTTTGTGGGGTTCAGGCATGGCAGGGTCTCCTCACAGCCTCATGATTTCTTCCCTCCTTTGCAGCCAGGGAGCTGTGGTGCCCAGCACAGGCGAAGGGACAGAGACTGGCAGGATTCCTGTCCCAGCATGGCCCAGCCCCGGGGCAGCTCAGGGGCGTGCTAGAGAGCTCCCACAGCGCTGCTGGAGGCAAGCTGGGGGCAGGGGAGGCAGGTGGGTGCGCGGGAGGGGCTGGGGACCTCTCGCCAGACACACGCAGGCTTCGATCTGCTGAGATGATACCTGCCCGGGATGCAAACAGCCCGTTGGGATAAACTAGACCCTCTCGGTTCTGATTTCGAGCACGTGTGGGGGCGCAACGTGGCTGAGTCTCCACTCGGGGCTGGGAAGGCCTCCTGGCTCCGTCCACGAACACAAGGCTGAATGTTGAGATTTTGGAATTCAGGACAGTTCCGCACTCCATCTGCCGAGCGGCTCCCTTTAAGGCTGGCTGGGGTCGTTGTCAGGGCGATGGGAGCCTCGGGTACTGAGGCGGGCCCTGGGGAACCTGCCGGGAGGAGGCAGAGGAGAAGGAAGGTCACTTTGGAGAGATGCGCTCGGGCATCTGCACATGAGCTCGTGCTTTCCAACAGGAGGAGGAGTGCCCAGCCGTGGTCTGCTCCCTCCAGGCTCCTGCCTGCCCCCGCCCCGTGCCGCCTGCAGCCCCTGTGGGCCTCTCCTGGACCCTGGCTCGGGCAGCGGCCAACCTCAGTGCTCTATCGACCCGTGTTTCTTCTGGCATCTCAAATTAATCTCATTTTATGTGGCTCGTGATGGATTTTAACACGAGATAACAGCAAAGCTTTGCCAACCTCAGGCAGTTTGATAGCCGAAAACTTTGATTAAAAATTTTAATAGTCTGGGTGGACAGAACGGCGTAGGGCCTCTGCCGTTCGCACGATGCACATTTTCTGGCCGAGACGGGAGAAATCTATTTTCTTCCTTTTCCCAAAGGATACCCTCCACCCCCAGCCCAAATTTAAAAACTCTCCAAAACAAGGTTTCCTCAGGAAATTAACCTTGGTGCCTCGATCGTGGCTTCTCTTTCCTCAGCTCTGGTGGCAGCTGAGCCTGGATCCTGGGGAGGAGGGCGAGGCGGGTGAGCCTCCCGTGGGCACTGCCGGCAGCTGAGCCCGTCGCCGCCCAGGCTGCTGGATGCATTTCTCAAGCCAGGCAGCTTGAAACAACGGGGCTGTATCCTCTCGCTGTCTCAGAGGCAGAGGACTGAAACCCAGGTGTGGCGGGGCCGTGCTCCCTCCGGGGCTCTGGGGGAGGCTCTCGGGGGCCTCGGGGAGCTGCTGGGCTGTGGCCGCGCCCTCCCCGTCCCTGCCTGCATCTTCGCAAGGACTTCTCTGTGTCTCTCGTAAAGACACCTGTCATGGGTTTAGGGCCCCCCTGATTACACCAGGACGCTCTTATCTTGAGACCCTTAATTATATATGCAAAGTAAGGTCCCATTTTCCAAATCAGGACCCATTCATAGGTCCCAAGGACTGGGACGAGGACCTATCTTTTTGGGTCCTCGTCTTAATCCACTACAGTCATCATGCTGCCCCAGGAGGAGGCTAGAGAGGGAGACACAGAACACCTTGGGCCCAGCGAGAAGGAAGCACAGCCCGGCTTGGAGACCCCGTGTTGGTGATGTTGGAGGGGAGGGCGCTGCCCACCCCTGGCTTGGGGGACTGTGGACGGGGGCTCTGTGCGGATCTGTGTATCCCCGAAGCGCACATGTGGAAGCCCCGACCCCAGTGTGGTGGCATCAGGCAGGGCCTGGGGGAGGGGAGTGAGATTAGTTAGGTGAGGTCTCGAGTGTGGGGTCCTCCGGTGGGATCAGTGCCTTTATAGGAAGGGATAGTGGGGGGCTCTCTCTCCTCCCTCCACCCCCGCCTACCCCTGGTCGCCACTGCCCCCGCCACGTGAGGTCACACAGAGAAGGCGCTGTCTGGGAGCCGGGAAGCGGGCCCCGCCGGGAACCCTTGATCTCGGACTGCCCAGCCCCCTGAGTGGAGGGAAGCCTGCGTCGTGGCGGTGGTGGCGTGTTTTATGGCCGCCTGAGCTGACCCCACGTGAGCAGGGGAAAGAAACACAGAAGCAAATATTTATGAAGCCGCGTATCCGTGGCCAAACAGACCGCGAGCGGGTCCTACATGGCAGGGAGGCCGGGGGACGGGGCAGCAGGTGTTCCCGGCACGGGGACCCACCTTGTGGAGGCTGGTGACTGCGTAGCTGCTGTGCTGGGGACTGGGTGCTTGGCGGGGTGCATGGAGCGCACACAGGAGAGCGTGGAGGGCGCTGCAGGCGGCTTCCCGTGGGGTTCGGTCTTCTCTTTGGGGGCCACGGGCGCTGCTGAGTTTCTGGGCGGGGACATGACTAGTCCATTTGTGCTTTGGGAGCTCATGGGAGTGATGGCAGGACGGCCTCGAGGGACAGGATTCTGGAGGCCAGGGCACCAGGAGGGAGGCTGGGCAGTGTTCCAGAACCTTCCGCTGTCCCAGCAGGACCGCATATTTCTTCTCTACTGAACCAACCCCCGACCTCAGGAGCACAAGGGGCATTTCATCAGAAACAAATGAAGAGTCCCACCGGTTCCTCGGCGGCCCTGCCCTCCTCCTGGCCGAGTCCGCGGACGCGCTTCCTCTCGCCTGCCGTGCTCTGGCGAGAAGCGGCGCGCGCCTGTCATTCCCCGTGGAGACAGAAGATTGTCGCGCCTGGCGCTTGTTATTATCACGCATGTAGCTGAAACCTCGCATCTGGGGAGAGACGGAAATACCTCAGCTGAGGCTTCAAAGAGCCCTTCCAAGTCCAGCAAATGGGTTCAGGGACCTGATGAACCGAATCCGCCCTCCGCTCTTGTTGGGAAAATTGCTTTCCTGCTCGTGCACAAGCCGCTTACCGGGCTCTGTTGTGTCGCCTCCGCACGACGGGCTCCGGCGGAGGAGAAAGGGAGAGAAAGCAGTTTAATCAAGCTTGAGCCTGGCCTGGGGAGCGCCTGAGAGTCTCACCAAGGAGCAGCGGCAGGTGAAGCCGTTTTCTGGGGACGCCCCTGCTGCTCTGGGGGGCGGGTGGAGGCTGGGGGGAGGAGGGCCGTGGAGAGGGAGCGTCGCAGGTCTGCTTCCTGTTTTCCGCCCCCCCCCCCCCCCCCCCGTTCAGGTCCCCAGGGCCCCTTGGAAGGTTGTGCCATGCCCTGCCCCGGGAACCCCTCCATACCCACACATCCCCCCCGGCCCGGGGTGTGCTGAGCTTAGCGTGGGACAGACAGACGGACAGACAGACAGCATCCGGGCTGTTCCTGGTGCTGGACCACGCAGACCCCCGTGTGCTGACCTGCAAGGCCCCCTGAGGTCTGTATGCAGGGGTGAAGGACGGGTTGGGCCTGGAGAAGGGGGCACTTGGTGAATGAGGGGAGAGCGCGCAGGGGAGTGGGAGGAGCCTGGGCTGGAGGAGGTGCCCCAGAGGGTCCCTTGCTCTGGCCTGCCCCTCCCCACGAGTCGCGCTTTGTGAAAAGGCAGAAGGGAGCTGGACGGGGATGTGGGCCCGTGTTCATCTCACAGCTGACGGTCGACGAGGTGACAGGAACACGGGAGACGCTGGGACATCTGTGCGGCTCTGCTGGCTCGTGGGGGAGGTGTGGGGGCGGGCTTCCCGGAGGGAAGCTCCCGGGAGAGACTTTTCCCTAGCCCCCCCCCCCCCCCACCCCCTGCATGGCAGCCCCGTGCCCTCCGCCCTCCGAGCCGCTCCACCGTGCTCTGACCCCAGGGCCCTCGCCTCAGGCTGCACGGCCTCTCTCTGTACCAGAATGCCAGCCTCTGGGGGCAGCGACTCCCGCCCTCTGCTCTACCCTGGGGCTCACAGCGAGTCCCGGGCATAGCCAAGACCCCATCACCATCAGCAGGCGGCCCGCACTGAGGCGTCCTCGAGGGGGAGCAGCACTGCCCTGCCCAGCCCTGGACCCGGGAATGATGCTCAGGCGGAACGGGCCGTGGGCTCCGCAGCCTGCACCTGGCTGGGGGCCAGGCTGCGCACGGCTCCCGGTCAAGGCTGCGCCAGCGTCACACGGCCTGGGAGAGACATTTGCTGCCCACATACTAGCTGTGCAGGTGACCGCAGCTCAACACGAGCTCATCCTGCATGAGGGGGGCTAAGTCCCAGGGCTGCCGTCCTTGTAAGAAGAGGGGCTCCTGGACGCACACACAGTGGGGAGAAGGCCACGTGAAGACAGGGCCAGAGATTGGGGTGAGGCAGCCGAAAGCCAAGGAAGACCAAGGATCTCCTGGATGCTGAGAGGGGCCTGGGACGGATGATGCCTCAGCGCCTCCAGCAGGAGCCAGTCCCGCCCACAGCCGATGTCAGAGTGCAGCGTCCAGCACTGGGGGAGAATGAGGGCCTGCTGCTGAAGGTATCCCGTCCGCGGCGCCTGTTCCCGCAGCCCCCGGGCACGAGTAGACGTCACCTGGGGCTCAGTGGCCGGTTGGGTCTGTTTGCAACAGACGAGAAAGGGCGGAACGGGCACAGATCCTGGCCTTGTGTCCTCAGTCCCAAACCAAGGTGGAGGGTGGACGCAGGCCAAAGAAGTCTGTGCCAGCGCCAGAGTGTCTGAGTCATCCTGGCCCTGGCAGAGTGGCCAGCCTGCAGGGGCACCGACCGCTGTCCCTGACTGTGGGTCGGCACGACTGTGGCAAGAGCCTGCGCTCCTCTGAGTCGGACTGTGGCACTTCCTGTGGCCCAGCTGGGGGCAGGGGGCTGACCTGAGGCTGGGACCCTTCTCTGGGGGCATTTCTGGGAGGGCTTGGAGGGACTTCGGGGATTTTTGTATTCACGTTACGGACAGTTGCTGGACCATCACTCTGTTTCCTATGAGACCCAGCTGAGCTGGGGGTCACGACAATCTTCCTCCTAAATGTGGGGTGAGCTCTTCCGTCTGCCTGTGGCTCCGTCCTTCCTGCAGGTCTGCCTCGGGACGTGGCTGGGGACCCTGGTTTAAAGGAGCAGCCGGGGCCGCAATCAGCCCGCGGCTAGGATGGGAAACTCTCTGGGCCACCATCAGGCCGCGTCCACCTGCGGGGCCGCTGGCCAGGACAGGGATGAGGGGGGATGAGTGGGGAGTGGTCTCCGCGTGCACAGACATTAGGAACGTGTCTCTGCCAGCCCCTGGGAATCCATCGTCATCCCGGGGCCCCTCCGTTCGCCCCCCAACACCACTCTTCCCCTGGTTGCTGATCAGCCTGTGGCCAGGGGTCGCCCACTTGGTCGTGGGACCGGGGCTGGCTGGCTGAGTCCACTCCAGAGCCCCGAGGCCGCTGCCCATGGGCAGGGACCCGCGGACACAACCAGCTCTGGAGCCTGGCTTTAGGGTCAAGGGAGCAGGGTGCCCTTGTAACTTACCCCCGGACCCTGGCCTCTGGAGACCTCAGGCTTCTGCCTTGGATCCTGGATGGATATGTGGGAGCCTGGGTTCTCAGGACTGTTTCTGGAGGACCCAGGTCACGGGGACGAGGGAAGTGAAAGTGCGACCATTGGTCACAGATACTGGGGGGCTTCGTGGAAGGACCTGGCTTCCAGGGAGCGCAGATTGGTGTGACTGGCTGGGTGGCCTGGGACGTGTGTGTGCGAGTGTGTTCGGGTGTGTCCCTCTCTAAAACACACACAGAACAATCTGGGCCCGTGGGAAAGCTGCCTGGGATGGGGGAGGCTGTGGGGGAGCCTTGGGGAGGACATGCAGGACCGGAACCTTCCATCGGGACACAGCAGCTCAGGCCTTGCTCGCAGGGCTGGGAATGCGTCCCATGGCTCCCTGTTGCCCTAGCGCCGGCTCTCCTCCGGCTCCCTCCAGCCCTACTCTGCGTGGCCCCACTTGCTCGAGTCGGCGCGGTGTGTCCACAGTCCGGGTTCACGACAGAGGCCTTGACTGGCCCAGACTGGGCTGTGCACCCACTCCCGGGACCGTCACCTGGAGGGCTGGAGGGCCCTGCATGGAGTGACCTCTGTTGGGAAAGGCCGATTCCCATAGTGTGTGTGTGCCCTGTGCACGTGTGCACGCGTGTGCTTGTGTGTTTGCGTGAGCACGCACATGGCCAATTGCACACACATGCAAGTGTGTCTGTGAACATGTGTGTGCGTGTGGGCCCATGTGAATGTGCGCGCATGTACACGGGTTGTGTGCACACGGGTGTGTTTGTGTGTGTGCATGTGTGTTCACGCGTGTGCAGGTCCGTGCATACGTGAGGGGCCTGTGTGCGTGTGTGCACGCATACGTGTGTGCACATGTGTGTGGGCCTGTGTGCATACACACCTGCCGTCCCTTGAACACGATCCTGTGTTGGGCATCTGTTATGTGCGTCCATCGCCCCCTGGTTCACCGTCACGGTGCCTGGGGGAAAGCCCGCTCTTCCTGGACAGAACAAGAAGCCTGGCCCTGAGTGTAGGTTCCTTGCCTCAGGTCCGCAGCTGCCGGCGTAGGGAGGGGCTTCGGCTGCGCTGCCCACGTGGGGGCCTCTTAGGTGCAGGAGACTCATCCGTTAGCTGCAGGGTCGAGAATCTGCGTTTGACGGCAAAGCCAGGACCCTGCGTGGGCGACCCTAGCGCAGCAGGCCAAGCGGATTTCACTGATGTGAGACTCAACAAGGCTCGAGGTCCTGAAGATCACTTTCCAAACCCAGATGCTCACACTGGTCATCAAGAAACAGGGCAGGGGTGCCTTCGCCCCGCAGGGCACGGGATAGGTCCCCCTGGTCTCCGGCCCTCCCTGCCCTCATCCGGCTTTCCCTTGGCTCGTTGCCACACTGTCTGAGACACAGCGAGAAGGAGATTGTGCTGTACGCCAGCAGGGCTGGAAAACCAGGTCTGCCCTGGGGACGGATCTGCGTGTTTTGGTCTGCGTGAGCCAGCCACACTGCGGGAACAGCCGTCCCTGCCTCCTACAGCTTCAACCCAGCAACACTACGTCCCATTCACGTTCGTCTGCCTCCGAGCCCGGCAGCTCCAGGGTCGTTCTCCTCCACAGAATGACGTGGGGCCCAGGCCTCTTCCATGGCTGCTGCATCTCAACACGAGGGGCCCGCGCTTGTCCAGTCAGGGCAAGAGGGAGCCGAGGGTCTTCATCCTAGAAGTGGCCTCGCTCCTGCGCAAAGCCCACTATGGCCTCTAACTGCGAGGCGCCGAGAGACCCAGGGGGCACAGGGTCTTCGGTGACAAGTAGATGCCTTTGCCTCACCATGGGGAGAGCCGCCCTCAACTTGGCCTTTGGGTAGAAGGCGTGGTTCTAGACAGAGGAGGGGTGTGCGGGTGCCAGACCCAGCCCTCAGGGAGCGCGACGCCGCCTTCCAGGCTTTCCCAGCAGGGCACGTGAGCGCTAACCGGCTCGTTTCCTGAGGAGCTGACCTAACTTTGCCACTCCGTTCCCTGTTGGAGGATGTCCATGCGGCCGGCAGACCCAGGCGCCATGGCGGGCTGGATGAGAAACCCTCCCGTCCCCTCTGTCGGCCTTTCTCTCTCGAGGGGCCCAAAGACCAGAAGAGCAGACACACTTCTCGCCTTAACGCCGTGGAGCGGGACAAGGGACCGGCCTGACGCGGTTCCACTTGGACAGGACTGGGGACCTCCCAGGAGGTGCTCCCTGAGCGCAGCCTGTCGGGTGCTGAGAGGCTGGCCAGGAAGGGGAGGAAGGCTTCCCGAAGCTGGGGCTACGCAGCTGGACCGGCAGGATGACGGCCGCGACTGCCCTGTGCTCCCGGGACCCCCACGGCGCCTTGCAGTGAGGAGCATGAAAGACGAGCGCCTCCCCCTTCCGAGAGCCCTGCCCGGAGGAACCGTTATGCTCCAGGCTCTGAGTGTGGGCACCGTTTCTATCTGGAATTGGCAGCAGATGAAAAAATTGTGTGTCACGTTGACCGTGGGCACCACAATTCCTCTCTGGAAGGGAACTGTCTTCTTTCGGGAAAATGCCTTTTTACCAGGGCCATCGGGAGAGGAGAAAGGAAGGGGACTTGGGGTGCGGTGAGAGCAACACCAGAGAAGGGGGCTGGCGGGTCAGGAGGTCCTGACGGCTGAGTAAGGGACTCTGCGCTGCCCGCGCGGTCTCTCGGCACCGCCCCCCCACCCCCGCCGTCTCCCCACAGGCCAGCCCAGTTTCCTGCGTGAACAGGCGTCCTGTGACCCCTGCTGGGGAGACTGCCACCGGCCCAGGTTGGCGCAGGGCAGAGAGCACCTGCGGGCGCATGTTGGAGGCCCTGCACAGAGGAGGGAGCCCTGCCCGAGAGCGGTTCAGGGACCCAGGAGGCTCCTTCTGTGGCTCCGAGGTCCGAGAGGTTGGGTCCTTGTGGGAACCTGCACAAACGTCTTCCTCCGGACCGAGACAGTGTCTCAGGTTCATCTGTCTGCACCTCCAGGGGCTGGAAGACCCCAGGGGCTCCGACTTGGAGCCAGGTGTCACCATGACCAGTTCCGGCAGGTGGCCAGGATGCCTGTGTGGCTGAGGTCACCCGTGGGGTCCCCTCCCTCACCTACTCTGGAGACCAGGCTTAGGACCCTGAGGGCAGCTGCTTTTCCCTTCCCCAGGGGCTGGGGGCTCCTTGCACACCCGCACAAGGTGTGGCCCCCACCCCTGCCAGCCCAGCGTCTTCCTCCTCCCTCCGCAGCGCACACCCCACTCCGGGTTTATTACTGTCACAACACCAAGACGGACGATACTTTGTGGCGATTCAGGGTGGGTACCCGCAGCTCCCAGCTGG
>NC_081570.1:2217445-2367089 GCF_022355385.1 Mustela nigripes
ACGGGGGAGGGGACAGGGGAGGGGACGGGGGAGGGGACAGGGGAGGGGACGGGGGAGGGGACAGGGGAGGGAAGGGGGGAGGAGAGGGGTAAGGAGGGGCGAGGAAGAAGGGGGAGGGGAGGGGGAGGAAGGAGGAAGGGGAGGGGGGAAGGAGCAGGAGGGGGAGGTGGGGGAGGCAGAACCCAAGGGAAGCAGCTGGAAGAGGCAGGAAGCCAGAGCAGGAGACAGGGCCTCGCTTTAGGGTCTGGACAGTTTACGTGGGGGGACGCGGCACGCGCGTGAGTAACCCAGAACACGTCAGTCACACGTCTGGGTTTGCGGTGATCCGCGGATCTCGTCGGCCCAGGCCCGCACTCCTCGTTACGATTAATTAGGCTAATGCCGGTTTAGTCCACCTTCCCTGAGCGCCAGCCCGGGGTACAAACCCAGCGGAGTGGTGGGGCCCGGGACCCGGAGCTCCCCCTCCCCAGCCAGCAGCACACAGCAGAGGGGCCCGCAGGGTTCCCTGAGCAGCCCCTGCCCCAGCTCCCACCCTCCGAGGCCAAGACTTCGTTCCCTCTGCTCCGAGGGAAGGAGGCTCAGCAGGGCTCTCCTTGTCTGTCGGCCGAGGGGCGCTCCAGCCCCCTGTGGGAGGCAACCTGCTCGGCTCAGCCATTCACAGCCTCCGAGGGCGCCGGACTAACGTGCAGTTCTGGGGCTCCAGCCGCCAAACCGGGAAATTGCAAAGGAACCTCGGTCCCACGGGGCCCTCGCTGAGCCCGGCAGGGTACTGACCGCACGGTTGCGCACTTGACAAGCTCCCTTTGGGGCAGGACTGTGTGTACCTCGGAGTGTGCACGGCGGAGTGTCCTCCCCGTCCCTTCACACCAGGCCTCCCCGAGAGGGAGGGAGAGAGAAGGCCCGAGGCGCGCTCTCTCCTCCTCTGCGGGCCGTGGGCAGGGGCGGACAGGAGCCAGCTCTGATGGCGGTCAGGGCTTCGGCGGCTGTGGGCCCACTGTGCAGGAGAGACACAGTGTCACCTCCTCTCTGGCCTCCAGGGTGTGGCTTTCTTCCAGCGATATCCACGCCATAGTCCAGAACAGCGGCTGGCCGGCGGGGGAGCAGAGCCTGCTGTGGGGACAGGAGACGTCCTCGATAGAGGGTGACTTTGCACTTCTCGAGGGAAGGGGAGAAACACCGTCCTGGGCTCCTTCGTCCTCCTCCGTGGGTATGGTGGGGACTGGAGCAGCCAGCAGGCCGCAGTCAGCGCCAGGGACTACGAGTCCCCAGTGATGGCCAGAGGCAGGTGGTTGGAGGCGGTCCTTCTGGGCGGTGATAAATGGATGTGCACACAGCTGCGTCCTGGCCAGCACTGGGGACGGGGGGAGTCCCCCCGACTGTCCCATCTGTCTGGACTTGTTGTCCTAGGGCAAAGGCTCTTCTGGTTGATGATTTTTGCTGGGAGCATGCGGAGCTTGGCCCCCGCATGCCGACGGCTTCCCTGGGGCGTCGGGTCCCCGTCCAGCAGCTCAGAGCCTCCAGCCCTGCTCGTGTGACTCCTGTCCAAGCCCCTACTGTGCCCTGGGCCTTTCAGAGAGCTCATCTCACAAGGAGGAATTGCTGTGTCCTTCACTGTTAAGTCTGTTCCTAAAGGTAACTGCTTGCACACGGGCTCTCATCTCATAAACGCATGGGGCCGTACTGCAGCCAGCCTGCCGAGTCTGGGCCACATCTCAGATCCCATCAGTTTCTCAGAGACCCGTCCCCATGCCTGGCCCGGCAAATTCGCCCAGGAGCATGTGCGGGAGCCAGCTTGCGGGGACCTGGCCATGGCCGTGACCCGACTGCCGTGTCTGGGGAACACCGTGCCCCGCTGGGCCACAACAGCCTCCGCTGACCCGGGTGCCCAGACCCCTGCTCACAGGGCGGGTTCTAGGCTTTCTAGGAGGAGGAAAGAGAGGGAGGCAGTGGAGATGCCCGGGGTGCATGGGGGGAGCCCTTCAGGGGGGCTCCAGCCTCTGCAAAGGGAGTGACTGAGAAATCACACCAGGAAAGCAAGACTTCTTCTTCTTTTAAATAATTTTATTTTATTTTTCTCATCTTCCACGATTCATTGTTTAGGCACCACACCCAGTGCTCCATGCAATCCGTGCCCTCCATAATACCCACCACCAGGCTCACCCAACCTCCAACCCCCACCCCTCCAAAACCCTCAGTTTGTTTCTCAGAATCCACAGTCTCTCATGGTTCATCTCCCCCTCGGATTTCCCCCAACTCCCTTCTCCTCTCCATCTTCCCATGTCCTCCGTGTTATTTCTTATGCTCCACAAATAAGTGAAACCATATGATAATTGACTGTCTGTGCTTGACTGATTTCACTCCGCATAATCTCTTCCAGTCCCGTCCATGTTGCTACAAAAGTTGGGTATTCGTCCTTTCTGATGGAGGCATCATACTCCATAGTGTATATGGACCACATCTTCTTTATCCATTCGTCCGTTGAAGGACATCTTGGTTCTTTCCACAGTTTGGCGACCGTGGCCATTGCTGCTGTGAACATTGGGGTACAGATGGCCCTTCATTTCATGACATCTGTATCTTTGGGGTAAATACCCAGTAGTGCAATTGCAGGGTCATAGGGAAGCTCTATTTTTAACTTCTTGAGGAATCTCCGCACTGATTTCCGAAGTGCAAGCCTTCTTCCTAAAGGTCACAGGGAGTCAATAGCGGAGAGACGTCTGGACGATCGGGAAGGAGCAGGAGCCAAACGCCCATTTCACCATCGCCTGCCTCCATCATTCATACGCACCGGGCGCTGTTTGAGCCCCGGGTGTGAGACTCCCCGAGCTCACACGCTGGGCAGGAGGCTGGTGGGGCAGAGACAAGTGGGGGACTTGGGGTGGAGAATAGCAGTGGGTTTATGGGGAGGGGGCACCCATGCAGTTAGAATGGTTGGGAATGGTGTCCCCAAAATACGGAGGGGGGAGCCAGGCAACAGCATGCACGAGGGGTCCTGACACCTGAGACGGGGCGGGGGGGGGCGATTTATAAACTCGGAGCCCACAGTCCTGGAGGCGGAGGGGCTGGTCCCTGGCACAACCTTCCTCGGGGCTCAGGAGCCGTTTCCAGGCTCCCCCCGCCCCTCCTTACGCCAAGACCCGGCAATGGCACTACCGGGGTTTTTGATTCTGAAAACCCGTCAGAGGTGCGCGCCAAGACTGGAGGGGCAGGGGACTCACCAGGACGTTTAAAATATCGAAAACTGACGGTGAGACGTCATGGGGCTTCCACGTGGGGTGGCAGCGAGACGTTCTTCACGGGTTCGGAGCATACGACGCGCGGAGGGACCTTACGGTACACTCAGGTCCGCTGCCGTCCTTCGCTCGTCGGGCAGAAGGGCGGTCGTTGCTGGAAGGCGACTCGGGGACCCGACAGCTGTTACGTCTCAGCGGCAGAACAATGGGTGGTTTTGATTTTCTTCTGTTTCTTTCTGTGTTACTTTATATTTATGTCAATAATATAAAGATACACTTTAAAAAAAGAAATCTGCTGGCAGGCCCTCTCCGTGTCTTCCGGACTATCCTGTGACCCCCGTCCTCCAAGGCCAAGCTGAGTTTCCATAAGCCCACGAGCGTCATCTCTAACCCATGAAGATGAGTGTGTGACTCCGGCTGAAAAGGCTCCACACCACCGACTCCTCTCCCCTTTCCCGCTGTCTTCAGGTTGGAACCTGGGCTCCTGGACCCGGTGTTCAGCACCTCTCACTCTCCTGCCTCCTCGTCAGCCGTTTCTCTGGCAGCTTCTCCACAATCCTCTCCTGTGACCTGCCCCTGTGAAGCTCCCAGGTTCTTTCCTGAACCCTCATTTTTGTGCATTCTGCCTCCTCTTCCTGGGAGGCCAACCTTCATGTTTCTTTCTGGGAACTCCTACCCATCCTTCAAAACCTTTTCCAAATATCCCCATGGTGATAGTATCCCTTCTGGTTTGAAGCCCTGGGGCTTCCAGGATAAAGTCCAGATTTCTTCGCATGGTTCCTGTTTGTCCCCTCCCTCATCTTCTGCCCTCCCGCCCCTCCCCCCTTTCCCGCGTCGCCCCCACTGTGTGCCGCACCTCACAGGCGACCTTCCCTGCATCGTTCTCTCTCTTGTCTTTGATGCCACAGTCAGTTCCAGCCTGTGGGAAGGTCAGCGTGCACCGTCGGGCTTGGCACGCGGCCCGGGCGTGCGTGATGTTTCTTCACCAGCTCAAGCGACTTACGGATGGATCCAGCTGGAAGAAATTGTTTAGAATAAGCCCATTACCCTTAATAAATAATTAAGCTGTCAGATGTGAGACACTTAGGAAAAAGCCGGTTCCTCTGCTCAGACTGAACATGCTTGGGACAAAGGTTTGCCACTGGGGTGCCAAGATCCTTCCAAACGGCCAATTACATTCAGAGAGGTTTGGCTGATGGAGGCAGGATTTATGTTGCTAGGTAGGGCTGCTGTTTCAGGGGTGGGGGAGTTCTGAGGGGCAGGGGGAGGGGAGGGAGCCCCCAGGGTCACGGCCAGCACCCTGCCGGAAGTAGGAAGCCCTTTGCCCATCAGCTCATCGTGGACACAGGCTTAAGGGCCCAGTCTGCGGTCCAGCTCCTGTTTCTCTGTGGCCTGGAGGGCAGAGGGCAGAGGTGAAAGGTCAGCATCTCCCCAACTGATGAGGCCTCTGGGTTCTTATACCCCAGTGATGCTGGACCCCGGGCTCAACCCAGGATCACTCAAACGACAAACCAACCCAGAGGCACGTCTCTGGTTGCAGGTGACCCACACCGGGTGCTGTGCTGGGAGGCGGCTGTCTGACGTCATGGTTGGGACTGGGGCCTTGGAGGCAGACGGGCCTGGCTCCAAAGCCCAGGTCTTCTGCTCGATTGCTGCTGGCTCCTGCGAGTCTGTGTTGTCGGTGGTGACACAGCAGGTGGGCAGCAGTTCAAGGAAGAGCGTCCGCACCATGCCAGGGTCCCAACAAGTGGGTGAGCCTCTCCTCTGCTTTCTTGGGGAGATGTTGGTGGAGCTCCCCGAAATGGCTGCCTCGGGCCGGGAAAACCAGCTTCTGCAGGTGGACCCCTTTAGGGGCTGTGGGGGAAAATGTCCCAGGCCCCCATCTTCTCTCCAGCACCGTGATCCCTGCTTCTGTTGGCCGGGTGGGCTCAAGGTCAGGACAGGCGTGTGGGGGGATCCAAGGTAGAGCTGGGCTTGTGCCACCTGGGGGGACCCACAGACCCATGAACGCTGGGCCGTGGGGGGACGACAAGATGGGGAGACAGACGCCTGATGCCCAGGAGAGCAGGGGTGCCTAGGTATCCTGTCGGACAAACCTGATTCACGGCATCTGTTGGCCAGGAACACTTCCCCACTACCCAGTGCTCTCAGGGGCCTGATGGCAATTTGCGTACGTAAATCTCACAGCGTGTGCGGAGTAATTCCACACACATTAGTTCGTTTGAATTTCACGTCTCCTTGGCAGAGGGACAACTGTAATACGAATGATCATAATGTTGATTTAATAACAGTGGTAAGGACATGATGACGTGACGGCCGGTGGGGGGCGTTGCTGGGTCGCATAGATGCCCGTGTCCGGGGTTCTTGTCCCCCACCTTTCCGAGGCTGCCGAGTGGGGGCATTGCTCGGGGGCCCCAGCACCCAGGGCCCGCCTCTGCCCAGACGGTCCAGTGGGTGTCCCTTCGTCAGTCCTCGCCGATGAACCTGTGGGGGAAGGTTCGGGGCCCCTGGGACTCTGAGGGCCGCCAGCAGGGCCAGAAGCTGCCCTGACCGGCCGCACCTCTTACCAGGACAGGTACACTGGGCAGGGAGGCTCTCTCGCTCCCAACTTCCGCCACTTTCTGGTGGGAACAAACAAGACAGCGGATGAATTATCTGCTGCCCGCTCTTCATCAATCAGAGGCGTAATGTAGCCGCCAGGCCTCTCACGCGGCAGCGAGAGCAAGGCAATTAACTTGAAAATTGAATTGATGTGCATTGATTTTTTTAATAAAGTTATTGTAATATATTCACTTGTTAGAATCCAGAGCTGAAAATAGACACTTTGTTTCTGATTATGGGGCCAGTCCCTGTAAATCACCGGGGACGGCAGGAGCGAAACCCCTCATTTCACATCATCATTTCCTATTAGACCCAAAACGCCCATCACGGGGTGATTTTCCTCCTCCTGTTCGGGGGCTTCACACCCTCACGGCCCCTCGGGGTGAGGGGGACAGGGCCTGGGGAGCAGGGCCCAAGGGTGAGGCCGGCTCTGCTGCTGTGGCCGGGTCCCACGGTCCCTGGGCTGTTCGGGTTCTGCTCCGGGATGGGCTGGTGCTGAGCGGGCTGGCGCCCCGTGAGCCCTGAGGTCAGAGGTGCTGAGCAGAGGGGAGGAAGGGGTGGGTAGTGGTGTGTGGCTCATGGGACTCCGGGGACACCGACTCACGTCCCTAATCCCAGAGCCACAGAGGCTTGGCCGACCAGGAAGCCCCCATAGCAGGGTGAGAGGCTGGAGCCCTGAGGGCTATCAGGTCCCAGTGTGACCTCGGGCAGAGTCTCCTGGCCACCGCAGTCAGCCTCAGTGTCCTCAGGTCCGGGGACGGGAGGCCAGTCTGCCTTTGGGCGGCTCTGCCGGCTAGAAAAGGCTTGCACATTGTGAGTCACGGTCCGGGCACCCCTTCCGTGTTCTGCTACAGGGACGGTGGCCCAGGGAGGTCAGAGACTCCTCCAGAATCACCCTGACCTATGACCTCCAGACCTGGGGGGAAAGCAGGCGTGAAGCCACAAGACCTGCAGGAATTTGCTACAGTGGCCGCTGGAAGCTCGTGGCAAGTGAGACTCAGCTGAGGGGGCCCAGGACCGGGGCCCAGGATTCCGTGGTTGGGCAGCGCTTAGTGGGCGTGGGCTCCAGGCATCTGGGGGTCAAGTTCCAACCCCTGGGTGGGGGTCAGGTGGCCGTGCCTGGCCCAGACCCCCTCCTGGCCAGGCGGGTTGACAGCTGCGAGAAGTGGGAGAGGGTGTTTCCCTCGATTTGGGGAAAATTGAGGGGGATGGGGTCCCTGAGGAGGGGTGTGGGGTCCCCGAGGAGGGGCATGGGTGCTGCTAGGCAGGATGGGCCAGAGCCTCGGCGGAACCCAGGACTCCTCACCCACGGCTTTATGTGCTCACGCTCCATTTGTCCAGCAGAGAGGCCTGGAGGGGACGCCCGTGGGGGGTGTCAGATGGCGTGGGCGAAGGCTGGTGGGGGTCTGGGGAGCAAGGGAGTGTCCCTCAGGGGCGTGTCTGCGTTGAGGTGCAGAAGCCTGAGGGGAGGGGCCCTCGAGCCTCATAGGAGGGGTTCTGCTCCTGCGTGTACATAACGGCAGGTGGCAGGGGGTCCTGGTGGTCATCGCGGTGGTAGGGGCGGACCCGGGGGTTCGGGAAGGTGAGAAGCATCTCCTCAGATGGTGTCCAGGGTTCAGGAGCTGCGGGAGTCAAGCGGCGTCTCCAGGTGCGCCTAACCCGTCTCGGCCAAGGGGCTGCTGGGCCGGGAGTCGGGGTCATGCCAGCCCAAGTGGGCAACGTCACAGGTTGGTACCCAGTAGAAAAACTTAAATGCAGAGCAAGAAAAAGGCAGATGGACCCCACGAAGGCCTCCCGATTACCAGAGTGTTCAGCTGCGAGATAGGTGATCAAGGGTGGTCAGCCACGGTCTGTGGCCCCTCGCGCCGGATTCCCGTGTTGACGCCTTCGCCTCTGCCGGGAGCCGCGAGGGTCTGCAGGCCGTGGAGCTAAGGGCTTGGCTGGGGCCAGGGAACCCACAGGACGCTTCCTGGCAGGGGAGGGTCTGAAACAGCACCCCGGAGGGCCAGGGGGACCCTGGCTCTTCCGTCTGCTGAGGACAGAAGCTGGTGCTGACACGTGCTGTTACCCGGCTGCGGTGCGCCCCTCCAAGATGCTGCAAAACCATTCAAGAGAAGACTGTGGCCGGGCTCCATTTATCTTGCTGCAAGTGTCCCCGTTGTTGACACGTGGTGTGGGGGCACGCTCTTAAATGAAAACAAGGCTTTGAGCGAAAAGCCAATTTGTTTACAATAACCTGTGGAGTCGTGAAGAGGGGATTTTGACGAATGGGCAAACACTGTGTGTTCGGAAGCGTTCAATTATGAATGAGCTAATGACACCGGTATGCTGGATGGGGACTGTGGGGACGTCCACACGCCTCCCCCTCCGACGGGGCCCCAGCCCCCTGGTTAGGATAATTAATGAAACCTTGTTCCTGAGCGTTTTCCTGGGCACAAATAATCACCTAATTTCATGATTCTGCCTCCATCAGTGATCAGGGTGTGTCCCGGGGGCTCTCCCGGACGGCAGGTGCAGGAGGGACTTCTAGGCCTGGGGGACGTCTGCTTGTTAAGGGCGCTTGGGCTGGATGTGCCGAGTCTGGGTTTCACGAAGGCCATGGGCGAGCGGGCACTGGCAGGAGGCCTTCCTTCCCGTCTGCAGCAGGGACCTTCGCCGAACTTCGTGGCGGTGCCATGTGGGTACCAGCGTCTGTGGACCCCTCTGTAACTAGCAGACAGAGTTTTGGGATGGGGGAAGGGGGGAGCCTCAGAGCCCCTTTCCTACAAAGAGGAGGCTCCTCCACCCCCTGCGTCTTGAATGTGGCCAAGGCTCAGAGGGACTGTTGGTTTGTTTTTCTTCACCTGTGGACGTGGGTCAAGTACACCCCAGGGGCACTCCTTCTTCCCCTTAGCCTCCAAGCCCAACAGGAGTCAAATGTCTTCCTGTTTTAAAATGCACACGGGAACCTGAGCAGCTAATCTGTGCTGGGCGTTTTCTGGGTCTGGCATTGTGCTCTCCGCACGGGGCGATGATGCCCAGAGAGTGACTTGGGGGCAGAGAGAACAGAGTTCATTCTCTCTCCCACTGCCAGTGAGTGTCAGAGCCAGAAGTGGGCGTTCCAAAGCCCGTGCCCTGAGCTGCTTGCTCAGACCACCTGCAGACCAACGGAGGCAGACGCCGGCGCAGAAGAGACAAGCCTCTGGGTTGATTCTAGCCCGGGAGAGAGCCTCGTGGGACCCAGCCTTCCTGTCCTCTGCTGAAACGGCAACAAAGTCTTCAAGGCATGTCTGTGTGTCAACTCTGAAGGCCAAAAGCCAGCAGAGGGTGCTCGCATTTCTGTAACTACGTGCACACGTGGCTGCACAGCCAGGCAGTGTACTATGATCGTAGTTTCTTTTCTGTGCAGATTTCTGTTTCCTGCAGTTCTCTTTCTTTTTTCCTCTCATGACTCGTCATTAGCATGACCTTGCTTTCCTTCATCTCCTGCAATATTAACAAGTCTCTGGAATTTCACCTAAATAAACAAACCCCTTCAAAGTTCCTTCTCCCAGGATCTGCGGGTGGGCTTGCCGGCGTCCTAGGACAGCTTCTGCGTTGCCGTTCCGCGGGGAAGACCCCCGCCTCTTGGCCATCAAGTCCTCCCTCCGCTCCCCTCCCCCGGAGACCGCATCCTCTGCTGACCGTTTTCTTAGTCAACGTTCACCTTTAAGTGGATTTAGGTGTACAGAATGGTCGCGAACACGGTACTCAGCGCTCCCACGTACCTCCCTCTCCTTTAGTAACATCAGTGCGCTGTGCTTGTCACAACTAATGAACCAACGCAGATAACGGTATTTCAAACAAAAGTGCATACTTTCCCCCCCAGATTTCCTCAGTTTTTACATAACGTTCCTCTTCCCTCTTCCAGGACTCCATCCAAGATGCCACATGACATTGAGTCATCGTGTCTCCTCAGGCTTCTCTTGGCAGTGATGGTTTCTCAGACTTCCCTTATTTTTGGTGACCTTGATAATTCTCCAGGGACTGGTCGGCTATTTCATAGACTGTCCCTCATCGGGATTTGTCTGGGGTTTCTCTCATGGTCAGATTGGGTGATGGGTTTCGGGAGGACGTGCAGGGTCCTTCCCGTCACGTCACGTCAGAGGGCCTGCTGCCAATGTGACTTCCCACCGCAGGTGTGACCTTGACACTGGCCGAAGTCCTCTTGGTCAGACAGTGTCTCTGCCGGAAAGCAACTCTGAGCCCTTAATTTTATTTACATGGTGGTCTACATTATGCTTCCAATTGTCCTTTTGGAAACTGCTTCACCTGGTGGTGTCCACGGGGCAGGGCAGCCTGGAGGTGGCACTGTGACGTGAATTTGACTCCCTCTGGCCCTTTGGTGACCTTCTGCTTTGTGTCTTGTCTTCTTAGGTTGACATTTTATTCCTTCCCCACTGCTTCTTCTGATTGTTTTTTGTTTTTTTTCCAGGACTCTGAGCATTACTCATGTCAGGATGGAGTCAGAGGGCAGTGGCAGGTCCTCTCAGGGAGCACAGCTCCTGCACATTGCAGGGTAATAGGTGACTTCATCCCACTGCTATTAGCCACACGCCGAACGCTGATGTTCCAACCATCTGGCCTCCGGGAGGATAACCGGCTGAGCCAGCAAATACTGTGATTGCAAGAAGGCCCAGCTGGTCCTGCTCAGGAGCTGGAGGCCTGGCACTCCTCCCCGGCCCTGCCGCCGCAGTGAGGTCCCTCTGCATCCCGCGTGTGCTTCCCACAAAGAGCCCCGTTCCCTGCAGGGACACTGGCTGTCTCCCTGAGGACAGAGTGGGACCCCGTGGGGATGTCAGTGCATTTCCTGAACAGTGATCTCACAGGAGCTTTTCCCTACACAGATGGGTGTTTCTTCTTGGTGCTGATCTAATTGAAAATATTAGGAGCTAATGCTACCGAGCCTCACCACATACTTGGCAGATCCCATGGCTGGTGTACCACAGCCCTGGGTGTTTGGAGCTACTTCTTAGCTCCATTGCTAGGGGGAGCCTGAGGCTCACAGGGGTGGTATGTCGTGCCCAGTGTCTATAGTTAGTCACCCATGGGGCCGGCGCTCTTACCTGCTCTGGGGGACTGCTGTGTGCTTGCTGGCACACCTGCGTGTAAGAGTGTGAGAGGGTCCATGCACCGGCCCAGGTCCATCCTGCGTCCATCCTGTGGCACTGTGCCGGCTGGCTTCTGTGGGATGCTCGGAGCCCCTGCACTGTGGAGTGAAGGTGCTGCTGTTCAGCCCTGTGGGGGCTCCGGGACCCAAGGTCAGCCTCAGAGATCAGTGGTTGTGCCGATGGGCTAGGTGCTCACGAGTGTGGCTGTGCTGTCTCCGTGGGTCGGAGCTCCTGGCAGGGTGAGCCGCGAGAGACTGGGGGCTGCTGCTGAGGCCAGACGGCCAAGGGCAAGGACAGACCCCCCATGGCTGGGCCTCTGGAGTGAGAAGCAGGGCCAGGAGCCAACAACAGTGATAGGTCCCTGCACCTGCCAAGAAAGTGACGTCACCATAGCGAGACGGCACTTCGAGGCTCTGTGCGGAAGGCGGGAGGGAAACGCGGAATGTCGTGAGAGGGTGGCTGGGATCTGCTCGCACGGGCGGACACGGGCGTGCGGCTGTCCAAGGCTCGTGTTACTCATCTGTAAAATGGGCAATAGGAGGTCCTCCCCCGAAGGGGTGGTCACGGGGTCAGTGTGAGGACTGTCCCGGCGCCGGCGGAGGAGGGGAGGTGAAACCAGGCGCAAAGGCGTGCCGACAGACGGGAAGGCTCACCCTGTTCCCTTCTGCTCTGCCTGCCTGGGCGTCTGCCAGCGGATACCTGCCTGTCGGGGCTAGGAAGGGCTGGGCTGGGCGGTGCGCTCTCTGGCTTCCAAGTCCAGCTCCGCATCATGCTCGCCATCTCAAGGGACAGAATCTGGGCAGACAAGGGGGGATCCGCTCTTCACGTTTGCAGTGGACAGGGGTGGGCTCTGGCTGCACCCTGTATTTTATATACACACACAGGACCCTTTCCCTCTGCGTCTCTTACAGCATACACGACAGTGTGCTTTCTGCAGAGAAGGGGCCCTGCTCCCCGGGGCGGTGGTACACGAGGAAGCTTCCCGTGCACTCCGGGAGAGCCAGCGAAGCACTCCTGTGCTCCTCTTAGCACCTCTGTGCCCTGGGCTGGTCCTTGCCTTCGAGAGACGTGCAGTCTGGGAACCACAGGAGGATGACACGTCCCGTCACCAGGCGCTTCTGGGTGGTGCAGTGTCAGCCTGTGGGGCCTCCTGAAGACAGCTCCGAGGTCGTGTTTCTGAGCAGGGCTCTCCCGGTGGTAACCGCTGCTCCCAAGAACGCCGGCAGGGCACGTCGTCACCGCGTGCGGAACCCCCTGCGCCGATCTTAACCAGACCGGGTGACTCCAACGCATGAATGAACACAGCGTCTCTCCACCGAAGGAGAGCAAAGTCCTAATGGATTTGTTCTTAAGTTGCACACTGTTGTCAAACATGGGGAAGTGTCAAAGTAATGACCCCTCTACAAATAGTGCACTCTGGCCATTACTTCGGAGATGCGTTTGTCCACTAATTGAGACCCTTGGGGGTGGCGAAGGTTGGGTCTTGGTGCAGCGACGGGCGGCAAGTTCTCAGCTGGCCATTGCTCCCTACGTCGCTGGAAGAAGCTGAAGAAATGTCCCCAGTTGTCCTGCCAACACCCAGAGGACAGCAGGACCGAGCAGAATTCCTGTCCACCCTTCCCGATGAGAGACGGGGTCTCCTCCCTGGACCCCAAGGGGAATCGTTCCCGAGGCTCAAAATGTGGGGCAGCTGTCCTGTGTCATTCCGACTGGACTCCATGTCAGATGCTCAGCTGCGTGAGACACCACACTGAGAAGAGAGAGAGAGAGAGAGGAGGTCGGGAGGGAGGTCGGGCGGTCGGGCGGGAGGACAGGCCGTACAAAGGCACTGATCTCATCGCGGAGACGGCCGCCCCCGTGCACTCCCAGGCTTGGGGAAGGGTGGTGTTCACGCTCTGAGTTTTAAGACACAGAGAAGTCCCAGCTTCAGAGCACCCTGATTTCCAGTGCCGGCCACACTTACCCCCACATACGCCCGTGGGACAGAAGACTGGTCGCCCCACCGGGGTGTGAGAGCCCTGAACAGGTGGGTGGCCCCCTTGGATGAGCCCCTCTCTCTTGCTGTGGCAAGGCAGGGAGACCCGAGCCTGCCCCACTCGCACGGCCCCCAAACCAGCAGCTCCTCCCGCGCCCACCTGGTGGGTCCCAGCTTGCTCGGGGCCGAGGACGCTGCGATTGCACTTCATTGTACGAGGATTTTCATGGCCACTGCTCCTGGCAATATGAGGCTGGCAATAAAAATAATTTATTGGAGGGATGTTGATAAAGCCTTGCTTATTGCAAACAGTAAATTAAAGTGAGCACTTCCACCTTTCTTCCCTACCCAGGGAACAATAACCACTCACAGGGAACTCGAAGGGGAAGGGGAACAAGATATAGGACAATCGTTCAATGTCACCCGTCTTACCAGCAACCTCATAAAAATTAAGGAATAATTTTTCAAAGAGATAAGGGCTGTAGGGACATGAAAATCAAAACAACCAAATTGTTCCTGCCCGGAGGAGGTGCATGCGGCACGGGAAGGGATTTCTTTTCCCATTTTTAATTTACAAGAACCTTGTAAACTACAAATTAAAGGAGCAGTAGCGATTCCGAAGACTTGATTCATTAAGCCTTTATTTACCCTTAATGCCTCCAAAGGAAAGTAATTTGGTTACTGAACATGAGTTATGGCTCAGAGCTGACATCTTCCCACACAAATCTCCAGGCCTGTTTTAGGGTGGGGCTGCGGTGCTGAGCAGAGGCGGCAGCTAGTAGCAAACATTGGCTCCCCTGTTGGGACGATGATCTGGGAGTGAGCTTCCAGGGGCCGATCCCAGCGGCCCGGCTCCTGCCGCGGTTAGTCCCTAGGCCTGGACGTGGGGATGGCTATGAGGAACACATGAATCTCCTGCTGGTCAATCTCCTGCTGGTCATATCCTTTTTCCCAGAGAAGCCTGTCATTATCCGGGGCCTGTACTCGTAACAGGCAGATAGTAAGAGCCCAATAAATAGCTTTTTATTTTTTTAAAGATTTCGTTTGTTTATGTGTGAGAGAGAGACAGACAGAGATAGTGAGAGAGAGCATAAGTGGGGAGTAGAGAGAGGAGCAGGCTTCCGCCAAGCGGGGAGCCCCATGTGGGGCTCGATCCCAAATCCCGAGACCATGCCTGAGCCTAAGGCAGATGCTTAATGGACTGAGGCACCCAGGTGCCCCAAGAAATATCTTTATAAATGAGCGAAAGAGGAAACAAAGGAATGAAGGGACTTCATGCATTCCTCTGGGTACCGGACTTGGGGGTTCATGGGAAGTCTCTGTAGAAATACTACATCACTGCACATGGGAGTTCTTAAAGGTGAGGTCCTGACGCCCTCTGTCCCCTTCGGTTGCCACAGAGCACTTACCGCATGCCAGGCCCTAGCTGGAGAAGAGGTCAGGCCTGGTCCCAGCCCTGTCTGAGCCTATGGTCAGGAGCATGTGGCCTTTCCCCCCTCATCTCTGTGGACCTATCTGGTGGCTTCTGAGGGTGAGGAGGAAGTCAGGACAGTGGAAGGGGGTGAAGTGCCCACCATCATGCGGACATGTGACGTATCTGTTCTCCACTGCTGGGTAACAAATCACCCTGAACTGAACACACGTGATGGAAGATTCGGAGGTCAAAAGTCCAGGCATGATCAAAAGAAATAAAATCTTGCCATTTGCCACAACGTGGATGGAACTAGAGGGTATTATGCTTAGTAAAATAAGTCAATCGGAGAAAGACGACTCTCCTATGATCTCCCTGATAAGAGAAAGTGGAGATGCAATGTGGAGGTTTGGGGGGTAGGAAAAGAATAAATGAAACAAGATGTGATCGGGAGGGAGACAAACCATAAGAGATTCTTAATCTCACAGAACAAGCTGAAGGTTGCTGGGGGAAGGGGGGATAGGGAGAGGGTGGTTGGGTTATGGACATTGGGGACGGCATGTGCTGTGGTGAGTGCTGTGAAGTGTGTAAACCTGGGGATTCACAGACATGTATCCCTGGGGCTAATAATACATTATATGTTAATTAAAAAAGAAAAAGAAGCCCAGGCATGGGTCAGCTGGCTCCTCTGTTTCAGGGTCTATCACAGGCTGAGATGGAGATGTTGCTCAGGGCTGGTGTCTAATCTGAAGGCTTGACTGAGGAAGGACCCATTTCAGCCCGCTGAGCTGGGGTATCTTTTCTTATCTTCTCCCCTCAGACTGGGACTTACACAATTGGCTCCCCTGGTCCTCAGACCTTCACAGCTGGACTGAACTATACCATCAAATTCCTGGGTCCCCAGCTGGCAGATGGCAGATCACAGTACTTCTTAACCTTCATAATTGCATGAACCAATTCCTTTATATACACATATCTTATTGGTAATTTTTCTTGGTGGAACCCTGACGCAAGAACTCGTCTCTTTCCTCATGGAAACCCCCTTGCCCATGGTTCATCCAGAACCACACCTTATGCAAAGACTTTGCTAACAACCCCTCCTGGTATGAATCTTCTTGCCTGCATTAAGACTCCCTCCCACTGGCTCCCCAAAGGACCTTGGACTCTGCCAGAAGAATGTCAAACAGGAGCAGGTGGAGATCTTCCTAGAAATCCCAATCCCAGAGAGGTACCAACTTTGCCTGTTTGTAACAAGGCACTGACCTTGGAAGCACTGCAAGTTTTTAGATTGAACCTAAAACATGAATTGACAATGTTTTTTGGAGAAGATCACATTGCTCAAATAGCTACCCTTGGAATAAATCAAGTGGAGTGAGTAGAGAAGACAGTTGAGCTTGGGTTAAATGGTCATGGTGCAGGGTGGATATGCAGGGGTGAACTCTGAGCCCTGAGCTAGGGAGGCAAGGGTTCTTTCCATCTCTGAGCTGGGGAGACTTTGGACTTACTCTGCATCTCTGCTTCTGTTGGCTCATACATCTCTTTCCTTGTCTTCTTGGCATCACTGATGGATTTTATGAATGTTTCCAAAGGTGGGCTCCCAGCTTTAATGGTGTTGGTCCTGGGCATCCTTGCACACCAGGTCATTGCACAGAGGAGGTGTGGGACATGGCTTGAGGAGACATGGAGTGGGAGGGCCATGGGAGTATGGAATCCAGTGAAGGTGCTGGCTCCACTTCATGGTGCCACTCTTTCCTCTGGGCCCTGGTGTTCCCACCATAAGGTGGGGTGTGACTAGACCTAAGCCTTGGTCAACTTAGGTCTGTGGATGGGACTGTGGGTAGTTCAACTGTGTTCCCCACAAAGATAAGTTGGAGTCCTAACCCCTGTTGTCTGCAAATGTGACCTTGGAAATAAGGTCTTTGTGTCTTTGCCACCACGTTAAGATGAGGTGGTACTAATGAGGGTGGGCCAGAATCCAGAATGACTGGGGTCTGTACAAGGAAAGGAGGGACTGCTCTCCACCGAGCACACACATGTGGAGAGGAGAAGGTCATGTGGGACAGACACACAGGAAGAAGCCCATGTGAACACGCAGGCAGAGATTGGGGTGAGGCGCCCATAGGCCAAGGAAACCAAGGGTGACTGGAAACCACCAGAAGAGAGAAGAGTCAGGAAAGACCCTGTCCTAGAGTCTTCCGAGAGACGACACCCCAGCTGACCCCTTGCTTTCAGACTCCTGGTCTCCCAACCACGTGAGGGTAGATTCCTGTTGTTTTAAAGCCCCTAGTCCATGGTCATTTGCTATGGCAGCTCCACAACACTCCTATGGTGGGGACCCTATCCTGTGACTGTCAGTGGGGGCTGCAGGGGCAGACCCTGGGGGAGAGGAGGAGCTCTATGCCCGGGGGTGACAAGGTGGCACAGATGCCCTCTTCTACCTGCAGCACTGTTCGTGGGAGCCAGGCCAGGAAAAGTGCTAGGGGTCCAACACAAGGACGGAGCCCTCTGCTCCTTGGCCAGATTTGGAGGGACAGCCCAGACAGCTGAGAAATGCTGCACTTCATGTAGGGAGATTGGGTGGGGCTGACTTGACTTTGACTTAGGTGCCCACCCCTCTTTGGGCCTTGGACTCCTTATCCGTGGAGTGGAGGCATTCGTCCAGGTGAGGGAAGGTCTGTAGGCTCTGACCAGCATCCCACCCCAGGCAAGGGGCCTGGCTCAGGAAAGTGTGTTATGTTGACAGTCACAGAGCAGCCCGGGTCCCAGGTGAGCCAGTTTCCGGAGTCCCAGAGATGCTGACTGTTCCTGCTTCCATGCTCCCTCCAGGATAATTCAGACCCTTGTCGGGAATAATTCAGAACTTCTTCAGATCCCAAGTGGTGACCAGACTGTGTGGGTGAGGACATCCAGCTTGGGGAAGAAGGCTGAAGGTGACATTTGGGGAGCTCAGGCAAGAAACAGGTTCCTTAAAAAAATTTGGAATCCTATTTTGGGTTTTACTCCAACCCATCCACTGTGGGCTGCGTCGTCTCCCCATATACATATGTTGAGGTTCTGACCCCCAGATGTGACCCTGTGTGGAGATGAGGGCTTGAGGGAGGCGAATAAGGTAAGATGAGGTTACTGGGTTGGTCCCTAATCTGACAGGACTGACGTCCTAATAAGAGGAGATGGGGACACAGACACACACAGAGGAATGATGGTGTGAACACTCAGGGAGAGGACATTGGTCTGTACGCCAGGGAGAGAGGCCTTCGAGGAACCAGCCCTGCCCATGCCTGGATCTCAGACCTCTAGCCTCCAGGACTGGGAGAGAGAAATCTCTGGTTCGAATGGCCCAGACTGTGGTTCTTTGTTACGGCGGCTGGAGCAGGCCAATATGCCATCCCAGTGGATGCAGGAAACAAAAGACTAAAGCATTAATTTCACTAATTCTGGTCTGTAAGTGGACATGCTCTTTCCTGTTGCGACATCCCATGGTGAGGTGTCCTAGAGGGCTTATCATCACTGTAGGCTCAGGTGCTCTGGGACTAGCCGTGCTCAGGGAAGAGGAAGCCAAGTCGGGTCTGGTCTCCCAGGCCTAACAGGCAAAGGGGTTGAGGCGGTCCGTTCTGCACTGGTCTCAACCTGCCGCAACGCCCCACCTTCCTTCCTGGACCTCTTGGGGAAGGATTGGGTGAGTACCCTGGACTGCTTCTCACAGTCCTCCCCAACCTGAGCTCAGGGTTGGGTCTGAGCCCCCTCTTCCTCCTCTTGACGGAGCACCTGAGGCAGAGTCTGAGCCCAGGTGCCTTTCTTGCCCATGGATCCGGGCAGCACTGGGTTCTACTCCGGGCTCCGGCCGAGTCAGGTTTCTTTGCTCTGCCTCTGTGTTTCCATCTTTAAAATGGGAGCAGCAATGCCTTTCCCTGGAAGAACAAATTAGGAGTTGGGGTGCATCTTCATTGGCTAGGACCGCAGTAACAATGCACCACAGGCTGTGGGGCTGCAACAACCGATGTGTGTTTCTGGGTTCTGGAGGCTGGGGTTCTGAGGTCAGAGGGCCCACATGGCCGGGGCCTGGCGGTGGCCGTCTTCCTGGTCTACGAACAGCTGCCTTCTTGCTGTGTCTCATAGGGCAGGGAGACAGCTTCTCTTCTTATAAGGGCATGGATCCTACTCATGAGGGCTCATGAAGGTTAATTTTATGGGTCACCTTGACTGGACTGAGAGGTTCACGGTGATTATTTCTGGCTGTGTCTGTGGGCGTTTCTGGAAGAGATTAGCAAGGGAATCAGCAGACGGGAGAGCTGCTGGTCCTCCCCTGGGTGGGTGGGTGCCACCCAAGCCGTCAAAGACCTGAGAAGAACAAAAATGTGGAGGAAGGGTAAATATTCTTTCTGTTCCTGAGCTGGAATATCCGCTCTCTCCTCTTCTCACACATCATGATGACCTTCAGATCTAGGCTGGGACTTAAATCATTGGCTCTTTTGGGTGTAGAAAAAGTGACACCACCTGCTGTTCTGGGTCTCCAGCTTGTGGATGGCTGGTCACGGGATTCTCAGTCTCTGTAATCATGTGAGCCAATACTCTACCCTAAGTACCTTTCTGTCTGTCAGCATCATTCTGTCGGTCTGTTTCTCTAAAGACCTGACTGATGCAAGGACCCTCATGACCAATCACCTCCCAAGGGCCCTGTCTCCAAATAGCATCACGCTGGGATTAGGGCTTCAAAATATGGAATTTGGGGGCACATAAGCATTCATTCCACAGAAGGGGGGGGGTATGTTTTAATCCCCACAGCACCATGACTATCTGAGGAAACTGGGATTGGAGAGAAGGGGCGGGAACCTGGATTGTGGGGGGCAGTGGAGCCGGAGAGTCATGGGGGAGGCAAGGGTATTACCATGACCTTCATCCCACTGGTTTGTCCATGGATCTTTTTTTTTTTTTTTAAGATTTAATTTATTTATTTGACAGAGAGAGAGAGAGAGATTATAAGTAGGCCAAGAGGCAGGTAGAGAGAGGGGGAAGCAGGCTCTCCACTGAACAAGGAGCCCAATGTGGGGCTCGATCCCAGGACCTGGAGATCATGACCTAAGCTGAAGACTGAGGCTTACTGAGCCACCCAGGTGCTCCCTGTCCATGGATCTTGCAGGCCTTATGTCCCTGGACATTGGACTTGTCTTTGGGAGCAGTTGGCAGGTAGAGGAGATCTTAGTCATGGAGGCAGCAGCCCTAGGCAGGGTGGTTACTCCTTTCATAGGGAAGGTCACTGCCCTACAGTTGAGTGAAGTGATGTGTTAAGCCTCCTGGTTGGGTGCAATAAATGCCCCCCCCCCCACCACTTCCTTCCTTGGGGGAGAAGTGCATGAAGGGCTCCCTTAGGGAGGGGCTGGGTTTCCAGATCCTGGCAAGCAGCCTTGATCTCAGCCAGCTGTCCTCATGCCTCTGCCTTACATGTGATTAAGTTATCCCCCCATTTGTTTTAAAGACTTGTCTGATCACCTATTTACAAGACTTATGGATTTCTCATTACTTCCTTTGATAGGACTCGAGCTGAATTGCTTTCTGCTCACCCCATCTGAGCTCTGCCTATAAAACATGACAGTGATAATGGCCGAGAGAGGAACGGGCCGTGTGGGGATCGGGGCCATGCAGGCACCCGCCCACATGCCTCGTGGATTTATCACAGCCACACGCACAGACTGGTGTGCCTCCCAACAGCTGTCTGTAGATGCTCAGCCCCAGTCCCCCAGGACCGAGTCCAGAAAGACTCAGATGAGAATCTGCCTTTAGGGTCGGGAGAACATCCCTGAGTCCTCCCTCACTTCTGACCCAACAGCAGAGTTCATGGCTCTCTGAGACCACCCTTGCTTCTGACACTAACTGCAGCTTTCAGGGGTCCCTTGGGCTATCCTCAGGTTCAATAATTCATAGAAGGGCTCCTAGAACTATCTGAAGTTGGTTATGGTTTATTACAGCAAAAAAACACAGATTAAAATCAGCCAAAGGAAGAGGATCATGGGATGCAGTCTTGGAAAGTCCCATGTGTGGTGGCCCCGCCATCCTCCCCACTGTGGAGGCACGGGTGGCACTGACTCTTCCTAGCAGAAGTCATGACCACACACACACTGCCCCCCAGGGCAGTCCAGCAGGCTCGGTGTCATCACCTAGACATGGCTGACCACCCACATGGCTGACCTCAGTCTCCAGTCCCCCTAAGGATGAGCTGATTCCACCTGACTGGAAACCCCCACCCTAAATCAACTGGTTACACTATCCAGCATGGCCCCTGGTCCCCAGGTAAACAAGGACACTCCTACCAGACAGGACATTCCATGGGCTTAGAGATCAGGGCCTGAAGGAAAACACGAGACCTCTCTTAAGAAGGGCTGAATTCGGGGTGCCTGGGTGGCTCAGTGGGTTAAGCCTCTGCCTTCAGCTTGGCCAAGAGGGGTCTTGTATAAACAAACCCAAAGGTGCTCCTTATGTTTTCATAGAGACATGTGTTTACAGAAGTTGGTGAGCCCTGAGTCAGGATAAAATTCCCACCTGATAGTCAGGATAAAATTCCCACCTCTACACAGAAGAACAATCTTCTTGTAAGCCTTGAAGAACTCCCTGCCCTTATGAAAGGCATGTTGGCTTTTCTCACCCTGGTTGTAGACCACTTCCTGACAACAAAAGCCTAATTTGAATAAATAGTTTAGATTGCTGGGGTGGTCGGTATGGACACGTCTACCTGTAGACTCAAATAGCCAAAAGAAAGGCTAAAGATGCCTAAAGAGTTGGCACCACAATGCTTGGAGTGATGGGTCATCAATGGGAACTTGAAAGGGGCCCTGATTTAGCACAACCCTCTGAGCTAATGTGATGTGAAGCCAACTTGCTGGGGAGACAAGGAGGGAGACAGGGTCCTATTGGCAGATACTCACTCTGAGATCATTGTTCAGTGAGAAGACAATGAATGGATGGGTGGTTCATTGGATGGATGGATGGATGAGTTGGTGGAAAGAATGGATGGGTGGATGGATGGATGGATGGATGGATGGATGGATGGGTGGATGGATGGGTGGTTGGATGGATGGATGGACGTATGGATGGATAGAAAGATGAATGGAGAGAAGGATGGATGGAGGAGTGATACGGTGTGTGAGCAGTATGATATGTGGGATGCAAACACGGGGTAAGAAGCCCATGCCGTGAGGCCAGCTCTGGCTGGTCAAGGTTTGTGTGAGGATCGGATGAAAACATGCAGGTGAAATGTCCAGCACAACATCTGGTGAAGACAAGGCTCTCACAAAGAAGCAGCTTCCTCTATCCTGTTTTCCCTGCTGGTACTCAGTGCTTATAAGCTCCACCGGGCTGTTATGTCCCATGGTTTGGCCCATGTCCAGGAGATGTGTCCTGCTGTGGGCGGAGTGTAGAGGAGTAAGTTCCCTCCCCAAATACCATGTCTGCTGTGTTTTGACCCTTTGCAGACAGACGCTGCATCTGTGTTGAACTTGGGACACTCATTCATTCGACTCCATCCCCTCCTGCAAACATCACAGCTCTTCTTTGTGGCCATGGACCAGACACGGACATCCTCAAGAAGGTGTCCCAGTCATTCAGCTTGGCACGGATGTCCTTTTCTTGGACCTTCATTGCTCTGTGTCAGGGAGATGAGGATCTGGCCCTGGCTCTGGCCCTGAGGCCGTGTTCCGGGTGGGCCTTCCTGTGGCTGTCCCTGACGGATCTATTCGTTCTGGAGGGAGAACTGCTCACCATACCCACCTTAGCCCCTTCAGAATCTGCATTCAAGCCCTTGTTCAATGATCCCTTTGTGGGGCTGATACACCTGCTGGGCTCAGGGTGCCCCACACTGTCAGATCTTTGGGGGGGGGCAGAGGTGCACAGGTTGGTGAAAGACATGCCTGATGATTGTCCTCATGACCGGCTTCCTGAACAGTCACAAATGTCGTCCTCTGTCACTGGGGAGAGCGTGGTGTTGGGTGGTGACCATGAGAAGCGTCTCATTGCCCCTACCTGGGGTTTCCCATCCAGGCTCCCACCAGAGCCCCAGTGGAGCGTGAGGCACCTGTGATCACCAATCAATTATTCTTTATTAAGTGTATTTCCTTCATTAGTCATTCCTTTGCTGCTTCATTAGTCTCTTCTCAAGTTTCAGTGGGTTTCAGGCATCATTGACTATGCGATAATTTATTTTATTAGGCAATTTATTTTCTGGGTACATTTTTAAAGGTCAATTAATCAATTTATATGGAGGGGTGAAGATGGGGATCCAAATACACTTGAGACAAAAGTTCCAACACCGACACTTTGGGGGAAGAAGTTGGCTTTTCTTTTCTGACTTGGGAGGAATGGGGTCAGGAGGAGCCAGAATGGGGGCATCTTGGGCAGCAAATGGCCTTGAGGCCAGGGAGGGCCAGGTCCCTCACCTCCTTGGAAGGTGGTAGCCACAGCAGGAAGTATAGAGAGGGGAGTCGCCGTGTGGGGGGACCGGAGGGAGACAGCTTGCGGTCCGAGGCTTGAAGCTCGGGTGTCACGGTCCTGGAGCCCGCCTCCTGGAATGAAAGGGATCCCATCCACGAAGCTGAACTCAGACTGCGTGTTTCCCCAGCGCCTCATAAATAATAAATAAAAACACATCATAAATATTTAACAAGCAAGAAACACGCTCCAAGCCAAAAGTAAACTGCCAGAGAATGGTTTCATCTGCTGCATCCAGCAAATTGCCTTTCCGTCCAGATTTCCAAACGCAAACGCTTGGTTGGTTGGTGGCTCTCGTCACTCACGGGGACAGATGCCATCCCTGATCCGCTATCTGACCGCCCAGCTGGTCGTTTCTCGGCAGGCAGGGAACTCGCTGGCTGGTGAGAGCAAAATAATGGGTGTTCTTCACAATCAGGGATTTTCCCAAGCAGATATTTTCCTCCCCAAATGAGTCGCTGAGTGATTAATATTATCACCAGTTGATTGTTACATAATAAATAGCGGCCAGCCACGCGTGCTTACTCCGTGTGGGGAAATCCGTACCTGTGATCTCACTGCATCCTTGCAAGTATAAAGCAGGTCCCACGGCTGTTTTCCCCGAGGACACGGAGCCGAGGGACGATGCCCAGTGCCTCCTTCCGAGGGTGTGAGGACTTGAACCTCGGTCTCTGACTCCCGGGCTCGGCAGTCTCTTACAAGGGGTCATGCTGGAGCTCCTGAGGAATCGCCATGGCGGGGAGGAGGGATGTTTCTCCGGGCTCTGGCTGTGGACCCTCGGCCAATCCTGACAACAGGGCTGGGTCCACGGGGAGCTGGTTGTTTTAGAGAAAAAACAAAACAGAAAACAGTGAAACAACTTTGTTTGCATGTGTTTCATGGAAATCACACTATGTTTATAGTAATTGCTGTGCCTTTCAGGATGGGCACGAGCCACAAGTCTGGGCTGGTTCCCTCCTGCAGAGACCACCAGCACGCCGTTACTCTCAGGTCACCACGTTTTTTAGTAATAGGCATGTTGTTGTTTATGTTTGTAAACATCTGTGCTTCTCCTTTTTCTTTGGGGGGTGGTGTAATCTATTTCCGGTTCCTGAAGACAGATCAATGTTTAA
Source organism: Mustela nigripes (assembly GCF_022355385.1). NCBI lineage: Eukaryota > Metazoa > Chordata > Mammalia > Carnivora > Mustelidae > Mustela > Mustela nigripes. The sequence continues at coordinate 2,241,382 of NC_081570.1, forward strand.
AAGTCGTTATTAAAGGATAAAAGTAGCGATACAAATGAGAACATAAGTCCCACAGCTTAGCAAGACTGAAACAATGTACCTCGTGTGCCACGGACTCCAGTGCAAACACAGCCTGCAGATCTGTGGGTGCTGGGGCAGGGGAGGCTGAGCGAGCGGACTTCCCGAGCCAGAACTTACTGGAATGGAATCTGCTTGCCCGTGTCCCTGGGTGTGATCTCTCGGGAGACTTTCAAATGGTGACATGACATCTTGGAAGCTCTCAGTTCATTTTCAGAAGAGCCAAGGGATTGCTGCGGTCACCAAGGGAGCTAATCTTCACAAACCCTAAATCATGTTTCTTGGCACAAAACTGACAAGCGATACATGACGGAGAGGGCACCAAAGCAATGAAGGTGTCACTCAAACCCGTGCCCCTTAGAGCAGCGAGCAGGGTGTGCCGTGCCATCCCTGTGAAGTTCGAACAACCAGGAAAAGGCACCTGTTAAGCTCAGAGAGGACAGGACGATAAACCGGCCACATCCATCTGTCCCGTGAGACTCTGGGACACACAGTGAGTGTGAGCGCTCTGCCTAATGTGTGTGCACGCCAGCACACCTGCTACAGCGTGGTGGGATGGACCACAGGTGGGCTCGGTGTGAACAGCTTTCAGTGTGTGAGCATTTCACATGGAGCGAGAAGAGCTTGGGGACGCCTGGGTCCATGCTGCAGGAGAAGAAAGTTTGTGTAGCTGATGCAGCTCTGGTGACTTGCGATGAAACATCGGAAAGCTGGACGGAGGTCAGCACAGGGCATGTGCATCTGTGGCATCTGCGTGTGAGCACTGGACGGGGTGCCAGGGTCCCTGAGGGCCACGATGGGTCCTGAGCAGAGTCTCTGAGTGGCTCGTGCACAGGGGCGGAGAGCCGCGTATGCAGGAATAGTGACGCGGAGGCCAGGATGTGTCTCCAGCCAGGATGGGGAGAGGAAACAACGTTCTGCTCGCCCACGGAGAACCCGAGGGGCCAGTGCTCACGCCGGCATTCGGAGTGAGAGGCGGCTGAAATATCCCTTCATAACTCTTCACGACGTTCATCACACCAGGAAAGGACTGTCACTCCACGGCCAACGGCATGAGTCGACGGCAGAGAATAAGACACGAGGGTTGTCTAAGAAGACGGTTCTGTGGCGGAAGTGCTCCATGCCCCAGATGCCAGTCTTCCCCCCACTCGTGATGATTTTCTTCTCTGGCTGGGGCAGGAAACTGAGGACCTGTTTTGGAAATAGTCAACAGCCCCATCCCGTGTTGTGAGACTGTGAAGGAGTGATCCCAGTCCAGGGCAGCCACCAGCTGCCTCTCTCTTTCCCCCAGGCTGCAACATGTCTGTCCCCAACCGTGGATCACACGCTGTCACGCACAGCTCCAGCACTGACCTGCGGTGAGAAGCTCCTCAGTGCCGGTCTTCGTTGCCTGTGGGTTCCCCGGCTGCCCCCAGCACGGTGGGAAGGAGTGAGAAGAGAGGTCAGCTGGGGTAATGCAGGACAAGTCCGCTCTAGGGGGGAGCCTGCAGGCGCAGACACCGTCTGTCTCAGGGGTCGCTACTGGAAATAGTCTTTAAATGCTCTGCGTTGTTTTCATTTAGAAAGTTTCCTGAACCGTGTAGGTTGGCATTCAAGCCTGAGGCTCACTGCGTCACCTCTGGGTTCCAGAAATCCCTGCTCCGGGGGACTGAAGCCGGGGTTTGTGGGATTTGATGTCACGATTGGCAGAAAGAGCATTTACTGGAGCCGGCCGCGCCAGGCCCTCCACATTCAGTCCAACCTCCTGATACCGTCCTGGGCTGAGCGGCAGCATCTCAGTTTGCAGGTGGAGAAGCCAGATCCCAGGAGGTGACCTGGACAGACACGTAAGCTTGATATGTGGTCCAGTCTGAAGCCACCAATTCCCAAGCGCCCCCCCCCAACCCTGGGCAATTTTAGGGTCATGGGACCACCTCCTCCTGAGGAACAAAAACCTTTGCAATCCGTCTCTGCCCTGCTTGGCTCACTGCTCCCTGTAGCATTGGTTGGACTCAGCACTCCATTCTGTGCTCTGAGTTGGACACACATCTTGGTCCCTTTGGTCGGCTGCATTCCACCAGGGCTAGTGCTGGATTAGGGGGACAGCAGGGGTAGCAGGCTTTAGCCCCTGCTGCAATGGAGCCATGGCTTGGTGGAGGAGGCCACCGGGAAGCCCCAGGTATGGATGTTAGCAGGACAGAGGCTGGGCCTCTGCATGAACCAGCTTCTCTCTTGGAGGACCACTCTGCACCCTGCCACCTGCCAGCCCCAGCTCCAGCCCAGATCTCTGCTTGGGGAGTGGCCCTCAGCACAGCAGAACGCATGGGGAGCCCCCATCCCCGGCTCCAGCAGCCAGCCCTGGATCTCTGCACTTTGGGGGATGGGAGGGGCTCCTGGCCTCTGCTCGGATGCTGCTTGTTGGCTCCTTTAACTCGAAAGATCTGGAGAATGAATGTCTCCATCCAGTCTCTGTGCTAAGTGTCCTCCCTGGACTCACAGCTCACTTCAAACCCGACCTGATAAATATATGATCAGGAAAGTCTGCCGACAGGAAGGCTCTGGGGAGCAGCGCGGCCGCGGCCGTGAGAGCTGGCTGCAGGGGGCTCTGCACTCCGCTCCTGTGCTGGGCCGTTCCGCCACTGGGAAGCCAGGACATTTATCTTTAATGGGCTCCTGATTTGTACACTGGCAGAGGCTGTGCAGCCACAGGGGAAAGAAATCCTCAAAACAAGCGGTTCCAAAGAAAACCGAGCTGCAGGAGCCTGGGGACTGGTGAGCAGTCCAGGGGGCGTCCTGGCCCCTCCCCATGGAAGCGTCCTCCCCGGGTTTTCTGGAAGGCTTCTGTCTCGAGAAGCCCAGTGCCGCGTTGCCAAGAGGGACTGAGTAATTAGCCCCAATTTATATTAATGGCATTTTAGATTAGTCACAGCTGAGCCTAGCTTCCGTCCTGTGCACTGGGGAACCAGATGTGAAGGGGAAATGCAAGCATATAAATAAAAAAGTGGGTAAGACAAAATAAAAGTGCCAGTTGTGTCCCAGGGAAGGAGTGCAGGAAACAGAGAGGGAGCAGGAGGCAGACGGCTGTCCCGCTCGGGCATCTGGCAGCTCCCAAGGGCCGTTCCTTCTGGCCACAAGGTCAGGATCCCCCGACCTTGACCCCACACCCTGCTCCCGGGTGACTGGTGCACAAGCAGGCAGAACTGCTCTCCGGGAGCCTGGATGGGGGACTGAACGGTGCTTGCCATGGGGCGGCCATGGACGTTAGCTCCCCGCCACGGCCCAGCCTGGACCCCGATTCCACGGCCTTGCAGATCTGCGACCTCAGGGGGTTTCCCCCACTGCCCTCTCCTGGGGGTCCTCTCATTGGACGGGGCGAAGGATGGGGCCGAACTTTGGGCGCTCTGCCTGCTAGAGGCTCGGGAATACAGCTGCACTCCCATGAAGCATGTCTGTGGTCCAGCACCCCCAGGAGCCGTCTGCCCGTCCTCCTGTCCGTGGGGCGGGATTTCCCGCGGCCCCGGGGCAGCAGGTGGCACACGCTTCCGGCAAACGTTGTCTCCGCTCTTCGGTGGGGTCCAGCGTCCTCTCTGGCATTTCTGATGCTGACCCCAACCTCAGACCCTCACGGCGCAGTCCGCAGGCCTGGGCAACCAAGCAGAGACAAGACCGAGTTTGTGGATATTCATGAACTTGGGGCGGGCAACGGGTAGGAGGGACCTTAGGGGAACAGACGGAAACGCCCCCAAGTAGCCCCCGTCCCGGCCCTGCCCGGATCCACGCCGAGGGCTCACTCTGCAGGCTCTAACAGTAGTCTCACCCCCGGCAGATCTCTCCGGCCTCCCGAGTGCTCCTGAGCGGGGGAAGGACGCCCGGCCTGGACCGGATGGCTGACCTGTGCTGTCCCCTCTCAGGACAGGCCGCTGCCCGGGGTTCTGGGTTTTACTCCTAAATGGAAGGAGTCCTTCATTACCAGAACCTGGAGAGGATTTCACGGACGTGTTGCCGACCCAACTCTCCCCTGTTTGTTCAATTTCATTAAAAGCGTCCAAACATCTTGCTGCCAGCTTGCTGGGCAGGAGGCCCTCTTCCCAGCCTTGTAGGAAGAAGTACAAAGGACAGATGGGAACATTCTGTAAATGCCAGCTTTTGCCCTGCAGACGTTTGCCAGGGAAATTCTGCAGGAGGAGAGCAGGGCTCACCTTTCCACGAGGAGCACTGCTCGGGTCAGGTGACGCGTGGAGACCGCGGCCCGGCCGGACTTGCTGCTCCTCCCCCAAAGCACCTGCCCTCTGAATCCCATACTCTGATAGGGGTTTTGCAGAGGGAGCTTCCCTAACCTCTCTCAAGGACCCCGCTTCACAGACAGGAAAGGGGATGCCTGGAGGTATGGGTGACCTGTCTGGGGTCACCCAGCCAGTCTGGGAGGCTCCGATCCCAGAGGCCACCCTCATAGTGGTATATGATGCTGTGGGCAGCATGGGTGGCCTGGAGAGAGTGGAGTCCATGGGGTGCCTCAAGGAGTGGTACTCCGAGACTGGCCAGGCCTGAGCAGCCCCCCCCAGCTCAGAACCCATAGGGGTTTCCCCTCTTTTCTCCCCAAACTCCTGCCCTCTGGACCCCACAGCATGCAGAAGCTGCTGGCCGTGACCTTCAGGACAGCTCCAGCTTCTTGAGCACGCTTCAGGTCCCAGCTTGTGCTACCCACTGTCCCCACGCCAGCTCAGCATGGCGAGTCTGACTATCCCCATTCTACAGATGGGCACATCCCAGACCAGCCCAGGAGCAGGTGAGGACCCACAGCTGTAGGAGCCAGGTCTGTTCCTTCGCAGCTTTACCTGATTCCGTGGATTCTGCAGCTTGTCCCCTCCCGGGCTTGAGTCTATGTTCACGTTCCTCCCACGGCCTCTTGGAGCCTCAGTGTAGCATCTGTGAAACGGGGACGAGGAAGCCACTGTGCGGCTTCGGAACACCCGCCAGAGACTGTCACGCAGGACGCACTCAGTCCAGCGGTTGGGGAGCGGATGAGCAGGCTGGCCCAGGCTCCTCGTCCCTCCAAGGCTGAGGGCCAGTCCACTGGGCATAGGAGGTCCTTGAGAAGCAAATCGCAGGCCAAGGGCAAGGCTCCTGGAGGCTCCTGGGTTGACTGTCTCCGCAGTGGGTGCAGTCCGGCTCCCCAAGCCTGAGACACTGCGTCTTCCCGATGAGTGGGAGACAGGCTGGCAGGTTCACGCCTGGCTCCTCCTGGAGCCTCTTGAGCATTCTTAAAACAAGAAAACAAAAAACCTTGAAGGATTCTATTCTTAGCATTGAAAACATATCCATAAATCTGTATCAAGAAACAGAACAGATTAGACTCTCCTGCTTGAGTGAAGTTGGCCTCTGACGGGTTATGCCCGGCATCTGCAACCTCCGAGGCGCGGTTGGGAGCTCAGAAGTTTTAATTTGCTTCTAATTGACACGCGGTTGCCTCCAGGGCCAGCCGCCCATGCGCGCCTGGAGAGAGTCTGGAGGAAACCACTGAGCACCACGGAGACTCGCTGCTGTCTGGAGTCGCAGAATCAGGGAAGCAACACCGAATGCACCAAACCGCGTCCTTGCCCCCATCCTCTCTCTCCGCCTGGCTCTCTCCCTTCCGCTCCGTCTTTCTCTGTCTGTCTGTCTGTCTGTCTCTGTTCTTCCCCTACCAACCAGAAAACCTTTCGTTCTTGCCCATGAGCTTCCCTTTGCTCTTCATAGCAGAGACAGGTGAGGGCGGGGGTCAACCTGCTTCACCCCTCCCTCGGGCAGCAGGGACCCCAGGCATGGAGGCCCCCTCAGCTGGGTGGGGACCGGCTGGGGCTTTTCTCTGGGGTGTGGTTATGTTCACTGGAAACAATCCGATTTACCTGGTCTTGCTTTTCAGCTTTGGTGTCCTGGTACAGGTCAGTGCCTGCTCTGGGGGATGGCTCTGTCCTACCCCTGAGCCACAGACCCTCTCACCCTGGGACAGCTGCCCTGTGCTCCCTGGACTGGACTCGGGTTTCCCAGGTGGTCCTTTTGGCCTGGTTTGCTCCCCTCAATCCCTTTGGGGGTCTTTCCCTGTGCTTGGCTGGTGTTTGCCACTAAGCTAATTCATGAATTTCTCCCAAAGGCTGATGGCTTCTCAGTGTGGGAGCTGATGTCAGTCTTTTGTAAGAGCCTGAATTCATCTCCCTGTTTGCTCCAGCAGCCTTTGATGGTCTCCAGTACTATTTTCCACGGCGTGGACTTCTAACTCCATAATCTGACAGCTGCACGGCAGCCGTGGGATCTAGCCTCACACGGCTCCGCAAATGATGGGAGGCATGACCAAGGGCATTGCCAAGATGCTGAGCACCCCCAGCTCCCCGCCCCCCCCAGGCTGTCTGTGCTTTTGATGTACAGAGGAGAAGCCGGTTTCTGAAGATCTGATTGAAGTTTGGGCTGTGTCAAAGGTCAGAGGCAGGAACAAACTGATGAAAGCAAACACAATCATGCTGGAATGACTATCTTCACGAGCCTGGGGGCTGGCTCAGCCAAGGTCAGGAATGCATCATCGCTTCCCTTCAGTGAGGTGGAGGGCCTGGTGCCTGCTGTGCTAATACCCCCGTGCTGACTTTTCCTTTCAATGTGAATTCACCGGACACGGAGGGAGGCTCTCAGAAACAGGAGCCCACTCCTCCTGGGGTCTTTGCTGCAGACACTCACACCTGGAGCCACTCTTGCCCCATGCCAGAGGTGCAGGCAGTCTGGACCCCTCCATGCTCTTGGGGAAGATGCAGAATGAATTTTTCAAAAGCCCCAGAGCCAGTGAACCCAGTGATAGATCACACATAATCACACCCACAAAGTTGAGGGCTTTCATGGCCTCGTACCCCTGGGTTTTGTGGAAGAGAAGTCACGCCGGGATGATGCTGAGGACCCCGGGCACAGAGCCAGCAGCTTCCAGGGCCTTCCTGGGCATCAGACCCTGGACGGGGAGGGGCTCTTCTTTCTGATTTAGGACGAGCACAGCAACCCAACCCTGTTCATTCCAGACTATCTTTCACTCCCAAAATGCCCTTTAGAATATGACCTGGCAATGTTTCCTCAAACGCATGGGTCCTATCTATGTTTTCTGCTGAGAGGCTTTCCCTGCAAGACCCCCAGGGAGCTGGGGGTGCAGAGGGCGGATCCATGGGGAACTGCAGGGCCCTGCAGCTAGAGTCACATGCGGGGCTGTGAGCACATGGCTGCGCGGGCGGCTGCTGGCGGACAGAGGTGGGCTGGCAGAGCCACATGTTCAGGCCAAAGTGGGTTCTCTTCAGACTCCCAGTGCAGTTAGAGAAAACCACCAGGCTCAGGGGGAGTGCAGGAAAAACAACCCCCGGGTGGGGGCTGATGCTCCCCGCACAGTCACGGGTCTGAATAGCAGACCCATGGGGTGGGGTGGTGAGGTTGTGGGGGTGGGGGGGGGGGGGGGTGGATCCGGGCCTCACGGGAGCCGCTGTCCGTGGTCCTGCCGCTGTGTCTCCCGGGGAGGGGGACGGGCAGGGGGAGCAGCCTGTCTTCTCCTCCAGGTCTCTCTCAGCTCCTCTTGCCGTGTCTGCCCCACCTCCCTGAGCCTCGATGGCCCCTGCCCCCTCCCTTTGCTCGTGGCTCTTGACTCTGCTTGCACACATTGAGCCTTTGTTGCTTACGAACTCCCAGAGGGCAGGGATCCCACTGACAGTGGTGCTGCCCAGGAGGCCCTGACTGGGAGTCCGAGTGCCAGAACCCAGCTAGGAATTGGCTGGGTGGACTTGGACAGGTAGATGAGCGTTTCAAGTGGGGATTAGGGGCCTGGGAGCAGGATGATTTGTTAAGAATCAGATGACAGGGGCCGTATGGGTGGCTCAGATGGTTCAACCTCTGCCTTTGGTTCGGGTCATGATCTCTGGATTCTGGGATCGAGCCCCGCATTGGGCTCCCAGCTCAGCGGGGAGTCTGCTTCTTCCTCTCCCTCAGCCTCTCCCCCTGCTTGTGCTCGCGCTCTCTCTTTCTCTGTATCTGTCTTAAATGCATAAACAAAATCTTAAAAAAAAAGAATCAGATGACGGTGTTTGTAAGCTGTGAAAGGATGTTTATTAAAGCCTCTTGCATGTGGTTAGACGATACCAAAAACATCTACTTATTAATTGAACAGTAGCGCATTTTGAAAAGATGATGGACATGTGTATAGCACTTACTCAAAGGGAAAATAATTCTAAGTTTCCAAGTCAGAGGCAGAGTGGAGTCCTAGGGCCAACCTGATGATAGCTACTTTTATTTATTGAGGGCCTATATGTGCTGGGCACTGCCTATGGCTTTATATATTGCAATCATCAAGATAAAGGGTGATTGTGTGTATCATAAATCCAAAATATCACTGGCTCAAGTTCGGAAGAGCCAAAGGGATAGAGAATAAAGAGCTGCCTTGGAGTTCATGATGTCATCAGGGATGCAGGATCCTCTGTATTCCTTCTATGCCACATAAGATTTCCATTCTTAAAGTTACCTCATGAGCCAGGCTGGATGCTGGAGCTCCAGCCATCACATCCTTCTTCTACCAAAGAGAAAGAGAACCTGGGTCAGGGAGGAGAAAAGAGATGCACCTTCTCTTTGATTCGACCCCTAGCAGGCTTTCCTGGAAGTCCTACTAGCTCTTCAACCAGCACAGCTGCAGGTCATGAGAGAAAGGGAAGGAAGCAAGTGGGGCGGTGCATGTCCTTTCAGGGGAAGGGACACACGTGGCTCTTGTCCCGTTGGTCAGCTGGGAAATGCTGTTGTTTGGGGGGGTACATTGCTGCTCCACATGAGATGGGGATCGTGTTTCTAAGGAAGAAGATGAGGGCAGACCTGGAGCAGACCCCTGGGAGCCTCTGCCGTATGGAGAATATCTCATTTAATTCTCAGACAATATGTGCATCAACACATGCATGGGGGCTTTTCCACAGAGGAAACCAAGGATCCGAGGGGCAAAGGGCATTGCCCCAGGCTAAGTCCACCCTGCAGCCTGACCTGGGCCCTCTGCCGTCATCGCCAGCTGGGTGCTTGGCAAGGTCCGTGGTGGGAAGAAGAACATTTATGTCAGCGTCCTTTCTCCTTGAAATGCCCCCTGTCAGGCATCCCCCAGTCTCTGGCTATTCTGGAGCAAAGCAGCAGCGGAGGGCAGGGCTCCCTTTGACAGAAGCGGGGGCTGCAGGGGGAGGGAATGTTGTCCACAGAAAAGATGTCATTGAAGAGACTCTAAGTGCTCCTGCAATGCCTCCATCGGCTGTGACTGGCGACTTCACTTTTGCCAGCAGGGCACAGCCATCTGCTGTTGCACCGGGAGCTGAGGGAGGCTCACCTTCTCCCAGGGCCTTCCTGTGGTGGCACCTGTGCTGACCTGGCAGATCTGTCTGCTCCGTGTGGCTTCAAGTCTTCGGTGATGTCCCCCCTCACTGGGAGGCAGCCGCAGGTCTCTAGTTCTGAGCCAAATGAATGAACACGGATCTGGTCTCCTGTGGTGGCACCGCGGGGTAGGGGCAGCTCTGCCAGCACATGGATGGGTAATGGACAGGCAACAAGAAGTGGTCAGTGGTCTGGACAGTACCATGCAGGAAATTAGTGCTGTCTCCTGAGGCTCAGGGACTCTGCCCCATCGGCTGAAATGGTCCCGTCGCCCAGTGACTGGTGTGGGTCACGAGGACTACGTGATCTGAAGAGGAAGGGGAAGGAATGTGTGGCTCATAAGTTATCTGGGCGCATCCTGGGAAGACCGAGTTGGGAAGGAGTTGGGGGTTTACAAACAGAGAAGTTCTTGGTGTTGGGGGGGGTCACAGGCTGGCCTTGGGGATGGCTGGGCTCAGTAGCTGTTCTGCCCCAGGTTTAAGCATGACCTTCCTGGGCAAGTGTTCTGGCCACTTGCTCCTTCTCCTGGGCTTCAGGGCCCTTGGTTACTTCCTCCTCTGCGTCCCAGGTGGCCAGGAGAGCAGCTGTCAGCAGGACAAGGCTCCCCTCGGGTCTTGCTTTCTATACCTTGTACCCTCGCTCCGGTACTCAAGTTCTCTCTTTCTGGTGAGTTCCAGTTTGTGCCTGTGCTAATTTCTGGGGCATGTATTTTTTTCCTCCTGGCACTGGGAACACTGGAATGACCTGAACCTGGAGGAGGCCAGGTACCCCCTTCTGGAGCCTGCGCCACTAACAAAAAGAAAGGAAAGCCGAGAACTAGAGAGAAACCAAGTCCCGAAGAGCACCTAGGTTAAGCCATACCTGAAGCAAGACCATCTTGGATTTCTCTGTTACGTCAACTAATGAATTCTCTTTTCACCCAATGGTGTTTGAGTTGTTGTTGTTGTTTTCCTCATCACTTGCCTTGGGAAAGGTGTCAATTAATACAAGGTCAGATTAATGCTAGGAGCCGTGTCTGCTAGTGTGCCCTTATATACACACGTGTATGTTAGAAAGGAATCCAACCCAGGCCTCGTCCATGGAGTGTATAATCCAGTAAGGGAGATCATAACCATGGCAAATAAACAATGACTACTCCTGGTAAGAAAATGTGAAACCCAAGTGGAGACCTCAGGAGTTCCAAGAAAGGGGAAACTGGGAGTTTGGAGCAGCCAAGAAGGCTTTCTGGAAAAGATGGGTCTTCTTACCTGGAAGGAGTCGAATTCTCTATTTTTTGTTTGAAACCCCAAAGAGACTTCACATGCAGGAGTGGACGTGAATCCTTCAATATTCTAGCGTACTTAGATAATCCCATCTAATTCCCGACTCCAGCATTTTCAAATGAACATTTGTTCCGGCTGGGCAGGAAGAGAGAAGTGTTCTTGGACCATTTCTCTCTTTGTCCCTTTTCAGATCTTTTCCAGGAAAGCCAATTTAAACAATAATGCTCTAGTGAAGCCCTCCTTGGCCTCTTATGAGGCCATATTTTTCCCCTCTGAATTCATGCCAGGCAAGAAGTTGAATAATGTAAAATATCCCCATGGTTAACCTATATCTGGTAACACAGGAGCTTGTATCAACATCAGTGCAAGGTGAGAGAGATTCATGGTGGCTTCATGTGCAAAAGCCTGTCCCAGACACCTGGAGGATATGTGGGTCAGCACAGCAGGTGACCTAGAGGGCCCTTGGTGGGTTGACGGGGTCTAAACATTGGACGTCTTTGTGCTGCTCAGAGACCAGCCTGCCCTCCAGGCATTGAAATCATGTTAAACCCTCAGATATGAAGCAGATGTCTTTTAGCATCAGGCTTTCCAGCATATCCTCGGGCAGAGGGAGCCTTGGGAGAAAAACTGTGACCAAACTGGAAGCAATCATACCTCTATCCCAGAGACTTGTTGGAAACAGCGTGTCTTCCTCTAGGACTGTGACCGTGCTGTAGACCGTGCTCAGTTCACTTGGCAGGAATGTGATGGCTTGGAGGGACGACAAGACTGCCACTGACGCTGGGAGCTTCTCGGGCCCACGAAAACAGTGTGGGCAGAAATTCACATTATGAAAGATGCTTCATTTGTCCAAAGATTCCATCCTGTAAACCGTGAATTCCTTGGGTGCGTGGGCATGTCTGTGACAGATGGGACAGGCAGACTAAAATCCTTATAGCAGTAATATTAAATACATCAAGTTAAAGGTCAGGCAGAAGAGAAGGCAGAGCTTTAAAAGTAAGCCAAAGGAAAACAATTCAATAAAAGTGGAAAAGAAGTTGATGAGAAAGTGTACGTTAGTTAGTGTGACTATGGGTAGACTGAAGTCCAGATGGGTCAGAGAAGGACCCTGGGAGGGGAGGGGGTTTGTTAACAAAGCCCTCAGGGAGGATCCCAGGAAAACCACCCTGGTGTGGGGCAGTGGATTTATGGCAAGTGGGAGGACAGGCGTCTGGGGTAACATCTCATGAGGGTGAGTCTGTCTGGCTAACTAGGAGTGAGACATGACTCTGGTCCAGCTTTCTGGAGCTTCCTGGGTGGGTCAACCACAGGATGCATGAGGAGGTGCAGAAATACACTGAGTCAAGAGAGAGAAGAGTCAAGAGCTGCTGCTCCAATCTCCTGTGTGAACAGGATCAGTCCCGTTCCAGGGTGTGGGTAATTCTGGGTATAAATGAGTGACAAGGAAGCCGCAGATCATGGGGAGGAGAGCTAGTCATCCTCGGGAGTTTCCAGGGCAGACTGCTAATCCCATTCCTGCAGTCACTCTGGTGACCAGGAATAAGGGAGGACATGCTTCATTGTGAACGGAATGGGTTCCTGAGCCCCTGTTCCTCTCTCTCCCATCCTGACCCTGCTTTGCTGCCCTTTAGTGGCACATGGGGACTCCAAGAATGACCCTAGCCGTTCTCCATAGTCAATTGGTCCAAGAGTGGGTGCTCAACCCATGTTAGGCCATTAAATCCCTTTCCTGGGAGCTCTGGATTTGGAAAAGATAGAAATTGGGAGTCTCTCTTTGGGTGGCTGAAGCAGTAACATGTCAAACCCCAGAGCTGTTGGGAACCCAGTTTTTTCCATAAGGGTTGGGAAGCAAAAACAAACAAACAAACAAACAAGCAAAAAACCGCAGTCTTCAGGAGGAAAGGAGAGTGAAACAAATGAGCATGGAAGAGCATGTTATATTTTAAGGGATGACCTAAAGCACTCTGGTCCCTGGATCGAGCCGTTCCTGAGGCCTTTCTCTATTCTTGCTCTTCCTACCAACTCTTTCTTAAATTCTGTGAGGTTCCCCCAGATCCCTTCAGCAAATAAAGCTTCGGTGGGTTGGAGTTGGGCTTCTTCCACCAGCCAATTCAGAATGGGAGGAAAGGTGAGGAGATGGACATCTCTGGGGCACACAAAGCTTCCCAGCTGACTCACAATCTCCTCATCTCTGGCCCAAGATGATGCTTTCCTGGTTCCATACCCAACTCCTCTTTGGTTTCAAATGTGGTTCAGTTACCAGGCTTAGAAATCTCAGAAATCTTGTGTTGTGGGAAATGAGATGCTGCACCTGAATTTACAGCTGGATCTACAGAACCCCTGCTTGCTTTTTTTTTTTTTTTAAAATACCTCTGAATAGGTTCCTTCTGGTGCAGACAAATCCAAGGCACCCCCCTCCCCGCCCCAGTCCGGCAGGCTGGGGCCTGTTGTAGCCCCCCCCACCCCAGGTAAGTCTTCAAAGGACAGATGAATTGGGAGTAAGAGAACTGTGAGAATTGCAGCTGGGCAGAGGTATGGGGTTGCAGACACAAGCTGCCTGGGAGAGAACATTTTCAGGGCTGGGCGGAGAAGTTTTAAACACACTGGCAAGGGGCAGTAGCCTGGGTGGGAGAGGGAATGGATTAACCTGAACAGATCCCTCCAGCATGAAATATGCTCAAAACCAGAGTCAGCATTCAGTGGAACTCACGCAGAAAGGTTGGAACAAGCCCCGGGGAAAGACGTTGCTCAGAAAAATCTCCAGCACCCGGGCCCGTAAGTCTGCCCTTCAGCACCTGGGACAGCACATGCCCTCTAGCGAATGGGGGAGTGACCCAACGGTGTTTTCATGGATGTCACTGGAGGAAGATGATTGAAATCCTTAAGAGATGATGATGGTCCTAAAAAGAATATAGTCTAACTTTTAATTTTATAGATGAGGAAGCTTAGCTGAAATGGGGAAGGTAATTTGCTCTGGGTCATGCTATCAGTGTGCGGTGGGATGGCTTCCAAATTTTCCATGAAGTCTCTGTCTCATTTTGCCAAACTGCATCATCTATCCATTCCCCCATCCCCGCACAATCACAAGCACGGCTGCTCGTTGAGGGAAACAGGATAGCTGTCAAGAGTAAGGATTTGGGCGCTGGTGCTGGTCTGTCAAGTTAAAAGCCCATCATTATCACACGAGTTGAATAAAGCTTCTAGACTGGATCCATCCTTGGTTTTCCTATGTAAAATGAAGGCGTTGTTACCTATATTTGTATCAGGTGGTTGTTCTGGGGATTTACTGAGATGATGTTTGTTGACACCTAGTGGGAAGACAAAGGTCATCTCTGCTTAGGGGTGAGGAAACTGTAGTTCAGAACCTTTCCAACTGTACTCAGCTTGTAAAGGGTCAGAGCTTGGTTTGGAAATGCTCCACAGATCCCAGAGTTCTTGTTAATGTCTTTCAATTTCTCTGCTTTTCTTCTGTTCAGATTGGATAGTTTCTATCAAAATATCTTCATGTTCATTGGCTCTTTCCTCTGCTAACATCATTCTGACATTAACCCTATTCAATGGCTTTTTAAAAAATTATAGTGATTGCATTTTTCAGTTTGTATCTTCTATTTTTTTGCTGAAATAACTTATCTTTCCATCATTTTCAAGAGTGTCCCCTTGCTTGTTAGAGACTTTTTATAGTAGATGCTTTAAATTTTGTCAAATAATTCCAACATCTGTATTATCTTAGCATTAGTGTCTGCTCTGTCTTTTTTCACCAGTGTTAAGATTTCCCTGCTTCTTTGTATGCTGAGTACTTTTGGATTGCATTTGGAACATTTCGAATATTATGTTATGGGTCTCTGTGCCATAATTAAATTCTATGTAGAATGCTGATATTTTTGTTGATTTTGCAGACTATCAACGTATTTATGTCCAGGCCACAAGTTATGACCAGCTCACTAAGGGCTATGGCAGTTGAAATGAAGTTTCATTTTTAAAGTCCTTGCAATGATGTTTGGATCTGTCCTGCCTTGCTGCCCCTCGGTGACCAGCCTGGGACTTAGGAGGTTGTCTATCTCTTAGCTCAGTTCTCAGAGTCTTTTTCTCACCTCGGTTAAGAGTGGATCCACATATGCACAGTTTGGGAAAAGTCCCAGAAGTTTCCCATGTTTCTCCCTCTCTGAAGTATCCCTGATTCTTTCTGATTCTCTGGGGGCTCCCCTTTATGGTTCTGTGGTCATAAATTCAGGGCTTTATTTATCCTCTGTGGCATGTACTTCTTACAACAAATTTTGTTTGGGTCAAATTGTGGGAGGACAAGGAAAGAAAGCATTGGGATCTACTCCACTCTTTTAAGACCACAACTTCCTTAATAGGAGAAAAAGATTCCCCTGCAGGATTTTTGGCCCTTTTGGGTTCTCACTGATGCTGCTGTTGCTGTTGCCACAGTGGGAATGCTTGAAGTTTGGGGTATAAGAATGGAAGAAAGAAAAAAAAATGGGACATTTCCTGTACTGTCTGAATGTTAGAGATCCACGCCTCAAAACAGAGACAGAGAGCTTCTCCTGGAGCTTCTTCTGTTTCCGTCAGTGCTCACTTCCCGGCTGGAAGGGGTCTAGATAGGAAGACACGAGAGGAAGACAAAATGGTAAACTCATCCCAGGTTCACGGATACTTTGAACTCTGGTCTCCTCCATCCACCCGATGTTTGTGTTCCAGAGCCTGATAGAGCTACTCCATGTGTTCTGGCAGTGTTTATAGCTACATAAGTGTGAGAGGAAGGGAGGAGTTTGCTTATTTGAGCTTAACCTCAGAACTTGGCTTGGATGTAGGTTTGTGTGTTTCAAAGTCCGCTTGTTCTTCTAGGATGCTTTGCCTCTTGGATGTTCCCAGTGCATCCTTGGGATATAGCATCTTCATAGTAGAGGTCCAGAAGCATCCCCAGTGGAATTGTCTTGGACCATCAGGGGCAACCATCAAGGCCTCTGTTATATCAAAAAGCTGGAGTCACTACCTGTCAGTAATAACACTAGACTGGAAATATAGCTCCTGTCCCCAAAACTCACTGTTAGAAGATCACAAGGTAGAGCCACACAGACTTAAACTCTTAGGAGGGAAGAATGTGGGAAAATCCAATTCTTCTGGGCTCACATGACATTGCAGCAGGCCCAGCACTGATGACAAGTCTTCTGCCATCTCAAATTTTCTTCTGGCTACTCACCTCTTGTCCATTGCATTCTTTTATCACAATTACTCATTCCTTCTTGGGAATGAGTTAGTGTACTTAAGAAGCCATAACAAAGCACCATAGACTAGGTGGCATAGACAACAGAAATTCATTCTCTCAGAATTCTAGTGGCCAGAAGCCCAAGGCCAAAGTTTCAGCAATGTTGGCTCCTTCTGAAGACTCTGAGGGAAACTGCTCTAGGCCTCTCTGTTAGGTTCTGGTGATTTGCTGGTAATCTTTGGCAGTCCTTGGCTAATACATGCAACATCCCCTCTCTGCCTTCATGTTTACATGGTTTAAAAATGAAATGAAAATGTTTCTCTCTGTACATGTATGTCTATGCCCCAATTCCTGGTTTCCATAAGGACACTAGTCACATTGGTGGCCTAACCCCCAGTAGGACCTCATTTGACCAGCTAATTACCCCTGTAATGACCCTATTTCCAAATTAGGTCACATTTTGAGGTTTTGGGGGTTAGCACTTAAATGTATGAATTTTGAGGGCACCATTAAGCCTGTGATACCTCCTATTCCTTGCCATGCAGGCAAAGTACACTTTCTTATTGCTTTTGACTTTGGGTGTAGTCATGCAATTTGCTTTGGCCAAAGGAAAGTAAGTGGATGTGATACAGTCTTTCCCCACCTACCCCCAGGCAGAAGCTTTAAATGTACACATGTGGTTTGGCTCTGTTGCCCATACTCCTGACCTTCACCATGAGAACATAAGGTCCCAGGTTTTGGGGATTCCTTGAGCTTGGGTTCTAGAAAAAAAAATCCACACGTGTAGCCTAGCAGAACCCAGCAAAACCCAGCAGAGCTTAGAAGAACCCAGCGGATCCCAGAAGAGCACAGCAGAACTCAGAAGAACCAAGCAGAGTACAGAAGAGTGCAGAAGAACCTAACAGGACCCAAAAGGACCCAGAAGATTCCATTAGAATCCAACAGAGCCCAGAAGAACCCAGCAAAGCCCAGGAGAACCCAACAGAATCCAGAAGAGCTCAGAAGAACTCAGCAGAATTTTGCAGAGCTCAATAGAACCCAGTAGATCCTGGAAGAACTCAGCAGAACTCAGAAGAATCAAGCAGAGTCCAGAAAAATCCAGAAGAACCTAACATAACCCTGAAGAATCCAGAAGATCCCATTATGATCCAACAAAGCCCAGGAAAACCCAGCAGAACCCAGCAAAATCCAGCAGAGCTCAGAAGAACCCAGTGGATCCCAGAGGAACTCAGCAGGGCCCAGAGGAACCCAATAGAGCCCAGTGAAGCCTAGTAGAACTCAGAAGAACCCAGAAGAGACCAGAAGAATCCAGCAGAGCCTGTCAGAACCCATCAGAATCAAGCAGAGTCCAGCAGATCTCAGTAGAGGCTAGCAGAACCCAGAAGAACCCAGCAGAGTCCAGAAGAACCCAGAATAGCCCAGAAGAATCAAGCAGAACCCAGCAGAGCCTGGCAGAACCCAGCATAGCCCAGCAGAACCTAGTCAGTATATAACCCTTATGGAAAATGAGGAAGAAAACCACATCTAGTGTAACGCCTTGAGATATTGGAACTGTTTGTTACTGCAACAGAAGCTGACTATTACATTAATTTTCAGCAAAATTAATGGCTGGGGAACCACAGATGTTAGCTGGAAGCTGATATGACAAAAGTACTTAAAAACTCTATCACATATATGAAAAAATTCTGTTATTTTAAAATACTATTACTGCTAATAAGAGCTTAACAGCATCAACTCACTATAATTTGATTAGAGACCCACATGGATTTAGGCATGTGAGACCTGATTTAAATAATGCGTCTGAATTATTCAGAGAAGTTTCTGCATAAGATGCCGGAGGACAGGGAGAGCGTGTTCTGCAAAGTGCCTGCCACAGGCTGGGCTTGCCTGTGGTTCCCTAGGAGTTTCCGTCGGGATCTCCACAGGCATTCTGGATGTGAGGTAGGCCAGTGCCCCTGGTTAGTTCAGGATCCTGAGCTGTGACTGTGTCCACCCACATCTTCTCTCCTGACGGCCACCTCTCTGCAGCTTCACTGTTGTTCTCAACTGCTTAGGCAGGTTAGCTCTGGGGCCATTCCAATCCAAAGAGGGCTCACCTTCCAGCTCCGTGCCTCCAGGATTGCCTCGGGAAGCCAGCTCTTCGACTCCCAGTGGGGAGAACCATGCAGAGGGTCTTTTCTGGGCCGTGGTAATGGACAGCCAAGTCATGCCTGGCACAGCTCATGGACACTCGATAAGGTGTGGCCAGTGAGTAAAACTAGCTGTCTCATCTGTGTAGCGCTTTCAGGTTTAGGAAGCACAGACGACCACACTCGATACTTTCCAAAATACCACACCTGTGAGTCAGGCCCCAGAATCCCCACGCACAGCGGAGGCAGCGGAGGAGGTGGGTGGGACACCAGGACCTGAAATCAGGCCTTTGGATTCTGAAGCTGTTTTGACCGTGGTATGTGCATGAGCAGATGGAAAGGCCCTGCCCACAGACTGAAATCCCCCATAGCCCACTTGTTGGGATGAACACGCAGAGTGGGAAGACCTAGTCTGGCTACCACTTACCTTTCAGGAGAGTGTGTGACCCCAGCAGAATGGTCACCGCCCTGAGAGGCTAGGGTGCGGTGCCGGGGAACATCAGAAGGACGGAGCTCTACTCGGGGGCAAGCACAGAGGTCAGCTGGCAACCAGCGACTGTCCTCGGGTGCTGGGGACTCTGCCTTCAAGGAAGGTGGCCGGGGGAGCTGGACAGCCCCAGGCAGGGTCTGGACCCCCGTCCCCGTTCTGCACCAGGGAGGCTGACCTGGCTGTGTCCCAACCGGTCTCATTCTGTGAGCCCCTCCCGGCGTCCTGGACACAGAGGCTGTGGGGCCGCTACTCACCGGTGAGCGGAGCCAGGCTGAGTTATTTCAAGAGCTGGCGGGAGTTTCCAGTGTCTCAGTCTCCAGATGGTCTTGAAATTGTTGATCAAAACTGTCAAATTAGGCCCCAGCCTTGGGGTGGGGGTGTGGGGGCAGCTAATTAAGTGGAAGAGCCAGGCCTTTGAAGCTTGCTGTGCCAGACCAGTGGAGCAGCCGCTGAGCCAGGGGTTTAAGAGGACGCCCCCCTCTGTGCCTGTATGTCACGATGCTTCTGGGCCTTGCAAATCAGGGCCGGTTCCCGGGTGTCTGACCCAAGCTCCATGTTGCAGCTCTCAGGGTGAACTGGAAGACGCATTTTCAACCTGGACCCGCAGGAAGCGGCCGTGGAGGGCTGCGGGGAACGGCGCCCGTCTCCTCCCCAGCTTTGTTCCCTGCCCTGCGAGCTCTGTGTCCACCGGGGAGGACAGATGTGGGAATCAGGGGTGGGACGGGCAGCAGGAGGTGCTGAACCGAGGGACCCTGCCTGCTGGGGTGAGTCCCAGAGGGGTCCTGAGAGCAGGTGGGGGCTCCCAAGCCTTGGTCTCAAGGAACGAAGAGATGCACGCCTGGGCCCTCCCTGGGGAGAAACAGAGCAGAAACGGAAACCGTGCGGTCAGCAGCGGTCCAGCTGAGGGTCCTGCCTGGCTGTGCTTGGGGGGCGCAGGAGGGTCGTGAAGGTTTGGGGGCTGCTGGAACAGAGCAGCACAGACGGGGGCATAAAACAACAGAAAATTACTCTCTCCCAGTCCTGGACGCCAGAAGTCTGAGAGGCAGCCGCGGCAGGGCTGGTCCCCCTGGAGGATGAGGGGAAAATCCTCCCCACCCCCTCCCCACCCAGGTCCTTCCTGGTGGCCACCGGCGACCCGTGGCTAGCGGACACCTCCACCTTGCCTCCTTTCTGCGTGACGCGTGCGTCTGTGTCCAGCCCTCTTTTGTCCTCCGAGGACACCCACCCTCACCCAACGTGACCTCCGTGATAACTTTATACCAGCAAAGGCCCAATTTCCCGAACAGGGTCGCATTCTGGAAGTTATGGGTGGATGTGAATGGCAGGGGTGGGGGACACTGTTCAACTCAGTACAGGGGGCAAGAAACGGGGGTTCGGCAGGTAATGTGCCACTTGACATGGCCCTAAGGCCTGTGCGTGGGGACTGGAGCCAGGAACTCCCTTTGTCATCTTTCCCCCTCTTGAATCTGAGACTAAACCTGTGGGCCTCCAGGTGGCTCAGGTGGGTGAGGGATGAAACTCTTCTTTCCACCGAGAAGGGCGACAGCCTGCTGGCTAAGTCCTCACCACGCCAGGATGAGTTTGGATCATCTTACCGAGGGCTCTTCTCCGAACCGTCTCAGGGAAGATCAATGACTCATTCTCCAATCAAAGAGGCCCTCATCAGAGAACCACGGTCTGAGCTTTTACGGCTCAGATTAGTGCCCTTCAGCTGTAGAGTCCAAATCAATACATTTCGGGGGCATGAGGGCCTGGAGGGGACCCTACACTGAGGAGACTTTCCAGGAGCCCTCCTTCCCGTGGGCGGGAGGGCGGAGGCGGGACTGGCGGGCGACTGTCAGAGGAGCTGTCTTCAACTTTTAATCGAGAAGGTGTCCAGACCCCTGAGCTTCGCAAGCGGTCAGCTTTCCATTTCTCCGTGAGGTGCGGGCCGACGTTCCCGGGAAGCTCATCTGTTTGGACAGAACAGAGGGGTCTGAGACTAAAACGTCCTGATGCTTCTCAGTGAACTCGGAGGCAGCCACTGACCTTTCTCCGAGCATCGGTGAAGGCCGAGAGCTGAATTCAAGCCACGAACATGCCATGCAGGACATTAACAAGGCCGTTAGCTCACTGGAGACGAATCTCGGTGGCACTTTGCACTTGTGACGACTTGGGAGTGTGGAATGGGCTGGAAACGTGGAAACGAGCCGGGCGTGAGCCAGGCGGAGCAGCTGGCTTTGGTTCCGGATTTGGAGAAACACCAGCATTTTGAGCAGCCCTTGGCATCCCTTGTGGGAGGCATATCCAGCCTAGCACACATTTTGAGGTAGACGCTGTGAATTATTATTTTTCCCAGAACAGGTGACTTCCCTCGGAATCTTTTGGAAGGCAGCTCTGGCTTCTCGCCCTGACGGGGACTCGGACGACTTGGGATCAGTTTTCCAGGTGGAAGTGTGTTTCGAGAGCGTGCACGGAGGAGACCCAGGCCAAAGGAGTCGACGTCACGACCCTCTCTGCCCCGCTAATTAGCTGGGTGACCACGGGCAAATCGCTTAACCTTCCCGAGACCCAGACTCACCATCTGTAAAATGTGGCCAGCGACACCAGCTGCTCTCCTGGCCCCAAGTCGCAGCGCTCATGGGAGGCGGCAGGCAAAATCAGCCAGTAAGCGCGGGATGAGAGTGCCCTGCGGTCTCTGGTCTCCTTCATGACCAGTGGTCCATCTACTGGAGGGATACCAGTTCGTCCGCAGTGATGGGGAAGCAGTGGCCAAGTCTCAGGTGCAGGTAAGGAAGTCTAGGAGGGGCAAAGGTGCCGTATCACAGAAAAGCCAAGTGGTCACAGCTTGGGTCTCCGTTCACTTAAATTCTCAGGAGAGATAGATCCAAGAATTCTACTTAGCAAACGTTTATGGAAGGCGGTCTCTGTGCAATGCACACCGTGGGCACACAGTCTGACCTCACGGATCTCGACAATGCGCGTGGGGCAAAGGCCTGGCATGTACCAAGCATGGGGGGCCCCGTTCAGTCTGCAGAGGCCTTTTTCAAGCTGATGCTGCCGGAATTGCCCTCATTTTAGGGGAAAGCGTCAGATATCTCTGGTCAAAGCAAGGAGGCTGAAGAATCAGATTTCCAGAAAGGGCTTGAGAGAAGGGCTGCCCTCCTGCAGTGAGGGAGAAGGGCCGTGTGGGGTCAGCCTGGAGCAGCCTAGGCTGGTTTCCTGCAGCTTTTTCCGGGCCCTGGTGGGAACTCGCGAAGGCCCTCCACCTGTTCCTTCTGAGCCAGGAAGTTTCCGGGCTACGGCACAGTGTGTCTGTCCCTTCAGATTCTCTATCTGGGAAGGGGCATTCAGAAGGGGAAGCTGGAGGCCACCTGCTACTGCTTGCGGGGTGGCCAAGACACCATCTGAGCCCAGGGCCCAGCACTGGCTGGCTGTGTGGGATGGATCAGCTCGTCCAGCCCCTGCTGGAGCCCCAGATGAGCTGGGGCCATGCAGGAGGAGGGGGCAGCCTCTCTTCGGGCCCCTTTCCTGCTCGGTCAAAGCAGGCTCTGAGATATCACTGCTCAGCTTGTTCCCAAGACACAGGAGCTGCTGTGAACATCGAGGAGCCCCGAAGGTCTGGTGCCTGCTGCTTGGAGCAGGTCTTGAAGGTCTTGGCTGGGCTGCCATTGAGGTGCTGGGCAGAGAGCCTTGTGAAGGCGGCTTTGTTGGAAAAAATGGAGACCACTTGTGCACCTGTCCCTGCTTTCCTCCACGTAGTGTGGGGGTCTGTGGGCTGCAGATAAAGGCTCTTAGCGTCTGGGGTGCCCTGCTCAGGTACAGGAGATGCTGGGCTTCAGGAACCACCCATGTGCCCCCATGAAGCCTCCACAAAATGGAAAATAATGACTTTATATCGTGCCAGGAATCTAAGGGGCTTTCCAGGCCACCATGTCCCTCGCTAGCTTGTGAGGTCCACGGAGGCAAGGCCAGATCTGCCAGTGTCTGGCACTTAGGAGACTCTCAAAGATGAAAGTGTCCCCAGTGTGACTGTTGGTGTGAGATCGGCAGAGTGCAAAAAGGTTCATGCGTGCTGCAGTCGAGTGAGTTGGAAAACACAGGACAATGTACCACTGAGCACTTTTCTTCCTCAGTGTTTTCTAGAGATTTCCCAATAGGTTGAGAAATGCTGGGCCGGTGAAACCCCTTTAGTTTCTCATTTGTTCATTTAACAAACATTCCCAGAGGATCCCTGGGAGTCAGGTGTGCCCTGGGGGCATAGCTGTGAGGCAGGTAGATGTGGTTCCTGCTTTCCTTCGTGGAGCCGACAGATCTGCAGTGTGCACGTACGTGACCCAGCGTAAACTCAGGGGCGGGGGATGCAGCGTGCGGGGTCTCCCAGAGACACACCCTCTGAAGATCAGACATTGGGTTGGGGACCTACCTAGTGAGAAGTTGCCGGCTGTGGGATTGGATCCTGCTGCTGGATCGGATGCCAGCATGGGTGGGAGACGGCCCTGTCCAGCACCGTAGTCCACCAGGACACAGGAGGACTTTCCCCGGAGCAGCTGGAGCTGGAAAACCTTTAGGGCGGGTGCTCCTGGGGAGGGAAAGGTGAGCATGAAAATGCTGCGGTGGGAAGAAGGGAAGGTGAAAGGGGCCGTTCAGGACGAAGAAGGGGGGCGAGGTAGGTGCTGAGGCCAGACATGAGTTTAGGGCCTGCCATGACTGGTTCAGGGCTGGGGTTTTACCTTAGGGGATGGAGACCGCCCCGTCTGGCACCGAGGTCCGTGGCGACCATGTGAGGAACCATTGCAGGGTTTCGAACAGGGAGAGAATGCGATGTGGTTCTGTTCAAAGATTCTTGGCTGCTGGGCGGTGCTGCTCCGCCCCCCGGCCCCCTGCTCTGATGGGCGGTCTTGGCCGTGCTCCGTGGTCAGATCCTGGGTACTTCGGGCTGTGTGTGCACGAGGGCTTTGACAGCCGCCCTTCTCATTCACAGCTTGCCAGCCCGACCTGCTTCCTCCAGCTCCAAGCCTCCCTGGAGAGCCTATGCTTGTGCTGTGTGCAGTGACCAGGAGGGGCTTTTGGGTGTCCTCTCTGTGGGAGAAAGGACAAGAGGGCGGGTGGTAGAAGAGCCTGTGGCTGCTTCTACAGGAGAGCTGCAGTCCCCAGCCTCCCTTGCTGTGAGCACAGGACCACGTGGCCGAGTCTGCCGATGGGATGTGGATGTGGATATGGGAGGACCCCGTGGGAGCCCTAGCTAGGATGCCAGAGACTCCGACACCTGAGACATTGTTACAGGAACTGCTGCCTGCTGCGAATTATGTGTTGGTGATCAAGAAACACATTTGGTCGCTGAGCCACAGGCATCTTGGCCCTGTCTGTTACAGTAGCTGCTGAGGACTGTTCTGACTAATACATGTCCAACACCTTCCCCTCAGAAACGGCAAGGAGAGTCAAAGAGGAAGAAGTGGCTGGGCTCAGCCCCCTCCCCCCCGAAAGACCAGGAAAGAGCCCTGGCTCCATGGTGTCTGTGGGCCAGAAGGGGTCAGGGTCAGATTTGGCTCTTCCATTTCTTAAACAGGTCACATGTTCACCGAGTGTGGCCCCAGTTAAGGAAGGGGGCGTATCTACCTTGTTCCCTTTGAGTTACATCGGAAAGAAGTTAATGCATAGAAAAATGCTAAGAGCAAAGTGAAAAGAGCCTCCAAATCCTTTTGGGAAAATAGCAGGTATCAGACAGATAACTAGAAGCGCTGTGTAAAGGCACAGGCCTTTGTCATCATGGCAGTGAGCCTTCTTTCCTGCTGCTGGATCGGATGCCAGCATGGGTGGGAGACGGCCCTGTCCAGCACCGTGGTCTACCGGGACACAGGAGGACTTTCCCCGGAGCAGCTGGAGCTGGAAAACCTTTAATCCACTGCTCACAGCTCCGTCAGTCATACTGAGCTGTGACGATGCTGGATCAGTTAGATGCTGGGTACACTTTAGGGCAATATTCCTGTTTTTCATAATTTAAAAAGGCACATTCTTATTTCCTTATTTCCTATTCCTATTGATTTCAGTGAAGTCTCATTAAGCTGGTGAGGTTTTGGGAGGCAGATAGCTCCTGGATTGTCTGTCTCAGCTCTAGGAGACTCTTGGCAGGGGGCGCAAATGCTGCGGTCTGGAGAGCCGTGGTCCCATCTCCCACCCGGATTCAGAAGGGACACCAAAGAGCTCCCACGGATCTCACTGGAGGCTGTAGTTTGAAGATCTCTGACACTCCCACCCAAAGGGAAGACCCGTGGGATGGGAAGCCCCATTCTCTTGTTCCTTTGTCCACTCATGTGGCATGAACCGTGGTCATAGCTGTAGGGCCAGGCCCTGCACAGACACCGGGATGAAGCATGGTCCCCTCCCCCATGGACCTCAGGCTGCTCGGACCTGGACGTGGGGACCTGCGTGGGCAGTTAATCAAGGAGCACTTTGCAGTCATGACAGTTAGAGAGGCTCCCCAAGGGCTTCTGACTGGGTTGTACCTGACCCTGTTTACTAAAGTTGCAAATGGAGACATTTACAAATTATATATTTATTAGTTCTTAAAAAAGAACAATAACATCCCCAACGACATGTGACACAAACACCATGTGGGAAGAGTGATTACCTGTCCCCTCCAACCCTAATAGTGTAAAACATGGTGTGGTTCCACCTCTCAGCAAACCTCTCCAACGTTTGGCTTTAACAGAAGACAGCTGGATTCTCACAATGACTTCTGTGTTCAGCCTGTTGCAATATGTTGTTTTGTTTGAAATATATGAAGAAAATATGGCCTCACAGGGGTATGTGGTGGGAAAATAGAGGGGTGTTTTAAAAGCTTTTATCAGATATTCTGTGATGCTCTACAAATAATTGTGGATCTTCTGCTTTGATGCTGAAATGAAAGCCAGCAAGTGCTTGTTCTTTAAAGCCTGGTTGCAGTGTGGACTCAGAAACTATATCAACAACTTTTTCTTTCCTATGGCATCAAAATACATTCTTTTGGGAGGGTGTTACCACGTGTGATTTTGTAGCATTGCACCCGGGTCATCTGCAAAGTACCATCTCACTGCATTCCGCTCATCTTCCAAATGTCAACACGTCTCATTATTCAAGAAATCATGTTAATTAATATCACCCTCTGCTTCATCCAAAAAGCCTGTGAGTACTGGGAAGCTGTCAAGCTCATGGCGGTGGAGACCGGTCTTCCAGAATTCTAATTCTTGCTCAAAAGACTGAATTCCGTCGTTAGTGACAAATGCTTCCAGTTGTTTCCCTTGGGGTGACAGCCTCACTCTACATATACTGAGTGAGCCTCAGCCAAGCACCCAAGTCTGAATGGCCACAGTTTGGCTCTTAACTGTTCTTTAAAAATGTTGTTTCATAAAAGAAAAAAAAATTGTGAGTTCGGCTCAGGACACCAGCGTTTTTCCCGGCAATGAACGCTCCACCTCGTTTTGGGCATTTGTATTCGACCACAGAGGATATTACAGAGCTGCGAACTGCAGGTTGAGATTTCACAGGATGACTCGTGTCTATGTTCACGCCAGGGCCAGGCCATGCTGCTATAGCAAAGCCCTGCTCGGCCATAGCGGCTGTCACTCCACAGGGCAGGTGGGCTGGAGCTCTGCTCCACGCGGCCACACAGGGATCCAGGCAGGGATCCAGCAGTGCTTCCGGCTTGTGGTTTCACCTTCTGGGGCAAGGAGCCCTCTACTGGTTCTTGATGGGAAATGAGTCACTTCTGCTCATGGCCCCTTGGCCAGAAAGAGGTTGCCTGGAGTGGGCACTTGTGTCCTTCCCCTGCCTCCCCTCCATGAGGCATTTAGTTCCAAAGAAGCACGGCAGGCAGTGAGCTTGGCTGTTGGGGGCCACGGCGGGTTTGGGTATTAACTCTGGGGCCACTGGACCTGTTCTTCTGTGTTTTCTCCCCCTACATTCTGCACTGACTCTGAATGGGGTTTCCTTGTTGTCCAGCTCAAGAGCTTCTGGGGCTAGGGGGCGTGCTGAAGGGGGATGGGAAATTGACCTTTGTGCTTGAAGAGAGGGCCTCCTCCTGCAGGCTTTCTGAAGACCGTTCCAGTGGAAGTTCGAGGTGGAACAGTGTTCTGCTGAGCACAGGCCTCATTCCAGGCTCACCGTGTGTGTTTTCCCAGTCCCTCCACAGCACTGCTAGTGACCTGTCAGCTCCACCAGCTCTGGGGCAGTGTGCTCCCTGAGCTCCCCACTGACTGGAGGAGCTCTGAGCCATTGTGGGGTCATGGAATGAAGCGCAACAAAACACTTTATAATCTGTAAAGCCCAATGTAGATGTGGGGACATGCTGGTATTGTTACCATAAAGGAAGACTGGGGGCAGAGCCTACTGAATCATGTAAGAGTAGGTTGTTGGGCTTTTGTTCATTCACCTAATGACCCTTCTCTCATCTATTTCCTCCTTGGTGCCAAGCACGTCCCCAGGTACTGGCCATCTGGCAGTGAATGAACCAGGCTTGGTCCCTATCTAAGCAGAGCTCTGTCAGGTGGGGTGGCATCCCTAAATGAGCTGTTTCATGGTGATGTATGCCAGAGAGCTGGGAAGAATCCCCAAGGAGCCATCTTCTCCAGGAGCTGGAGGGAGGCAGAGGGCCAACACCCCCTCAATCTTCCCTTTCTACTATGTGATTTCTGGGATGTACAGACAAACGAGGGGTAGAGAAGACGCCCAGAGCTACGGTGTGTCTGTGGTGTTAGGACGTGTGTCTGGCACAGGTGAGGACTCTCAAAGGAAGCCACGGGAATGAGAGGCAGCATTTCAAACCCATTTGTGCAGAAGATGTATTTGGGAACTATAAGTGCAAGTTTCTAGGACTCATGCCCAGAGGTCCTGATTCTGAAGGGCTGGGTTGGGTCTGGGGGTTTTCACTTCTGACAGGTGCTCTGGGTGGGGCAGGAGGAGCAGGAGAGGCATACTGTGCTGGGAAAAGCTGATCCGGAGCAGTGGTGCATCTTACCTCTTTCTTGGCTGCAGGAATCATAGATGGAAACTTGAGTGTGTCTGAAAGGGGCTCTCTCCTAGTTTCCAGCACTGCCCAGGGGCTTTGTGGTAGGGATTGCAGAAATAGTCTATGGCTTCTGTCTACACACTGGCCTCCTCAGATATTCTGCATTTTGTTTTTCCTGCAAAGCTGGAGTGAGACAGAAGGGCAGGGGAGGTACTGTCTAGAATATGGATGTCTCTTTGTGTCTCAAGT
Source organism: Mustela nigripes (assembly GCF_022355385.1). Lineage (NCBI taxonomy): Eukaryota > Metazoa > Chordata > Mammalia > Carnivora > Mustelidae > Mustela > Mustela nigripes. Next base: position 2,269,112 of record NC_081570.1, read on the forward strand.
TTCTAATACTCAGTTAAAGATCACCAGTGAAGACAGGCATATGACACCCCAGATTTCCCAGCTCCTTAAGACTTAGCTTTTCAGAAACCCCTTGTTCTCTCCCTCCCACCGCTGGTGACATAGGCAAGCACATAGCAACCATGCAGTAAATGTTTATTGGTAATGAAGAAGGAACCCCAAGCTTTCAAGCATGCACATTGCTACTCAAGAGGCAAGTGCCAACTTGATCTGGTGTTGATGATTGGATGAGGGACTCTGTTCCCATCAACAGTGAGATATGTGCTGGGTGCCCTTATTGTGAACTTTTGCTTTGTCTCAGTATCGCCCATATCTGTCACCGTTTTTTCTTTAAGTTACTTCTGAGCATGTCAAGCTGAGTATAACGCTTTCCTGCTACCTCGAAAGAGGGGAGGCTCAGACCTGTCCTGGGACATGGAGTTGGGGATTCATTTCCAAAAAGGTGGATTTTGTTTGGGGGCCCAAGGGCTGATCTCTTCCTTCCAGAATTCTCACTTACTCTTTCTGTTTCTGAAATATACTGTGGACTAGAGGAGGCTACCCGAGGTGCCTGGAGCTTACTCTCCTGGGGTTGCCCTCCCGGAACACGTGGCCCCGTGGCTTCCTCTGGGAGTCTTTGTGTCGGCTTTCCTTACCAATCCGGCTGCGGCTCACCTCGCTCCCTTGTCCGGGGCCCACTCAGGATGTGGAATGTTAGTAACAAAGATGGGAGTTTCAGCCCAAGAACCAAGAAACCTCTCAGGACTGGTTGGCCTAGAAGATATTTTTTCAGTGCCTTTGGGGTACGAAGCAGGTGCGGAGTGAGAAGATGTGTGACTTATTTATGGCTCTAGAATCTGAAAGAGAGAAACCTTATCCTGTCCTAGGTTTTCAGTCCAAGTGGGAACTTATTTTTACTTAAGGGGGAAAGTCACAGATTGGAGAAACGTGTTCTGTTTTTCATGGAAGAGGCTTGATTCTCTGCCTACTTTCTTCATGCTTAACATCGCATCCATTTACCTAAGAAACTACATGGTTATTTAATTTCTCTTAGTGTTCCTCTCCCTCTTTCTCCAAATTAAAAATGTATAGGCCCACCTTGCTTTCTGGGGCTTCACAGGTATTGAGTTTTACAAGTTGAGGGTTTGCGGTGACCCTGCGCCAAGCACGTCTATCGGCGCTATTTTTCCAACAGCATTTGCTCACTTTGTGTCTCTGGGTCATGTTTTGGTAGCTCTTGCAGTATTTTAAACTTTTTTCATTATTATTGTATTTTTATGGTGACCTGGGATCAGTGATCTTTGATGTCGCTACTGTCATTATTTTGGGACGCCACAAACCACAAACATGCAGGATGGCAAGCGTTACCAATAAATGCTGGGTGTGTCCTCCTGCTCCAGGGACCAGACGTTCCCTGTCTCTCCTTCTCCTCAGGCCTCTCTGGTCCCCGAGACACAATAATACTGAAATTAGGCCAGTTAATAACCCTACAGTGGCCTCTAAGTATTCAACTGAAAGGAAGAGCCCATGTCTCTCACTTTAAATCAAAAGCTAGAAATGCTTCAGCTCAGAGGAAAGCATGTTGAAAACCGAGACAGGCTGAAAGCGAGGCCTCTCGTGCCAAAAGGCCAAGTTGTGCATGCAAAGAAGAGTTCTCGAAGGAAATGAAGAGTGCTCCTCCAGCGAACACAGGAGTACGAAAGCAAAACAGCCTCAGTGTTGATAAGGGAAACGTCCCAGTGATCCAGAGAGAAGATCAAACCAGACCTAACGTCCCTTAAGCCAAAAGCATCATCCAGAGCAAGGCCCTCACTCCCCAGGTCTTGAAGGCTGAGAAGAGGGGACGGAGCCGCCTCAGAAAGGTCTGAGGTGGCTTCGAGAGGTTAAGGGAAGCCGTGTCCATCACCTGAGAGCATAAGCGGAAGCAGCACGTGCTGGTGCAGGGGCCGAGGCAAGCTCTCCGGAAGCTCCGGCTCAGAGGACTCACGAAGGCAGCGACACCACACAACAGATCGTCACTGTACACAGAACACCTGCCTTCGGAAGGCTGACCCAGCTCTTCCACAGCTAGAGAGAAGTCAGCGCCCGGCTTCAACGCTTCCAAGGACAGGCTGCCTCTTTTGTTGGGGCTAATGCAGCTGGTGACTGGACCTGGACACCAATGCTCATTTACCACTGTACAAGTTCTAGAACTATGCTAGAGGAACCACACTAAATTTACTCTGCCTGTGCTCTATCAATGGAACAACAAAGCCTGGATGACAGCACATCGTTGACAACATGGTTTGCTGAATGTTTTAAGCCCACTGTTGAGACCTACTGCGCAGGGAAAAGATCCCTTCCGAAACAGTACTGTTCACGGACAATGCTTGTGGTCGTGGAGAGCTCTGGTGGAGATGTACAACGAGATTAATGTCATTTCCACGCATGCTAACACAACATCCATCCTGCAGCCCATGGGTCAAGGAGTAATTTCAACTTCCAAGTTACTATTTAAGAAACAGATTTCATAAGGCGACAGCTGCCCTAGGTACAAATTCCTCTGACGGATGTGGGCAGAGTCAGTGGAAAACTGGGACGGATTCACCATCTAGATGCCACCGAGAACATTTAATTCATGGGAGGCGGACAAAGTGCCAACAAGAGCAGGAGTTTGGAAGAAGCAGATTCCCACCCTCAGGGACGAGTCTGAGGGGTCAGGAGGTCACAGCAGACGGGGCCGCAAGAGAGCTAGAGGGGGACGTGGAGCCTGAGCAGGGACAGAACCGCGGCAAGATTGTGCGAAACTGACGGACGAGGAGCTGCTCCTTACGGACGAGCAGAGAAGGCGGCATCTCGAGGGGAGTCTACGGTGCGGATGCTGTGAAGGCTGTGGAGTAACAGCGGACGACCGAGGTCCTCACGTGCGCGAGGCGGATAAAGCAGCGGCAGGGGAGAGAGGAAGACTCCAGTGCTGAAGGACGTCGTCCTGCGGGTACAATGCGATCAAACAGCTTCGCCTGCTACAGAGCCATTGTTTGTGAAAAGAAGAGTCAATCGATACAGCAAACTTCATTGTTGTCTTATTTTAGGAAATTGCCGTGGCAACCACAGCCTCCAGCAACCACCACCCAGATCCGTCCGCAGCCCTCAAATGGAGGCAAGACCCTCCACCAGCCAGAAGACTCTGATGTGCTGAAAACCCACTTAGCAGTCCGTAGGAAAAAAGTATTTTTAATGAAGGTACGAGCATCGTTGTGTTTAAGACAGAATGTTATTGCACGCTTCACAGACAGCGTAGCGCATGCGTAACTTTTGTATGCACTGGGAAACCAAAAAATTCATTCAGCTCGCTTTACTGTGGTGGCCTGGAACCATCCTGCGGCGTCTCCGAGGTCCGCCTTGCCCTGGCTGCTGGACTGAGTCTTGGTGCTTTCGCCGGGATGACCTCTCCAGATCTCAGGAGAGCGGGGCACCCAGGACGCACATCAGTTTTCTGGGAGCCCCCAGATGGAGACTTCCTTTTAGTGTGACGGGTGCTGACTCCGTCAAACCAGGGCCGAAGGTCTCCGTAGTGGCTTCTTGCCGCCCCCCCCCCCCCCCCCCCTCCTGCTCTCCGTCTGGGACAATCATCCTTCCTAAGTCCTGGTGCCCTGGTGGGGCCCCAGCCGGTGCTACTTTGCGCCACCCTTCGGGGAGAATGTTCTGGGGTTGGCCTCTGACAGCCATGGCGTGGCGTGAACATCCGACTGGCCGTGTGTGAACTGGGGCTCAGGTCTCTGAGCCCCCTCGGGAGCATGTCCACGTTTTGCGGCACCGTTTTCCTCTTTTCTGTCAGCGGCTTTGCTAACGAGCAGCCTGTTCTGCCCCGCGCTGTCCAGATGTGGCCTTCAGGCTTCCCCGAGACAGACCAGAGCCTCATGCATTAACTAACAGTGACCCAGGGGCACCCGAGTCCTTTACCTCGCTGAGCAAGGCCTCCGAGTTGCTGAAGGGGCATTAATCCTTATTTTATGTGGGGAAAACAGCAAGGAAAAAAGGCGCGTTTGCAATTTAATGTAACTAAATGTCATTCCACGCCCCCTGTATTGCCTCTCAATTGAAAGCACCGGGGATCCGGCCGAGGGGAGGAAAGCGATCGCATAACCTGACGCATAACCCTCAGCCCCTATTCATCATAAAATCATTTGCAGCACCATAAAATGTGTTAATTTGGGCAGCGGTGATGTATGTCTTTGATTTAGGAGCTGACATTTCTGCCCGGTGGCCGCTCGGCACGGCAGCCCCCGAGAACGGAGGGGGGAGAAGGTAATCGTGCTCAGAGGACGGTGAGGCGGGCTTGTTTACTGTGACGCGTTTGCGCTGGTGGCCTTTTGGGGGAGCCTGCGGCCAGGAGGTTCCAGGAGATCCGGGGCACGTCTTGGGGCACCCGGTGCGTGGTGGGGAGATGAGGCGCGGCTCGGCTCAAAGACTGGGGGTGGCGGGTGGGGCGCTGGCCCAATGTCCCTTCTGGTCCCAGAATTCTGCAGTTTGTTTAAAACTCCAAGTGTGGGGACACCTGGGTGGCTCAGTGGGTTAAGGCCTCTCCTTCGGCTCAGGTCATGGTCTCAGGGTCCTGGGATCGAGCCCCACATCGGGCTCTCTGCTCAGTGGGCAGCCTGCTTCCTCCTCTCTCTCTCTCTGCCTGCCTCTCTGCCTCCTTGTGATCTGTCTGTCAAATAAATAATTAACATCTTTAAAAAAATAAAATAAAATAAAATAAAGTGCCAAGTGTGATTGCCCTAAAAGGGAATGAGGTCCTTCATGAGTGTCTATTACCCCAGACACATTTTTTTTTTTAATTCAGTACCTACTGTGTGCCAGGGTTGTAGGATGTCCCAGGAGAAGTCACGTGCACAACAGATGGGGCTTCCGCCTGCAGATTCCTTCCCAGCCCTGGAATCCGGCCTTCTTGTCCCGAGCTGTGTCCAGGGCAGACCTGAGGACGAAGGGCACGGGGAGCCTGCGCAGCCCGCCCTGCACCCCCTTGCAGTGCCTGTGGGTAACCAGCCGTCTCTTCCCTTAGTGAGGCTGATGCGGGACACACAGTCAGTGCGTGGGCCTGAACAGGAACACGTGGCCTGGTGGAAGGGCATGGAAGCAGGGGGGGGCGGGATAGGTCGGTGCTGGGACTGCCCAGAGCAAGCCTGGCCGTGCCTGCGTCTCCATCCCCCCCCCACCCCTTCTCTGGCTGGCCTCCCTCACCACAGGCGTCTTCCTATGGACTCGAAAGGTGAAGAGCCAAGGTTCGTGGAGCTTCATCTTCTCGTCCCCTGCCCCCCCACCCCATTGTTTATTAAAAACCGAAATGCCGAGCAAATCATTGTTATGAGCGATTAAGTGCCCACCGCGAGAGTCCGCGGAGGGCTCCGCCGGCAAACGGACGGACGCCCGGCTTGGGGCCCAGCTGGTCTCGCTGCTTCTGGGCCCGCGCCCCGCCCGGCCCTGGTCCCGGGACCCCTGTGTGGACGAAGGAAGTGTTTCCGTGTGTCGGTCTCCGGAGAAATGATGCTTTACGGTCTGGGCAACGAGCGTTTTATTTACCCGTATTTCCTCCTCCCCATATGGACGGTTGGTTCATGAGTTCTGTTATTGCAGAATATTATTCCCAGATCTCACTGTGAGGGGAAGCCAGCGGGGGATATTTGCTCGCCACCCCCCCACCCCCCCCCAGACTCCCTCCCAAATCTCTAAATAAAGTTTGCCGTCGATTCTGAAGGGAGACGTCCGTCAGGCTTGCCGTGACCGCGAGACGGGGAAGCCTACTTCGCTCCCGTTTGCGGGACGCTGGGTCTTCACCTTGTTGCCCCTCAGACGGAGTGACCCGCTGTCCTTGCTGGTGGCCACACGCTTCCGGGAAAGACCCCTCGCGTTTGCCAAGAAGCCTGCTCTCCGGGAAGGTGATTCCTGAGCCGAGGGCTTGGTGGCCCCGGGGGCTCTCCAGCTCCGTCCAGTGATTACGAAATTATCCACAACGTTTACTTAAAGACTTGTCCTTTGGAAAGCGATGTCCATCTACAGGACGTGCGGATGATCCTTCTAAAACCAAGCGTCAAACCCTGTGCGTGTTCTGACAGCATTTCCCCTGACGTTTCAATTTTCAATTTACTTATACACATCGTCTTGCGAGGGTCCAAACTTAAGTCATGTGTGTGATCAGTTAACTTTATTTTAAAGAACAGAGAGATGAGGAAGGGGGCTTGTCCCCGAACATCCAAGATCCGTGACCACTGGAATCATGGAACACTCCGGTCCCAGGCGATCAGTCCCGCAGCTGGAAAGGCAGCTCCCAAGCCTGCTGACAAGTGTCTCCTGCTTAATCTGAAATGCTGCTTTGTAGTGATGCAAACGGGACCCCGAGCGGCTCCGTCTCCTGCTTGACTCTACATCCTCAGCGCGGAGAAGAGGGACGGGTGTGGCGTGGGGGCTCAGAGCCTGTCAAGCGAGGTCTGGCACCGGGGCTCGTCCCCTGCCCGCTCATCTCCTCTGCCAAGAAGAGGTACCCCAGCCCGGAGCCATGACCCACACCATCTCGTCGGCCCCTCCTTCCTGGGATTCTGTTTTGAAGCAGAGTGAGGACAGGGGCGAGGTCACATCGTCATCTTGGCCAGCCGAGCGGCTGCTGGGGATTAATGGCAAGCAGACCCGCTCTCTCAAACATCTGCAGATGCGGACACCCCAAGTCTCCACGCTTCCTCGGGGCCAAATGTCTCATTCCACAGTTATCGAGAGCATGCAAAAGTGAATAAATGCGCTCTTCCATTTTCCAGAGTATCAGGGATGCCTCCTGCCCCCAGTCACTTCACTTGTATTTTGGGAGAGACTCAAAGGCAGGCTGGAGAGTGGGGGAGCTTTCGGGTAGAAAAGAGAAGGGTTTGGTAAGCCCTGCTGGGGGCTAGGGCCTGGGGGAGCTGGAGGTACTACCCAGAATAAGGGTGTCCCTGTGGTTAGTTGGGAGACACATTTGGCTTTCTCTGGTTGGTCTTGAGCTGGAAGCTGGGATGAAAGTTGGGTAAGCTATTAGTTATTCATCGAGCCCTGGCCCCTTTGGGATGATTGTCATGGAAGTTATTTTGTTTCCTGGGTTGCTCCTGGAGATGGCAGTCTGACTTCCTACAGGTCTGACCGGCCGTGGGCTGGCTTTCTGGGCTGGTTACTGTACACAGGCACTGGTTTGCAGGCAGGTGACTGCAGGTCAGGGGTTGGAGTTCTCTTTCTATGTGTGGCCATGGTCCTGATGTATTCAGTCTCTCCATGGGAGGATGGAGACCCAAGGCTTCTGAATCCTGGGGCCTTGGTTTTACCCAGTGGTGGAGAGAATCAAAGGACCGTGGACCGTCTACCCCATGCCTGCTGTGAGTGCCCCCAGCGTCCCTGACCGAGACCCCAGCTCATGACTCGCACACTCAGACCGGAAAGCTCGTACCCACGCCTCACACAGATTGAACCCACAAACTCTTCAGCAAAGTCCGAGTGGTTGTCCACCAAGAACTCAAGCAGATGTGTCCTATACCCATTTGCCAGACTTTACTGGGCACCGGGTTCAGGACAAGGTAAAGGAAAGAAAATCCCATGGAAATCAGAACTCTGAGGGAGTTTCTGGGAGATGGGAAGGCAGTTTGTGTTCCCATGTACACACGAAAGAGTGCAAGGTTCCATGGGAAATTCTCACTCCATCAGAACCCAATCCATGACTGGGTGGGCTGTATAGAGGGCCTCCGGGGGTCACTTAGCTGCACCCCCACCTCCTGCCAGGCCCCAGGATTCCTGGAACTTCAGAGCTGGTGGCAAGGCATGGGTGCACCTGTCCAGTGAGGATGGAGAACCCAGGAGCCTCTCCAAGGCTGAGATCTTCTCTGCCGACTGTCCTGGCTGTGTCTCCAAGGGCTGACCCTGCCCAGCTTGACTTGGGGATGAGGCCAGCCAGTTCCCCTCCCCTCCAACAGTCTGCTTTCACCACTGGCATTGACATCATATCTGTAGGACACATTAGGCTCTAGAGAGGTGCTCACATGTTCTATCCATGCTGAGACCTGCCTGTTGAAGGTCCCACAAGGAAGGGGGACACATGGCCTGTGAACGTGCTTGTGTGCGTACACTCATATGTTTGAATGTGTGGCTGTATATACATAGGAATGTGCATGTGTGCGAGCACATGTGTGTCTGAGTTCTTCAGCGATGAGGCGGGATCACAACCCTCATAGCTTCAATCTGAAGTTATGGTACTGACATGGTTCTCAAGTAGAGTTCTTCCTCCTGGGGTTGAGACCTCCTGGGGTATCATCTGGACCCAGCTTCTACTGGCTGTGGCACAGGGTGGAAACTGTCATTGTTACTCTATTTGAGCTTTCACCTCCAGCAAGACAGTCTTCAAGGTCACACACTTAATGTGATTATTCTGAAATACTGAGTCGAGAGACTTATCTTGTCAAAACCCTTGCTACCACAGGTTACTGGAGAAACAAGCCGGATCCATCTCTTGCTCTCCATGAGACCCGAGATGCACCCATGCTGTTTCCACAGTTCATGGTTCAGGGAAATTTATATGCAAGTCCTTTTAGAGAACGTAAAGGTAGCTATTACATAACACTGAGTCGAACTGAGGGAAACGTTGGTGTAATTTAAACATTTAAAGCTGTAATTTAAAAACTTCAACTAAATACTTGGGGCTTACACTAACCACCCGCTGACTCACAGGTCAGTGAGTAGGGCTGAACGAATTGTCAGGAACTATATAACAGAATGCTTCAGCAGGGAGCCTGTCAGTGACTTGCCCTTCCTCATCTACAACTCAGACTCAGGGAGCTGATTTCTCCCCTCAAATGTCTGCGGGTGCAGAGATGAGGCATCGTCCCCTCAGGATCTGGTATCAACAGTATCACTCCTCTTCCATGGGAGTATTTCCTTCTCAAAATAAACCATTTTCTATTGAGCATAGGGTGGAAAATTCATAGCCATTAGCTCTTTTGCCCTATGTGAGGAGCTCGCTGTGATGAGTGAGAGCCCTGGTGGCCAGGCTGTCCCTGGATTTGGTCTCCTTTCCTTGAAATGCTGAGAGGAGGCCCCTACGCAGCATTCAGGCCACAACCCTCAGGCACTCAGGGAAGGGGGGCCAGTTGGTCCCATCAGTGCAAGAAGAATTCATACAGGACCGATCAATGGAAGTTCTGCTGAAGCCTGGATCTCAGTCAGGCCACTAGCCCGGTGGGTGGCCTAAGGTTAGTTACTAACAAATGTAAGCCCTAGTTTCCTCATTAGTGATCATGTCCCTACTCACAAAATTCTTGTGGGGATAACATGAGCAAATATATATGAAAGCAGTGCCGCCCTTAGCAAATGCCCAGTGAATGTTGGTTTGCTGTCACCACTACCATTGTCACTGTCTCATCACAACCATCATTACCATCATCACCATCACCACCATCACCATCATAGCGTCACCACCACCACCATCATCACCATCACCACCACTACCATCACCATCATCACCATCTCCATCATCACCACCATCATCATCACCATCATCATCATCATCATGACCATCACCATCATCACCGTCATTGCGATGATTTTCATGATTTATCACCTCGTGAAAAGAGGTTTAATCAGCCATAATTATCAGAAATTAAAGAAGGTATAGATGCCCTGATAAATAAAAACAATATTAGGGCTATTACTAGGTGCCATTAACATCTCTATTTCATAGACAAGGAAGGAGAGGCTCAGAGAGACTGTACCCTGCCTAGCATCACACAGAAGAGTTGGAAGTCAACGCTGGGAAATCTTGATCAAGCTCTTAACACTGGGAATGCTTGAGCCCCGGAAGGAGGATAGCTGTAGGGCAGCTACAGACGCGGTTTGAGCACCAGTGAGATGCTTCAATTAAATGACTCTAAAACATTTCAACCATTGAAATTCTGTGATTTTTATGAACACTGTTTATTCCAGTAACCAATTCCAAAATTGAGAGAGTGAGTTGGGTCAAATATTTTGAAACATGTTCACAGATTAATAAACAAAAACTGGGAGCTTGGGGAGAGATATTTGACTATTAAAAACAGTAAACAGATTCAGTTTTCATCACTGAAATGCTGTGGGGGCCTGGGCCAAGGCCCCGCCTATGTGAACTGCTCATAAAGCAGTTCCCAGGACGCACAGATGACTGGCGGTCGGCAATCGGATTTCGAATGCTTGTCTAAATGTTTCTCATTTGATCCTTCTCTTATTGGAGTGTTGAGAGATGTGACGAGCTGAAACTCCCTTTAGGGCAGCAAACCCCAGGAAAAACATAAAGCAATTCTCAGCCCTGATCCAAGATGAATCCTCCTTCTCCCTCATTATAAAATACCTATTATCTTCCTTTATCTCCAAGCGAGCAGCGTTATTTCAATTTAACAGTGTATGAGAAATGCACCACAATATAATAAAAGGACCAAAGATGCACTATTTAATGTCAGAATGACAGATGCTTCAATTAGGCAGACAGGACTATTTCTCCCCAAAATAGATAAAGATGAAATTTTTATAAGATTGTGCTGTTTGTGTTTATGGTACAGTACTGTTACAAGCTTTCATTACAATATAAATTAAAATAAAAATTCCTATTTCAGTGGAAGCCAACCATCTTGCTAATAATTTTGAAACTCAGAACTGCAGTTCCTCAAAGTGCCTGGTCCCCTCACCTGGGAGGAATGGTCTTCGAGGACTGGAGATACCATCCCGGTGAGAAATCTCGCCCTGACATTTATACGTCCTTTGCCAAGAGAGAAAAGAAGGCATGATGGGAAGTTATCATTTGCCTAGAGATTGTGGAGCTATTTTTTGACATGAAAATTTTCTCCTGCTTGGTCCATATTTAAAGTAGTTAGACAATTAATGGTCAGGGTTGGGGGTACGGTTCAGGGTTGGGGGTACGGTTCAGGGTTGGGGGTTTAGAATTCTGCTGTTGCCTTCCCTCATGCTCTCGGCAGGTGGAATCCACTATAGCTCTGCTTACCACCAAGCCAGGACCTGGGAGACTATATGAGTTTGTGCAAAGTTACAGTGTTTCTTTAGTGTCTGCTGACCCATTAGAGCAATTTCCTTAATTGTGATAATCCCAAATGAAACAGAGTTACCAATGACAGCCACACTTCCAGGTGCTAAAGCTTTCTCTCTGATGACTCCTATTTTCTCCATTTTAGGGTTTTACATTCTCTGAACAGTATGAGAGCACATTATATTTTATAATTGGAAAAAAAATGCATCAGCTGTGTGAAAATATTCGGAATTTTACAAACAAATGCCTGGTTCCAGGAAATTGGTGGCTTGAGCTAACACAGAGCTCCTCCTTCTAAAAGCATAAAGAAACATCAGATGAAATTTAACACGTGCAAAAATACACAGTGGCTTTGGCAAGAAAAGCAGAAATATCCTGGGGCCAGAAATTAACACAGACCACGAGTATGTGAGTTGTCGCTGCCCTCAGGAGCTGCAAGTCTGGAAAACAGGGCCGGACCCTGGAGTGTAGAGTTGTGATTTTCACTGAAGGATGGGCAGGGGTGAGGTCTTGGGCACAGCTGGATGTGTAGTGGGGCTCTGACCACCGCACGGGGCATGGCCGTTGAGAGACCCTGCAGGGTCATGATAGGGAGAGGTCAACCTCAGCGCATTGGCCTAGGGAGACACAAGGTCATCGACACCCACATAAGTAGGGCAAGGTAACTGGAAAATTGAAACTCCAACCTTGTTCCTCCTAGAAATTGGAGTCCAAGTTTATATCGGTACCACGATGTTTCATATTTTTTACCGTGTAAATTTGTTTATGACAGAAATTATATATTCTATAGGAAACTTATGAGCCGTGAATTCTGGAAGTTTTCCTCTAGAGTTTTCTTTCTGTTTTGGTTTTGGAGCCTTTGTTTCTGCCGTGACCAGAGGTCCATCACACTCTGGACTCTGGTATGAATTCTGCTTCTCACAAGGACAACGACAAGGACCTCCCTGGGTCCTGCTGCGCAGCACCTGACACCTGACACCTGTCCCAGGTGTTTGATGAGTGACGTTGAGTAGGGAGGAAGATGGATCACTCGGGTTCCTCTGTGTGCCCCTCAGTTCCGTTTCTGGGGCTTTCTCCCAAAGTTTAAGCAGTAGCACACTTGTATTAAACAATTTGAAGAAATGTTAAAACAATTTGAAGAAAGAAATACAGTGGAGAATTCCTTTCGCTCAGTTGACATTAAAAAGAAAAAAAAGAATAGCTGTTTAAGACGTTTTCGCTTGGTGATGTGACCTGCCCCTTTCTCCCCCGTGTATCTGCAGCTCCCTGACATGGAAGGCGGGGCTGAGGCTCTTAAACAAAGGAGTCCTAATAAAGAAGATTTATCATCCTGAAGCTCCTGTTTCAACTGTCAGGCCCACCATCGACAGAGGGGGAGGTGGCTCCAGGTCTCGAAAGCTCTCGTTTCACATGAGCTGCAAAGAGAAAATTAGAACTTTGGGTGAGATGCTAATGGGGTGACATGAAGAGGAACAGAGAGGGTAAGCCGGGGGCAGACGGGGGTGCAGATGGGGGGTGCAGACGGGGGGGGGCAGCCCTCAGTGTCAGGCGTCTGGGAACAGAGACGGGAAGCAAGGGCCGTCGCCGGCCCTCCTGCCACACCTGGGTGCCGTCGTGTGAGAGGATGGTGGAGGGTGGGTCAGGAGGGGGGAACCTGTCCCACAGAGCAGGGGTCCTTTCTCTAGAAAGTGGTTCATCTGGTTGAAGAGTCGCCTCCTCCCTCCATAGGGTATCAAGGGCCAGACACACGGCGACATTCCTCGCTCTACAGAAGCCAGACGCCCGGTTGCTGGCTGGGACCCAGTCTGTGGGAGGTCGGGCCACCCAGCATGGAAGAGATGCACAAGGCTGGCCAGCCAGGTGCCGGGCACAAGCTGCAGGTCAGTGGGCAGCTGGACGCACGAGACCGAGTTGGGCTTGTCAGGGTGGCTCTGTCTCTGCCCTGGGGTGGCCCTGTCGCTCCCAGAGGGCTCCCAGCCCTGACCGGCCCCAGCTGCTGCAGACTCTGCAGGGCAAAACCCGTAACAAGCTCAGTTCACCCCGAATGAGGAGATTCCTGGGATATGGGGCTTTGGGTGTTTAAGCTGGGAAAATCCTGAGTGATGAGCTGGTCATCATGGCGGTGGAGCAGAGGGCAAGCACCTGCGGTCCCATGGGATGGGTGGAAACGTGTCCCTCTTGGAGGGCAGGAGGACAGGAGAGGGGGTAAGCGCGGCCCCAGGGTCGCTGGGAGATCTGATCCCTGCACCCTCCTAGCGGGGCCGCCCGTCTCACGGTCACACCATTGCGCTGACTTAGCCCTCAAATACCAATCCAAACTCCGAAAGTGGTTGCTGAAGTGTTTCAAAGGGTGCCAAGCCCCCCTGCAACACACAGAAACTTAGAAATTGCTTCTCTCGCGCTCATTTCTCACACCCGGAGAGCGTCCGCACCCTCCGCCGCCCACGCTGACCTCGGCCCTGTCACGTAGCATCGCTCAGTCCTTCTGATGTGGCTGAAGCTCCACAGGCAGAGCCCGTTCCAGGACGGCGGGCAGCACACTGGCCAGCAGACCCAGCCAATGTCTTCCGACGCACCGACAGGGACCTGCCCGAGGTCATGTAGCCAGAAGGGGTAGAACCAGGTGTTGCTCACCATTTTCCAGGTGAGAAGCTACCGTCTGCCCCGTGTAGCCCCCAGGTCGGGGAGAAGCAGAGAGATAGTCCAGGTGGAGAGTTTGGCGATTGGCAAAGTCCGGTGCACGGGGACCGAGCGCACCCTACATGGGAGCGCATTTGCGCATCTACAGCCGGACTGAGTGAACAGGACTGTCCTCCATCCTCGGTTGTCCTCAGGGCTGCCAGTGCTGCCAACGGCCTGTGACCTGCTGTGGGCAGGGGTCAGCGGAGCCTGGGGTCAGCCCCCCGCGCTCCTCGTTCAACACTCACCCACGGAGTCTGCTGTCCCACACGGGCTTCTGCCCAGGGTAGGCCTGGCATGACCATTGTCTCCGTAAGCTGCATTAGGGCCCCGACTTGAGTTTGGTGGAGAGGCTGGCTGAGGCACCAGAGGCCCTGACCTCAAGGAGCATCATGGAGTGCAAAGGATGGGCAGCTCGGCCCAGGGAGGGTGGCTTCAGCTGGGGAAAGACCCAGACTGGAGTCTCCTGGCTCAGGGGGAGCGTGGTCTTTGGCTGAGGGCTCTCCTGACTCTGGCGTCTGGCCCGGCGGCGGATGGGCAGGTGGCTTTGAAGGCTGTGCCCATGGCACTCAGCAGCACACACAGCCGCGTTGCAGAGCTTGGATGCTGAGCTCGTGGTCTGGCCAGCCTGAAGGAGTGACCTTGGCCGAGAGCTCTTCGGAAACTCATGTCCGCCGTGCCCTGTGAGGCAGGAGGAGGGCTGGCCTCCTCGGTTGACTGAGGATCGCAGGACAGTCCGGGAGGGTCCCCGGACCGTGGGGCCTGGAGCCTCCCAGGGCCGTCCACCCGGGGCCCAGGCAGGATGGTGTTTCAGCGTCCCCAGTTATGTGAATGGCAATTTGCCTGCAATGATGTTGTTCTGAAGCGTTTCTGAGCGTCGTCTTCTGCTTTCATTTAACTATGTTTGCCTACGAATCAAATCCAACGGTACCCTCTTTAATTCCCTCTCCCAAATAGCATGGTGCTTAATGTAAACCAATTACTACAATTCTGCTTTCTAAGAAATCAGGAAATGTAATCAGAGAGATGCAATTTGTTTGCTTTTCATGAAATATTACAGTGTGGCAGCGACAGGAGTGGCCTCTGGAATATCAGAAGGGGGGTGTGAGAGAGAGATGTGAGCGGAGCCTCGTGTGCCAAGCGCGGGTCTCTGTGTCGCAGTCCGAGCCGTCCGGGCTAGGGTGTGTGTGTTTACCCAGAAAGCTCTGGAGAGGCCCAAGCTCGTGGGCAGCCTTGGGATGGGGCCTGAGCTCAGGCTCCTCCTTTCTGAAGTAGTTCCTGGAGGACCCACCCAACAGGCTTCAGTTCCCAGACCTTGGGACTGGCGGAGGCTGTGACCTAGTCCGGCCCCTCCTCCGCCCCAGGCCCTGCCCGCAGGAGCTGATTTGGCATAATAATGAGCACTTCGTTTTAATCTCCTTTTTTATTTTAAATGATAATTATTACTTTCTGGGGGAGAGAGGCAAAGGTTCCAGCCTGGAGCAGGGGCCAGGACAGAGTAGCAGCAGAGCTGAGCCTGCGGAGGAGGGACTGGGGGTGGAGCTCTCTCCCAAAGCGCCACAGGTCAGGGGAGCACCCCCCTCCCCAACCCACTCTGGCTGTCAAAGCCCCGGGGATGTTCTCCGGGGCTGACTGAAAACCGCAGCAAGTTCTCCCTTCTGCTCTCCAACTCTGGCTCTGGCTGGCATCTACCCTGTGCCTGTCCCTGCGGGCAGGAGTGGGGTCTGGGACCCCTGAGCAGCTCTGAGACCTCCCCCAGCATCTCTGCTGTTAGGGCCCGGGGGCTGTGGCTGGGGAACGCCTTCACGTTGGTCCTCCGGCTGCAGGCAGGACCAGGGAGTGAGTTCTCTGATCTCTCTCCCTCCCAAACCCCCAGAGCCCCTCTGTGTGGGCGCCAGACAGACCCGCCCGGGGAAGAACCGCGTGATGGGGCTGACGGGTCCTCAGGGGGCGCCGCTGTGAAAGGCAAGCTGGACAGAGCAGGAGCGGACCCCCGACAGCATCCCTCCCTGCCCCCATCCTGGGTGAGGTATGTGTGACTGTCCTCTGCGAAGCTTGCAACTGCCTTACTGTTCGTGCTTTGCTAGAGGGAAATACCACCTTAGCTTGGTAGTAGCCGGGCCTCCACTACCACCGACTGGGGTCTTCTTTAGCACATGAAAGGCCTTTTGAACTTCACCTAGCTTCCCAGCACACAATCAGCCACTCCTCACAACCCCGGGGCAGCCGCTCTTTTTGCCCAAGGGGTCCTGCTCCGGTGCATTAATAAAATCACCTAAATGCACCAAATGTTTCCCGTTGGACCTCACCTACATTTCAAAAGTACATCCTTAGGACCCTGCTAGGTGTCCGGTGCTTGGGAAGCACGAGATCCTCTCTGAGGGGCAGGGTAGGGGTACCCATCCCCAGGGGGCTGCGCCACGGTCCTCAACCCTCAACTTTGTTTCCTGGAAGTAAAATTCACAGAACATACAGATCTTGTTGTAGGGGCACAGCTCCGGGTCATTGGTGAGTGTGGAGGCCGAGAAAAATCAAGGCCATCCCAGCTCAGGTTTAGCCTTAGCATAAGTACAGCATCTTAGCTCCGGCAGCCCTCTCAGACCTCGTGCCCAAGTGATGAAGTTCTTGAACCTAGGTGGGGTTCGGTGGGGTGAGGTTCGGAGCCGACGGCTAAAGAAAGAATTCTTAAGTCGTCTCTGGTGCAAAAAAGGTGGTTTATTAGAGCACGGGGACAGGACCCGTGGGCAGGCAGAGATGCGGCTGCCCCGGGTTGTGAGGGTCGGCATGTTATATGCCCTGCTGTTGGGGGAAGGTGGGGGTGAAGAGAGGTTTCAGTGGAGTTTTCATATGCTAAAGAGGGCCTACAAGGTGCCAGGATGTTCCAAGGGCTGAACTTGCCCCTACTTTACTTTAGTTCTAAGGACTCCCACCCTGCTTTGGTTCCAGAGAACCCCCCCCCCCCCCCCTGCTTTAGTGACAGGAACCCATCAATACCCTTGCTTTAACTAAGCTCGGGGTTCACGTCCCTACTCCGCTGTGCTGGGTATACTTGGGCCCAAGCTTAAGCTTGTCAAATAGCCCTCGCGTGATTGCATCGGTGTTGGCTCCTTGGTGGTCTCTCGGACACGAAAACTCGGGTGCAACAGTGAGTCCCGCATGTTGTGCGAACACAGGCTCTCTAGCTCCCAACCTTTCCCATCACCAAGAAGACATGTGGGTGCGTTGACCTTTCTGCCCTTGAAGGCCTGAATTCGTTCCTTTAGAACGAGGCCTGGCACGTCCTGCCTAAACTGCCCTCCGTGGTTTACACAGTAGATGCTGTTGGGTTGGCTTCGGGAATGCAGGAGGCCCCAAGCCGCCATCTTCCGGCCCCTCCCCCACTTCCTTAACCCTTGAGTCTCCTGCCGAAAGGGTGTAGGTCTAGGACAATCTCCACAGGTAACCGATACTATGCAGGAAACAGGAGTATCAGGACCCCCCACCCCATACCCTCCCATCACCAAATACCTTACCATACAAAGCTGTGAGCCCATGCCCTGCCTTGGCCCCATAAAAGACCCCCCCCCCCCCTCCTTCCCAGCGCGACGTCCCCCACTCCCCTCTCTGGAGTCTCGGAACCTCGCCCGAGGGTGCCCACCACCTCCCGGCGCGACTTTCCTGGCTCCCCTTCTCCTGAGCCCTGACACGTCCCCGGAGACGCCTTTAATAAATCCTGCCTTGCGCCTGCCTCGCCCGGTGTTGTGTCTACCTCGCCTGCGAAACTTCACAGACGCCTTTACACGTGGCCTGACCCACCCCTCCCCACCTTCCTGTCACATCTCCTTAGAAGCCTCTCATCCAGTTTATGGGCTTTTCTATCCAGAGTCTGGAGATTTCCCTGGGCTGTGCTGTCCAGACTGCAGAGGGGAAGGCCCCCAAATTGGCCATCGACATTTGGGAAAAGCCCCGGGCAAACACAGCGGACACTGTCTGCTGTCTTACCTCCCCATTTGGTTTGATATGACTCTCTGACCTTTGAGTCCC
This sequence comes from Mustela nigripes, assembly GCF_022355385.1. Taxonomy (NCBI): domain Eukaryota; kingdom Metazoa; phylum Chordata; class Mammalia; order Carnivora; family Mustelidae; genus Mustela; species Mustela nigripes. The sequence goes on from NC_081570.1 coordinate 2,286,867, forward strand.
AGATAAAACCTTGCACTCAATCAAACTCAATTTTGAGGTCGACAAACCAGGAACTTCGATTATTTGAAATCACTCTGTTGGCCTCGGGTTGCCTCGGCACCCGTTCTATGCGGTGAAACTATTTATATTTAAAATACTGACAGTCCGTGAAGCTGTGTCCCGTTTTATCTCTTACCCACTGAACAGTCTCTTTGGAATGTGCTGAGACTAACTGCCCGCGGCTCCCCCCAGACCATGCCCTGGGACAGTGGCCAGCGCGCCCCAAGCACGGCAGCGCAGGGAGCGGAGCCTGGCGGCGGCTTGTCAGGAGCAGGTCTCTGCCTGGGTCATCGGAGGTGTATCACCTTGTGCCTCTGGGGGTGCTGCCGTGGACAGGGAGACTTTGGGAATGACAGCAGCAATGAGAGCTTCCCTCGGGCAACAACCGTCCAGGCAGAACCCAGACAGGACCCCAGGGTTTGACTATCCCGTGGCAATAGGTCCACTAGAGGCAGCCACCTCCAATGGGGCGTCCAGAGCGGGGTAAGAGGAGGGACAAAGTCTTCCTGACCCTGACCAGGCCCCAGTGTCACGGTGGTCCCGGGTCTGTGGGAGGCCAGTGCGATGGCTCTGCTCCCTGGGTGTCTTCGCCAACCTGAGAGGGTGCTCATCTCCGTGGGTGTCAGTGGGGGGTGCGTGGAGCAGGCCGGGGGCTCTCAGGGTCCTTGCATGAAGCCCGAGGCCCGACGGTGGTCTTTGGCATCAGGGCAACTGATTGGAGGCTCTAACTCAATTGAATCAATTGGAGGCCTTGTCCCTTTGCCCATTTCATGCCCCCACAGGTGGCTCCCCAGGCTGCCACCCCTCAACACTCCCCTGTAGGGGGCTCGTTGGGCTGCCGGGCACCCTGGATGTGGCTGTGTCTGCGTCTCAGCATCTCACTACTCATCTCACTGCAGACAACCCTATTTTTTTTTTTTAAAGATTTTATTTGAGAGAGAGAGAGAGAGAGGGAGTGGGTGTTAAAGCAGGGGGAGGGGCAGAGGGAGAGGGAGAGAGAGACTCTCAAGCAGACTCCCTGCTGAGTGTGATGTCGGGTGCAGGACCCTGAGATCGTGACCTGAGCCGAAACCAAGAGTTAGACACTCAACCAATGGTGGCTCCCAGACTCCCTGACACCTCCATTCTTGAAACATTCTAGGGGGCCTCCAGGACGTGGCCCTCTCCCAAGGTGGTCCCTCCTAGACTCCTTGTCTCCTATGCAGGCTCACGGGGGCCACCCAGACCCCCAGCCTCAGCCCCTTTCTCTGACCTCCCCTCCTCGGTCTTTCCCTGGGTGACTTCGCTTGGTCCTGTTGTTGCCAGAACAATGGGCCCCCAAAGTGTCCACACCCCAGTCTCTGGAGCACGTGAACATGTGGCCTTAGATGGCAAAGGTACTGCGCAGATGGGAGTGAATTAACAGCCTCGAGATGGGAGACAGTCTTGGAGCATCTGGGTGGCCCAATGTCATCACAAGGGAAGGTCCCAAGGAGGCCAGGGGTGAGAAGGCAGTGGGTCAGGGGAAGGTGCTTTTCTTTGGAAAGGTCTCCCTTGATGATGTTTTTGCAGAGAGGGCTTGGGGGAAGGGCCATTGCTCTCGGCAAAGATCTTTAAAGCAGCTTCAGGGGTGTCACTACCATGGTCCCCGGGCTGGGGGCTACTGCCAGGGACCCCAGCACAGCCGGCACCTGAGGGAGGCTGCAGACAGTGCAGGGAGTGCCGGTGACCACACCGAAGACGGAACAGCAGTGGCATTCGTTGGTGTCTGAAAGGGAACAGAGGGAAATCAAGTTCACATTTGACATAATTCCACTAAGCATCAGAGGAAATTGGACACTTAAACGTTTCTTACGAGAGCATGAGTACCAGCCTGTTTCAGTTAGGATCCTTCCTAAAGTACATCCTGGTTTTCATTTATTTTCATTTAAGACAGATTTGATTCCATGTGACAGTGCAGGGAGCCCACAGGAGAGGGATCCTGAGCTCTCTCCTTCCTGGAAAGACAGGTGCTTTGCTTGCTGTGGGCAGCAGGGGACAGCACGGGGGCGGGGGGGTGGGCAGGTGCCCCTCCCTGGAACCAGGTGTGGGCGAACTCAGAGAGGTTCCGGGTGGGGATGGCACTGCTCACGGCCATGCATGTGTAGAGGGGACGTTTTTCTCCGAATACGGATCTCAGTCTCCATAATTCAGGGAAAAAGGAAAGGCTTGGGTGGGCGGGAGTGATAAGAAGATGAGATTGACACTGTGGCCCCTGTGTCAGTCGGGGTTCCCCAGGGAAACCGAGCCCATGGAAGCTAGATGTGTACACACACACACACACACAAAGAGGGAGATTTATTTCAAGGAATTGATTCACATAACTGTGGGGCTTAGCAAGGGCAGGTCGGCAGGCTGGAGACCCAGGGAGGAGCTGATGATGCAATCTTGAGTCTGAAATCTGCAGTCGGAGGTAGAATTTCTCCCTCGGCGAGGGAAGCTCAGATTTTTCCATCTTACGATCTTCAACGGATTGGGCGAGACCCACCCACCCGTGGAGGGTGATCTACTTTAAAGTCCACAGACTTAAAAGCTAATTCCATCTGAAGACTACCTCCAGAGTCACATCCGGACTGGTGTTCCGCCAAAATCTGGGAACGGTGGCGGAGGCACGTAGATGACAAGTCACCCATCCCGGCCCTCCAGGAGCTTGAGTAAGTAGATATTTTCCCCCTGAGCTGCCGGGACCCCAGGGGACCTCCCTCCTCCACTGTCCTGAGTGGGGTGGGGGTACCTCGGAGGGAGCAGGGCGGGCCCAGGGGACCTCAGCTGAGTCCAGAATTAAGTTTTACCTGCCCTTCAGTGATGATAAGACGCGGGAGTCAATATCTATGTTGGGCTTTCCTTTGAAACTGAGGGAACTTTTGGGGAACAGGCCAGGACCTGGATTTCTACCCGGAGCAGCCTGGGGACAGGCTGCACTTTATTTCCCTGCCTGTAGAATGGAGCCACACAGTGGGAGAGATACACATGGAGGGAATGAGGTGCTGGGGGTTGGGGTGGGGCCCTCAGAGAAAGCTCCGGGCTGCCGGTGTCCCTGTCTAACACCACCAAGGGGCTCAGTCTGCCGCCACACGGGGGCACGGCCGGGGACAGTGAGCTGTAGAGGAGGGTAATATTCCCCATCCCCAGGCTTCCAGGAAGCTCTGGGACGCGCGGGCTGCAGAGACGGTCTGCGATGTACGTCTGTGTCTGCACGTCCGTCTAGCTATAGCCGCATCTGTGTCACATCTGTAACTATCTTTTCTCATTATTTTGCAGAGTGGGCCCTCTGTCCGATGTGTATTTGCCCACACACATGTGTTTCAGGCAAACTTGAGATAACGCCTAATGACAGTAAACTTCGTGCCCGTGGCAGAGTTGGGCTCCTGAACTTGGTTCTGTTTCTGTGGGTCGAGCTGCCACCTGACTGTGGAGTCTTCAGATGGTCTCCAGGGGTCCAAGAAGGGGCTGGTTGGAGGAGGTGGTACATCAGCCTCTTAATTCTCAATACACGAGCTGCCCCCAGCTTCTAGCGTGATCCGGGTGAGGACCCAGCTTCCCTCCTCACCACCCCTTCCCTCTCCCTTCTCCTCCCAGCGTCCTTGAGGTCCTTGAGCCCGAGAATCTGCCCTTGAAATGGGAGTGGGCGACCGCAGGACATTAGCATAGCAATGACCAGGGGTAGGGAAACACGTCACCATCCCTGAAAGCTCTTCAGGTTGGAAGCGGAGCAGGGGGATGCTCCGGCTGTTAACGCCGGGACTGTCCGCAGAGCAGCCGTGAGGCTCGCGGATCCGGGTGAGAATCCCGCCTGTGTGCAGGTGAGCTGCGAGGGCTGTCACCTTGACATGCCCCTTAAGCCTCCATTTCCTTATCAGTAAAATGGGGATGATGACACAGAATGCTGAGTATTAAAGGGGTGACGTACCCAAAGCCTTCAGCTCGGTGCCGAGGACAAGGGCAGCGGGCGGTCTGTGGCTGTCAGGTAAATGGGCAGGACAGTACCTGGGGCGGGCGGGTGAGAAGAGGGAGTATATGCCAGGCTTTGTAACTGACGCTGATGACTGGTCATTTTATTCATTTCTTCAGCTTGTCACAGGATGAATTTTCTAAGACTTGGAGCTGTTGGAAGTGGACGGCTGTTTGGGCAGGTGTGAGGGCTCCGTGGCCTCGGCGTCCAGGTAGAAGCTGGTAGACCCGGGGGGCTGGAGGAGGATCACAGGGGAGGTGAGGCAGACTCTGGGCCCCTCTCTGGAGGCTGACCCGTTAGGGCAGCTCCCCGGGAGCTGTCCACAGGTGCCTGGCCCCCCTCCCAGCGCAGCCATCCTGGCCCGAGTTTCCCACCCCCGGCACAGCCCCTGAGTTCTCCACTGTCACCACCAACAGCACAGCCGAGCTCAGATTTGGGCTCTTTATTTTCAGCCACATTTGGGGCATGGGCTGTGATCATTAAGGCTGAAAATGTCACCCGTTCCAAAGGCAGTGTGGGGCCGTGTGGGTCCTAGAGGGCCTGTGCCTTAACTCTGGGGCAAGACTGGGATCACAGGCACCCAGGCAGGCTGTGGGTCACATCCCCTTGGGGGTCTCTCCTATGGCTCCCTGAGACAGCCCACATGCAAACAAAGCAGAATAGAAGAAGCCACTGTGGGGCCAGGGGTGGTGTCCGGAGGTATTTCGGGCGGAAGAGGAAGGGCTGGGAGGGGGAAGGCGGCTCCTCCTGCTGCTTTCTTTGAAGCAAGAGAGACAGAACCATGACGACACTCCTTTCCCCTCAGCATCTTCAGGCGGGCAGAGAGTCTGAGTCGGGGTGTGTGGACGCGCTCCCAGATTTCTGCAGAGAATGCCGAAACCTGACGGGCTGTCCCCGTTCTTGCGGGACGGTAAGCGGTTTCCGGTATCCCGGTGGCCGCTGACATCCTGCCGCGGCTCGCCTCTCCCGGCGTCAGGCCCTTCCCCGCCGTGTTGCTAAGAAGGGCCAGGCTCGCAGCGGCGGCGCTCTGCCTCTGCCCACCTGCTGCGCAGACCCGGGGCACAGGGAGGAGGCTCAGCCCCAACTGTCCCTGCTCCTCCTGCCGATGCCTCTCCCTGCTACCTGTGGTCGCCTCTCCCCGGGGTACCCAGGAACCTCGGAGGGGATACGTCCAAGCTGCACCTGTGCCTTCGGGGGTCCCCCAGCTCAGGGACCCACCCAAGACCTCTCCTACCACCATCCTCTGTTTGCATCTCTGGGCTATCTATTAATTACCTGAGTTTAGGAACTTTCTGAAAGTTTATGCATGAGATGAAACCCATTCTGTCACCACATTTGCTTGGAAAAACAAAACAAAACAAAACAAAACACCCAAGAACACAAAAACAACCTTCCAGCTGTCACGGGAACAACGGCGCACCCTTCCGTCCCCTCACCATGATTATCCGGTCTTCCTGGGTGGTTCTTTGGTTGTGTCCCACGTGCCCGACAAATGACGTGTTAGCCAAGTTAAATGCATGGGATCCTGCTTCCCCATCAGGCCGTTCCAGGAACAGGCTCTCTGGATGGCTGGAAGCTACGCCGCCCCGAGGGGCACTTACGCCTGCCAGTGCTTGGGGGCCAGAACACCGAGAACCTTCCAAGTTTTTCCAGGTGTTAATGTTTTATATTTAATAAGCTGCAAGGCAGGTTAGCACCAGGTTAAGAGATTCAACAAAAACCTGTCTCTACCAAGACTTTCCAGCTGAATTATTCATGGCCAAAAACTCTTTCTGAAAGTAGATGGCTTGCGTCAACACGGGGCATCTGGGGAGGTTTCCCGTGGCCGTCCTCCCTCGGATGGCGGTGCCCTCCCCAGGACAGTGGAGTCCTCCCCAGGACGGTAGAGCTCTTCCCAAGATGGCCGCGCCCTCTCCGTGCAGCGTGTTTGGGATGGAAGCTGAAGCAACGTTTGTCACTGCTGGTGCATCTCACACTGGGACATGCACAAGAAAGCCAAGAAGGGCGGGGGACACTCAGTTGGGGGCTTTGGGCCTTCCAAGGATAAGGACAGGGCACCCCGCACCCTGGACAGGAGGGACTCCTGCCCTTCAGGTCCTGGCACACATCACCCGAGCCTTCGTCCTCCCCACACCCTGAGCTCCGCGGGCAGTGCAGGCTGGGCAGGAGCTGCAGGGATGGGCGACGCCTGCCCCCCCGGAGCCTCCCCTGCACGCACAGAGGCTGCAAGGGAATCGGCCGAGAGCTTCAGCCCTGCTGAGGCTTCAGGGTTTTAGTTGTTGGCATGCTCTGCCCCCTCTTTGGCTCCCTCTGTATATGTGGATGGCCTCTTTAGGGACGTTAACTTGCTTTATTCCCTTCTGGACCATCTCTCTGTGCTGCCAGCCCCAGCCAGCTCTCTGACCTTTCTGAGGCATTCCTCAAGCTCTGGGCCAATGCTCCAGCCCTTTAGGGACTCTGCCTGTGCCTGGTGAGAGTTCCTAGCCCAGAGTGTTGCACAGGTTGTACACTGCACTGGGTTGGATGATTCTAGCTCAGCTAGAATCCTTGCTTAGCTCTGAGCTTTGGTAAAGGTTGTGTCTGGGCATCTTTTTCCAAGTGGCATGAAGGCACCCTATAAACCAGCATGGCCCTCTTCATCCTTGAAGATGTCCAAAGTGCCCAGTTTAGTGGTGCACGGCCCAATGTCACCTGCCTGGCAGTCCAGCTATGCTCTTTTCCCTGGTGTCTGTCCAGCTTTGCTGCTTCCTTGGTGGCCGTCCTGCGCTGTGTCTTTCGGGTCTAGCCCTGACTACATTTTCCCGACTCCCATTCAGGCTCCTCTTTCTTCCTGAGTCTCTCTCCACCCTGTTCCAGCGGGACATTTCCTCCAGCTGCTTTCTGGGTGATGTTCATCTTGCCTTGGCTGACACAGGGCCCTGCCTTCTATGTGTGCACACGGGCAGCAAAGCCCAGCCAGAACAGCCCTGCCTCACCACAGCCTCCGACCCTGGTGTCCAGCCCCTTCCCTCTGCCCGAGGTTCCAGCCTTCCGGGCTCTTCCGTCCACTCCGCGAGGGAGCCCAGTCCCGTACTTCCCACTTGTAATTACAACCTCAAAATGAAGTCAAGTTGTCCGCAGGCTTCCAGTCCCTAGAATGTTGACACAACCCCAAGAGCGTCAAACTCCGTGCTACTGGTGTCGAGGATGCACTGCGTGGGACTGTGCTCATAGTTCAGTACGGAAGGGAGGCGGCGGGCTGGAGACGGGAGAAGACATCACACTGTCTCTTTCACAGCGGCTTGGGCTGGGGGCTGCCGGGAGACTGGGGTGGGAGCCCGGTGTTCGGTTTCCTCTCCTGGCCTGGGAAAAGTGCTCCGGTATTTCCCTGGTCTCCCAACAGCTTCTTTGTCGGCTCTCATGCTCATTTGCCCTCACCTTCTTCCCAAGGCCATTCCCAGGGCTGCTGGGGGTGTTGGAATCCAGTGTCTTTTCTTCTAGTTAGAAGAGTTAGGGGTCTCTGGGTTTGGGTCTCAGCCCTACCACTGCAGCTGGGTGTAGAGAAATCTCTTTCCAGGACCTCAAGATCTCAGGGACATCAAACCATGGGCAACGCTCCTTACTGTTCGGGCTTCGGACGGTTAACAGAAGCCGCATGCATGGCATCTCTGGAAGTGTGGCAGGAGAGCGGGTGCGGCTCCTGAACAGGGCAGCGGTGGAGCCCCTGGGGCTGCATGGAGTTGGCCAGGTGGGTCCTTCTCTTCCGGGCTGCCAGCTCCTCTGCTGAGGACGTCCTTTCTACACGGTGGTGTTCCGGAGTGATAGCAGCTTCTACGTCAGCCTTCTTACACAATGTTTTGTCATTTACCTCTGGCTGGTGGATCTTTGTATTCATTTTCCATACAAGAAAGTACCACCGAGTGGGCGGATGAACCAACAGAAATGTATTGTCTCACGTCTCTGGAGGCTGAAGTCCAAGATCAAGGAGTCAGCAATGTCGGCTTCTCCTGAGACTTCTCTCCTCGGCTTGCCGATGGCCACCCACCTGCTAGGTGTTTGCTCTGAGCATGTGCATTCTCCGTCTCTCTGTAGGTCTCCAAATTTCCTCTCTTCAAAGGACAGTTAGGCTGGATTAGGGTTTACCCATGTAATCTCACTTAACCTCAGTCACCCTTTTAAAGATTTCATCTCCAAATACAGATACATTCTGAAGTGCTGGGAACTAGGATTCAACATATGAATCCTGTGGGAACACAAGTCAGTCCCTGACAATTCCCCTGAACAAGGGACTCCACCTCCCCGGACTTCAGTCTATTCATCTAATATGGGGATGATGACTCTGATGATGAAGATGGTGGTGGTGATGATGGTGACGGTGGTGTTGGTGATGGTGATGAAGATGGTGGTCATGGTGATGGTGTGATCATGGAGGTGACGATGGTGACTGTGAGGAAGCTGATGGTGTTGGTGGTGATGACGACACCTGTCCAGTAGCTGTGGTGAGGATTAGAGAAGTTAATGAAGGTGAAGTACAGTAGCCAATGTTATAGATATCTTAGCTGTTATCACTTTTCTTATTATAATGCGTTTCTTAAACAGATAATTACCAAAAATCCCTATGAGCTGGTTTTTGGTCTGTCATAGACCTGAGAGTGAATCATCCAAGAAACTGTTAGTGGCAGACGCCGTGAGACATGACGGATGGCAGCCTGACACCACAGAGGCAAGCAAATAGGATTTACCGGCAGCCTTCACGCCACACTCTCTGTAACCAAACCAGTGCATGTGCACAGAGAACTTCACTCATTTTAAAAAGCTCAATTATTTTCCTGGGTTAGGGAGGCAAGGAAGTGCAACATTTATTTCAGAAAACTTTCTACTCGCACACAACAAACTTTGGGGATCGGAAAGCATGACAGGCAGTTCAAGGAGTGGTATAGGTACAAGCCTGCTCCTTCTCAGTGTACTTCGGCCTCTGCCCTGAAACCTCCTGGATCTGCAATTGATTACAAATAAATGAATACATAGTAAAGTGCGCCTCCGCCCGAGAAAGTGGACCTTAATAGTCGAGGCTTTGACAGAAATCAGATCGGTTAGACAAAAGTCATTTGTGGCAGTCTTTCCTCAAACTGCAGAAATAATTAAGGTCACAGGTAGGATGTTCTCAGAGTTTAGTTTTGTGTTGTATTTTTTCCTTCCAGTAATTGTGATTATAAATATACAGGATACCCACCTTGTGCATAATAGTTGTGTTGTTCTTGGTCCACATGATGGCATTACGTGTATTGCCAACCTTGTGTGAACTTTGCTCACCGGTGAGAGTGGCTCCTGCACATGCTACAGCCCTAGGGGAGCAGGTAACAAGGTGCTTTGGAATCCAGAGTGCAGGCAGGTCCCACAACTCCACGTCAGCTAGTGACCATCTCTTGGTTCTGGAGCCACTCATGGCAGCCTGGGACTAAAATCCTCATGGTCCTGGCCACCAAGTCAGCTTAGAGAGTGCCGGAGGGCAATGCAGAGCAAGTCCTCCGCACTTACATATAAAAACACAACACAACACAACACAAAACTTGAAGTCTCCAACGTTTTGATAAAGTGTCAAAAATCCATTAATTTCACAAGAGAAAACCTGACTGGCTAAGCCCATGGAGATGCCATTCCAAGAACTCTGCTACCATCAGGGACGACCTGGATCCAAGCTGCTTTGCCCCAAGTCCCCAGCAAAGGTGCTCTGAAGCTCATGATTGTGCGCTTTCCTTGTACCTTTATAAAGGGCAGGGCTACGCATGGCTCCAAACACCTGAGGGTCGGAAGTGGCTTCTTAGAAGGAACCAGAATGTTCTCCCCCTCTTTTCAAGCCCGAGTTCCATCTGAAAGGCACTCTGGGGAAGGGGTGCCTTGCCAAAGAGAAACCTGCTTGTGTACCAGTGCTCTGTGCTCCGGGAGAGAGCCAGCATGCTGCACAGATGTCAGGTAAAGTCATTATTTGCCACCATTGCTGGAGCCGGCTTGCTTCCGTCCCTAGAGCCCCAGGGGATGGGATTTCAGCCGTCCCGCACAATTAAGGGGCTGCCTCAGGGGAATTGAGCTAAAGGTGCTGCTCCTCCTTATTCCAAATAAGCAGGTGGGAGAGAAGCCTGGTGTCTGTGGGCTGGACGGGGGTCTCTTTGGTGGCCACTGAGAGGTTATCATGCGTCCTCTGGTCCAGACGCCCACCCCTCCACCTTCTCCTGGTCTGGCAGCCCCTCTTCGTGCCAACAGGTGGCAAATAGACTGTGGCACGATTTATCTTTCCTTCAGGTTTGCCAGAACAGGTTTCTCCAGAAACTTCTCCAGGCTTCCGAGATTGCTCCATTAAGTTAAACATCGTTAATCTGGCTCATTTCGCAGCCATTCATTTTAATCATGCAAAGGTCAGCTGTCACTGCACAAATGTTAGACTTAATTTGTTTTCTTGATGCACATCATATCGGTGATAATTTGGACCAATTTTTAGTCATTTGCCAATGGGGAGCTGCAATGGGTAGGATCGCCGACTGGGAAGGTGAGGATTGTAGGTGGGGGAGGGGCCTGATTTGGGGCAGGGGTGCTGATGACAGGGACCCCCAAGAACCTATGCCTCTCAGTCCCCAGACGATGGCTCTGCAGTTGTGGCAACGTGGGTTTGGAGCCAGTAGGCAATTTTGAGACAAATTGCTGTTTGTTTCCTCAATGTGTGACCTCACACGTAAATGAGGCTTTATCCTTCTCTCTTCCTCTTCTTTAGAGCAAGAGTTTGCATTTTGGGAGCTGTTCTCTTACCTTTTTATTTTTTTATTTTTATTTTTATTTTTTTAAAAGATTTTATTTATTTATTGGACAGACAGAGATCACAGTAGACAGAGAGGCAGGCAGAGAGAGAGAGAGGAAGGGAAGCAGGCTCCCCGCTGAGCAGAGAGCCCGATGCGGGGCTCGATCCCAGGACCCTCGGATTATGACCCAAGCCGAAGACAGAGGCCTCAACCCACTGAGCCCCCCAGGCGCCCCCCTCTTACCTTTTCAGAGTGGAGAGCTGCTATCGGAGGCAGATGGACCCTCCTGACCCCTCCCTGTCCTTCTTCTCCCGTCTCCTGTCCCCGCTCATCTATTGTAACTTCACAAGCTGAGTCCTGAAATGGGTAGGTCCTGGCAAGCTTTTGTACTACCCACAAATTTCCCTGATCTGGTCGGAGACCCCCAGAAAGGCCCTGGAAGCATGGCCAGGCACCGCACGGGAAAGGGAATTCACCTTTGGCATGTGTGTGGCACGGCACCATGTGCTCTTCAGCCCCAAGCCCCCACAGAGGAAAAACAGAATAGTAAGTCAGCACTTGTAAGTACTGTGTGTGTATCTTATAACATCCTTACTCATATGCCCACCTGGGGAAGAGTTTGGTGTGGCACCGGGCAGGTAGTGTCAAATGCCAGTGTGTCTTTTTTATACCTCACCCACCTGGTGGTCTGCAGCTCCTTAAACTCAACCTGCCCAGAGCTTGGCTTGTCTTCCCTGAACCTGCTGTCCATACCACCCCTGTCTCCCATTGCCAAGTCATCACTCAGCCATTATGCACCTGTATCTTCTTCTCTAGGTCCCCACCTGGTCCATCTCCAGGCTCCTCCAATGTCTCCCAGCCAACCTTCTCCACCTCCACTCTACTCTTGCTGTCACAAAGTGGCAAAGGCCCTTTGTGACTCTCACCTGGACTGTGGAGCCCACCCTTTACTGGTTGTTGGTGAAGGGCAGCAGAACAGGCAACCCCAAATATGCCATTTTGGCATAAGGATTAGTTTGAGCTGAAGACAATTGAGAAGAAGCAGATACAGGTAAAGGTCCCTGCCCTCTCTCTGTCTGCCTAGAAGCAGGACATAATCTGTGAACATGTCCCCCTCCCTTCTGTACCGGGAAAGACAGAAGTCAATCACCAGAGACAACGCCAGACCATGATCAGCATCAGAGACAGCACCAGAGAGGTCTACACAACAGACCTTAAACCACCTGCCTTCCACTCCCCCGTACCCTTGTCTGCCCATAGTTGGCCTCCCTAGACTCAAAACCCTCTTTGTTGGCCTTGTCACTTCTCCACAAATGTATCTTTCTATTGCTAAGGCCTTATATAAGCCTGAGTTCTAACCATGCTTTTGAGTTACTCTCTCTGAGAGCTCCCGTGTGTGTGTGTGTGTGTGTGTGTGTGTGTGTGTGTGTACACAATGCACGTTTTTTTTTTCTTTTAAGATTTTGTTTATTTATTTGACAGACAGAGATCTCAAGTGGGCAGAGAGAGAGAAAGGAGGAAGCAGGCTCCCTGCTGAGCAGAGAGCCCGACGCGGGGCTCGATTCCAGGACCCTGGGATCATGACCTGAGCCGAAGGCAGAGACTTTAACCCACTGAGGCACCCAGGCGCCCCTGATGCATGTTTTATTAAATTTTCTATTTGTTCCTTTTGTTAGTCTGTCTTTGTCAGTCTAATTTGTGGGGCTCCAGCAATAAAGCTGAGGTGGGAAGGGGAAGATTTTGCTCCTCCCCTACACTGGCATGAGTGCTGGCTTAACCTCTTTCTTCCCACCTGTGTTGTGAGCTCCATGGTGGGAGGAGTCATGGCTGCTTTTGTTTGTCACCATTTCTCCTACACCTGTCATGGTGCCTGGCACATGGTGCACTCTCAATAAATGAACAATAGTCATGAATTAACTAATGATGAAGTGGTTCATTTCTCTGGCTGTATCTCCCTGCCAACCCTTGGTTCTTTCTGCAACAACTACTACTGTTCCTAGTGCAGCAATGACCTTCTCTGAACCCTGGCTGGACTGAGAACCATGCCAAGCATCCTGCACACCTCATTCTGACAATTGCTCTGGGTGGTAGGAACTGTGTTGCCCACTTTACAGAGAGGCGAAATATCTTGCTTTAGGGCACCCAGCTCATGTCTATCCTGACCCCAAAGCCCAGCCTTGCAGACACTGGGTCCTCCCCGCTTGACAAATCTGAAGGAGTCTCCACCTAAAGGACTTTTGGTGGCTCTTCAGCATCACATCCCCTTCCCCCTGGAAGTCCAGGTCTCAGCAGGAAATTCAACCTGGCTCAGATTTGCTTGGCTCATCTCATTTCCTCACTTCTTCCACCCTATCCCTGGTGTAGGGCAGCCTCCCTCCAAAAGCCCCCAGGCAACTGCTTCTCTCTGCTGGGGCTGGCTCCCTCAGGCTGCTGGAGTTCTCCAATGATGATGGCTCCTTTTGGAGCTGCCTCCCACTTAACTTACCAAATGCCTACTCATCTGTGAGGTAGAGCTCACATGGAACCCTGAGATCTGCCTCTTCTCCCTTCGACCTGACCCTTAGGAAATTGCTCAGGAATGGCTTCAAAGTGGAGGCCTCCATGGCCTTAAAGACCCTGCTTTTTGAAGCAGTGTCTTCATGTAAGCCTTCCTTGTGCCTCTGTCTTTCTCCTCTAGCCAGTTGGTGTGGTTTCTGGTAGATGCAAGGCACTCAGTGAATGTTCAGAGAGTAAGTGAATGAAAGTAAGTGAATGTTCAGAGAGTAAGTGAATTGTAAAGCCAGTGTGCTCACATTTTAACTTAAGAATCAAAGCATTGAGGGTGTGTGACACATGCAGTCCGAGACTAATGCACTAGTGGCAAATATCCTACTAAAGCAAAAACAGCATCTCTTACATTGCTCCAGACAGTGGAGTCACTTCTTTATCTTTGGAAACAGAACCAAGGGAAACAAGATTGTGCAGGATGCTTCTCCTTGCTTCTTCTGGGTTTCTCTGCCCAATATGTAGCAGCACTGGGATCCATCCCAGATGGAGTGCTTACTCTATACAAGACACTGACATCAAGAACAACAGCAAAGGGTCAGGTAAGATAGCTTGGCATTCTGTGCTAGTGAGACTTGATAGCTGTGTGGTCTGGGGCAATGTACTTACCCTCTCTGTGCCTCCTTCTTGGAGATCTATAATAGGCCTTAGCATAGCAAAGGTTTAGGTGAAGCAGAAAGCTGTTGTTTGGGACACTCTGGGTTCCAGAATCTTCTTCATTGTGGGACTTCTCAGAGCTTTTAATGTGCACATTTGTGTTATGAATTTCCAAAAGGAGGATGCTGTAAAAATTTTGCCACAGATCATTTTTATTCAGCAGCATCTCATTTTGGAAAGTTGATCATGACAATGACAAGAGCTAATGTTTATGGGCTAATGACTGTGTTTGGGGCACCAGCCTAATCACTCACATAGATTGACATGTTCGATCCTCACAGTGACCCTGTGGGGGCTAGTGTGTCATTCCTACTCACTTATGAGACTGATTCTTCCCTCAGGGTTGCGCTCTTTGGCCGCCATGTCTCATGCTGTTCCTGGCTGAGGAGCTTTATGCCGGGCTGGTGTCTTGGACCCAACTTCTTCCTGAGTGTGCAGTCTGAGCCCAGATCCTGTGGTCAGCAGCCTTTTTAGCACCTCTTGGAATGCTTTGTGCTCTTAAAATGGGCCTGGCTGAAACTCAAGGCTATGTCCTCTCTCTTCTTTCTTCCCCAACTCTGCAAACCGTCTTTGTCTTGTCTTTTCTGATCTCAGCGAGGGTGATCTGTATTCATGCCTTGGGGCTGCCAAAACAAAGGACCACAAACCAGGGGCTTTAGACTCATTTGCTCCCAGCTCTGGAGGCCCAAGTCCCAAATCGAGGTATTGACAGGGCCGTATTGACAGGGCCGTGCTCCGCAGGCTCGAGCAGAGGACCCTTCCTTGCTCTTCCAGATCTTGGTGGTGATTGTCAATCCCGGCTCGTAAATGCACGACTCCAGTCTCTGCTTCATGGTCGCATGGTCCTTTCGGTGTCTGTTTTCACTTCTGTAAGGGCACAGGTCACACTGGATTGGGGCCCCCCCGAACAGAGTGTGACCTCATGTTAGCTCGGACCCTATTTCCAAATAAGGTCACGTTCACAGGTATGACGGAGTCACCATATCTTTTTAGGGCCACAATCCCACCCACAGCAGGTGTCCTCCTCACAGGTGCTCCGCCTGGAAACCAGCCAACCCTCTATTCCACTCTCCTCATCTTTTGTCCCCATGCCAGGTCACCCCCTTCCTCCACATCTCCTGGCCCCAGCTCCCTCTCCACCTGCTCCCTGGACCTTCATCCTTCTCCATCTGTGTCCACATGTCCACCTCCATTTCCTGTCTGGTGTTATTTCCGAGGGCAGCCATTTAGAGTTTCTCTGTGTTCAGATGGAGCTCAAAGTTGGGGATGCAAAGGTGAACAAGACTGGGACACGTTCTCCTGAGTTTATCCCCATAGAGGACATGAACAGACACGCCGATAAGTCAACACACCATACAGTGCTGAGTGGTGGCCCTTCGTTGGGGAAGCAAGGCAGGGCAAAGGGAGCGAAGAGATGCTAGTGGAGTGGGAGGCCACGGTAGGGTGTCAGGAAAGCCTGTGTGAGAATGGGGGGTGGTTCTGGGGCAAGGGAGGGCAGCCAGAGGACGGGCCTGGGAGAGGTGGGAGAGGGATGGAGAGGAGACGGGTGGGATCCATGGCCAGGAGGCCTTGGTGAGTTCAGGGCTTCGTTCCGTGTGTTGGGAAGGCACCGTGGTGTGGCGGGACTTGACTCTTACCTGCCAGGAGGAGAGCTGTCCAGCTGCGGTGTGGGAAAGAACAAGAGAGGAGCAACAGTGTGAGCACAGAGGCCTCCAGGGAGGCTCATCTCAACGTCCAGAAGTGTCCTGTGTCCTGTGGCTTGGTGGCTTGGATGAGGCATAGCGTGTGGGTGGTGGGGAGTAGTTGGAGGGGGGTAACTTCTGGATGTGGGGTGACAGAGGATTTGCCTGTATTCCTAGCTGCCTGTGGTCCCAATTACATGCAGGTTATTGATCTAAGAGGTACTGCTACTCCCATTCTACAGATGAGCAAACTGAGACACGAAGAGGGTCTGCTAATGACAGCCTGGAGGTGTCAGGGAACGGAGCGGAAGGTCTTCGGCATCCACCTCCTCCTTCTCCAAGTAGCCTGCTCTGCTGAGCCTTCTGGTTCAACTCCTTCCAGGAAGTTTTGCCCCTTGGGTTTGGGGCAAAGTGGTCCTCCTTCCTGGGGGCATGACCAACATCAGAGGCCATCTGTTAAGCTGCGGCATTCAGATGGCTGGTGACAGCAGTGATGAGTGGATACCTTCCCAACCGTTGCTTTCCCGTGGTCACTAACTTGGCTAGAATTCCATCCCTTCAGGCCGTTCCCAGAGCCAGGTGGGTTTAGCACAGCTCTCTGAATGCAGCGGGGAATATGCTCTCAACAGCCACTTGGATTCAGCCCAGCAGGTGAACGGTCAAGAATACTCTTCAGCTGTTACCCACTGGGAAGCTAGAAGCCTTGCATTCATAAGAAACTCCTTCCTTTCTTATTGATCACGGTCCTCACCTCCTGGGGACTCTGGGGACCTTCTGGAGGTTGTGGCTTCGTGCTGGATGAGGTATTAGTTTTAGGTGTCCTCTTAGAACAGTGGAGCAGAAGAAAGCAAGATCAATGCAAAGATGTCGCCATAAAATGGAGTGTGGTCTCGCTGGAGGCAGCAAACAATCCCAGTCAAAGAATTTATCTTGCCAACAAACTGGAAGCAAGATCGATTGTGGCCCACTCAGAAGGGAGTCAACTGGCCGGCGTAATTCTTCCACTGGGTTCTCTGTGTGACACCTGCAGAATATGAATTAACCCAAATAGGCAGATGGGGCTGATCAAAAGTCCCTTTCTATGCACCAGGATGACATGAGAATGGCTTTGCTCTTTCCCCACAGCGATCGAAACCTTTGTAGGGAGGTTGCATCCGATGACTGGCCAGTTGGGCACACCCTGCCCCTTCTCCTGGATGTTCCCACGTTTGACAGCTCTCAGCGTGGTGGATAAAATCAATATCAAATATTTCTGTGCCGGGAAGGGTTTTTGACTTGCAGGGTAAAGGATGTGTAGATGAGTCTCCAGGTGTGAAATGTCAGATGATGGCTTGTTTCCCAGGGCTGGACCAGTGCCATCCATCTCTGTCTCCTCGGGAAGCTAGCTTGCTCCAGAGTGTGGCCCCAGGGCATGGCCAGGAGGGCAGCTCAGGCCCAGCAGGGGGGACCTGGCCCACTCTGGGGCTTTGAGGTGTGTGGCTGTGCTAGCCGCCTGACATTCTGACAGGAATCTTTTGTGAGTCACCGGAGATGGACTCTTTCGAAAGCAACCCATGTATGTTTCCAGTTTGCAAAGCGTCTTGATGCTGCCGGCCTTTAATTAGCTGTGCTGTCACTGGGGACTTGGCACCACCATTTTGCAGGCTGCAAGGGATGGTTTTGAGGGACCAGAAGCGGGAGCAAAGTGTAGTAACTGGCAAGTGTGTTGGAGCTAGAAGAGGCAGTGGGTCGCCTCCTCCAAGCTGTCTTCCATAAATAACTGTCCCCAGCCCAGAGAGGACACAGGAGACAGGAGACAGGGAGGAGCCAAGGTCGCACGAGGAACAAATGACAGAAATGGACTCCTGAACCCTTCCGGGGCTGTGTCCTGAAATGTCTGATGCCGACCCTCAGGACCAGAGGAATGGGGTCATTCCCTGCTCCCTTAAGGGTCCACAGAGGATGGCAGTTCCCAGTAGTGCCAAGAGTGGAGGCCAAGCCCCCTCTCTCCTCCGTTCGCCCCACTACATTTCACTGGACCAGGCAACTAGCAAGGATCTGGGGCAATCACCTGGACCACAAGCCTTTCTGTGTGTGTCTGAAGTGGTATCTTGCGGTTTTGATTTACATTTTCACTAATCTTGTCACATGCTTATTGGCCATTTGTACATCTTCTTCCTAGAAATATCTATTCCTTTGACCATTTTTAATTGGAATATTTATCCTCATTGTTGAGCTGTCAGGGTTCCTGCTACATCTGGATAAAGACCCCTTATCAGATATAGGGTTTGCGAATATTGTCTCCCATGCGGAGAGTTGTCTTTTAACTCCCTCGAGGGTGTCCCTTGAAGCACAGAATTCCAATTTGGCCTATTTTTTCTGGAGGTGAAAGGGTGGCTCCCACCCAGCCCCAGAGGAAAGTCATGCACAGGACTGAAGCGGCCAGGACCCCTGGATGCCAGGGGCGCCCCCGAGAGGCAGAGGGCTGAAGAGACGCGGTGAGGCGGGCCCAGTAAGAGGGGGGCAGCTCACTCACGCGCCCCGAGGATGGCACAGCTGCTCTCTACCCATCGTTTTATAGGAAACTGTGAAGAAACTTGTCCTTCCCGTTTGGAAAGTTTCGTGTCTCATCATAATCAGTCTCGGCTATCCTGAACAAGCAAACTAACAAGCAAGAGAAAGAGAGAGAGAAGGGGAGGGGGTGGGAGAAAGCTGCAAACTCCGGGCTCACTTGGCTGTCAGCCATCTCCAGAAAATAGTTGGCAAATGATCTTGAGTTTCACATAAATAATTGCAGAAAGTAGCAATCTCTCACGGGAGTCAAGAGGCCCAAATTGTTCTTACTTGTAACTTCTCCTTTAAACAACTTCAAAATGTCACTGCAACGTTCTCGAAGCAGGTGAGCGCTTGGCTGGGGCCCGCGCCTCCGGAGGGTTGAGAAGTAGCTTCTGGGCACTCGCTCCCTCCGTCCCTCCAGCAGGGGAAGGGGCTCTTCCTCCTTCTTCCTTCCCTCTGCGTCCCCTCCAGGCACTGACCTCAGCACGAGGTGGTGGTGCTGCTCTGTAAAACCCCCAGGCCCAGGGTCTAAGTGAGCAACGAGGAAGCGTACTCCTGCAGGACTTCTCCAGAAGGGGCCTCATGGTCCCAGACGTACTGACCTGACATGTCCTTTAGGGGAATGTGCCAGGGAGGTTTTCTGTTGGGGACACTGCCCCACAGAGGCCACATGGGGTTTGGGTTAACTCTTGAAGGACTTAGACTTGCTTACCTTCACGGAGTTGGCAGATCACCAGGGTCAGGAAGGATGCCCTGGACTGGGGGATGTTGGTGCAGAATGAGGGGCCTCTGGAAGCCCTGCAGCGGCCAATGGGTCTGCCTGCATCTCCGTGCCACCGATCAGGCGGAGGGAGTCCCCTGAGGGCACCCCGAGTACCAAGGCTTTTTTCACTGCTGTGACAATGCCTGTCATGTTTCCCAAACCTCTTTCCTCCATGGTCGGTGTCCTTGTCCTACTGTGGAAGCTTTCTTGCCTTTTAGCTGTAAAAATCTGTCTTTTCCTCTGTCGGTGAGGTCATCTGTGGTCACATCTATCATTAAGTCATAATCACGGCACACCCGATCTTGAGTATATTCTCCCAATCAGGGGATTTATATGAAACCGCAGAGTAGCCTTGACCTAATGTTCCAAAGAGATCTCTGGGATATTACAGATAATCAGGAAGTATTTGTTCTAATGGAGAACTAACACGTTCTTGGAGAAATTTCGCATGGGAACTGTAGCACCACCAGAATGGGGGTTGTTTCTGTCTCTCCCCCCTGTCTTTCTTCCCTCCACTAACTTCCGGTGGCAGAGGAGGCATCAAGGGAAGCAGAGGATGGTGGAGAAGGAGCAGCCCCAGCCAGCGGCTGCTGCAAAAGCAACACCATGAGGCCGCTCTGTACGCAGGGAGTCTGCAAGTCTCTCTCCTGGCAGGTGTGGCCTGAGCACCTATGGTGTTCCAGGCACTGGAGATGCATCACGGGAGGCAGGTGTCTTTGCCCTCAAGGAGATCAGTTTCTACTGGAGAAGATAGACAATATCCCAGTGAAATCATCAAACGCACAATAATTCAATGGTAAATGCTAAGGATAGAAACAGAACAGGGAAGGGGAATGGGAAGCATGGGGAGCATCCAGTTTTAGAGAGAGTGACGCCTGAGAAGCTGGTGTTTGAATAAAGATGCAATATTGGAGGGAGGGCAGCATGGGGGTACCTGGTTGGCAGGGGTGTTTCTGGGCACTAGATCATAAGGGTCATGGCCCCACAGAATAAAGAGAGGTCAGAGAGCCTGGGAGGGGTGATGGCCACAGCGTTTGCAGGAGCTGAGGCCAGGGAAGTCATGGGGCAGATTGCAGAAGGCCATCCACAAAGGTCCGTGAGTGAGATGGGACAAGATCTCAGAGGGTGTCCGGACCTGCATCTGTGAGGCTCTTTCTGGCTGCTCTGTTGAGTATAAATCACAGAGGGCATGGGGTAAAGATGCAGGAGGCTGTTATGTAGCCCTGGGGACAGGTAATGTGACTTGGGTCACCAGGCAGCCGTACAGCTGATGAGCAGTGTGTGAATGCTGCATGTATTTTGAAAGTAGAGCCAAAAGGACTTTTTGACCTCCAAGGCGTTGGCTCCAGCACCAGGAGGAACAGAGGTGTTGCTTCCTGGGATGACACAGACCAAAGGATGAGACATTTGGGATGCAGTGCAGATTCGAGGGGCTTCTTAGAAATCTCAAGTGGAGGTGTCCTGTAGGCAGTGGGGGGTGCGGTGTCTGAGGTCAAGAGTTGGGACAAGACACAGCAGTAGTTTAGGAGCCATCAGTGGATAGATGGGCTTTGAAGGCATAGCAGTGGAAAACCAGTAATAATAGCTAACATTTATTGAATGAATGTGCCTGCCACTGCGTTAATTTGTTTGCATTTATCAACTCATTTAATCATTTCAACCATCCTATATAGTAGGCATTCTCTCTGCTTCCTGTTTTGCAGATGAGGATAATGAGGCATAAGGAGGTTACATGACAAGGTTCTTCAAGCTGGTCACCGTTGGAGCAGGGCTTCCCATCCAGGGAGAGGACTCCTGAGCACTGTGTGGGGCTGAACTATGCTGGCCTCTAGGCTTTTGCTAGAGAAAATCCAGGCTTCTGGCTTTACAGCTGCAAGCAAATGGGTTCTGCTTACAGTTTACAGGAGATGGGGTGCCGATTCCTCCCCACTGAGCTTCCAGATGAGAATGCGACCCAGCCGACCACTGATGGCAATCCCTCCCATGCACACAACATATACAATTCTCTTCTCACTGCATGGGCACTTGATACTTGCTCTCAGTGTCTTCCTTCACTATGGTGTTTTGCTTGGGACTGATGGGAGGGAATGTGTCTGTGAGCATGTTTTCTCACGGTAGGTCATAGGCTGGGGGTGAGGGATAGTCCCTGTCAGTGGGATGCTGGAGTGCCTGGCGAGACAGAGAACTTCAGCCGTCCCATCTGAATTTGTCTACATGTGAGCAGCCAGGTATCAGGCTTGGGTGGGGCTCAGCCTTGAATTTGAAGGTTGTGAACTCCCTTGAGTCACTTAAAGAAGGGCCCCTGAATTGTGCTCTGCAAAGGGCAGGACCAGGTCTGCCTCATCCATGGCTGTGGCTCTCGGGCCACCTTCTGTGCTCAGTACGTATTTGTAGAATAAATTCATGAGTGGATGACGGAAGAGCCTCCTGCAGGGCTCACTTCCTTGAACTTTCTCTCCCTGTTAGTGCTCCCACGGCCCACCTCTTGCTCAGGAGACTTTGCATTTCATTTGTAGCTGCTGCACCGGACCTCCCACTCAGGCCCCATGACAAAAAGCGACTTACAGTAACATTTCAGAGCTGAGTGTTTTTGTATTAGTTTTTGTGACCGTGTGACCAATTGCCACCAATTTAGTGGCTTAAAATGATACCTGTTTATTATCTCACAGCTGCTGTGGGTCAGAAG
This sequence comes from Mustela nigripes, assembly GCF_022355385.1. NCBI lineage: Eukaryota > Metazoa > Chordata > Mammalia > Carnivora > Mustelidae > Mustela > Mustela nigripes. Next base: position 2,308,513 of record NC_081570.1, read on the forward strand.
TCTGGGCACAGCAGAGGACTTTGGGTCTTCTGCTCAGGGTTGTGCAGAAAGTACCACTGGTTGTCATCCAGGCTGTGTTCTTATCTGGAGGCTGGACTGTGGAGGGTCTGTAGCGAAGCTCCCACAGGCTATTGGCAAGATGTATTTCCTTGCAGCTGTGGGACCGGGAGCTTGGATTTTTGCTGGCTGTGGCCTGGAAGCTGCCCATCATTCCTAGCCAGGTGGGCATCCCTAATCCAGTGGTTTATTTCATCAAGCCAGCAAGGAAGAATCTCTGGACTTCAAAGGTGGAGTAACTGAGTCGCAGAAGGATATTCTATCACTGCTCCTCTGTTCTACTGGTTAGAAGCCACCCACAGGTCTGTCCACACTCATGGAGAGTGCTTACATGGAGGCGGGTGCCAGGAGGTGAGGATCATTAGGGACCCTGGGAGTCTATTAGCCCTCTGGGAGTTATTGTGGGCCTCATCCTCTTCAGCAAGCTTCACTGCCGTGGAGACTGTGGGGTGGACTCAGCTAGCATCTCTCATCTGTCCACCCTGAGCTGGATGCTTTGGCAGACGAGGCCCCTGTCCTCAGGGACCTACCATCTCACAGGGGAGACACATGACACGCAAGTGGGTTGATACATAGAAGTCGTGTCAGCTGGGACAGGACCAGGAGGGGAATAAACAGCTTGGCAGAGACTGTACGGAAGCTGTCCAGAAGAGACTGTTTCTTACGGTAATTGGTGAAAGCTTCTCTAGCAGGTGGCACGTAAGCCATGGGAGTCAGTGCTTGCGGGGACTGTTCTGTGGTGGGAGGAGGTGGACCCGCATCCGTGCACACAATGTTTCTGCCCTTCTACCTCGCCAGTCCTATCACTCAGCCTCAAAGGCAAAGGAAACATCCGAAAAGCCAGTTAACACAATGCTGTCAGTCGCTCACCAGCTGAAAATGTCCTTTCTGCAGCCAGTGGCTGGGCTCTGGGGACATAGCCCCGTGTGGCCCCAGGCTGTGACGCTGCTCACACCTTCACATTTCTCACACATTTCCACATTCAGGCATGTGCCCAGAATCCTCTTCTCTCACAGAAAGTTTCTGCTTAGCACCTTCTGCCTCTCAGAGATTTAAATATATTTATTTTTAAAGATGCCCATAGAAGAACAACCAGGTAGATGAACCCAGCGAGGAGAAGTCAGGTCCTGAGAACATTGCTGAGGGGAGATTTTAAGCCAAGAGCTCTGAGAGCTTACACTGTACCTGGCACGATTGACCACTGACGTTTTGTGTTGCATGTCTTTGCTGTTGGAGAAAGGTGTTTGATCAGCACCTGTTCACCCTTCTGGTGAGGAAGGGCCCTCCTGCCCTAAATGGTATGAGATGGTTGACTCATAATGCCCCATGCTAGACAAATGAAGTCGATAACAACTTGTTAGTCATGTGCACGCACAGCCTAGGAGACTAGGGCCCTGCAGTTGGGACAACCAAAAATGTCCCTTGGGACGTTGGAAATACAATTGTCCCCAGTTGAGAACCAGGGGTCTGTGTTGACCAAATTCCGAAGTCAGAACTTACAGATATTTGAGCTTAGCTATAAGGTGCTTTCAGTGGTTCTCTGCTTTCTGCAGGATGAAAGAAAACCTGCTTATGTTGGCTCTCAGATCTGACCTTGAACTTCATCCTCCATGACCCTTACATGAGTCTTGACCTTACCCAGTCAGTCTGCTCACGGCCCTAAACACATTAGAGCTTTTCTGGCTTCAGACCCTTGCTCCAGGTGGCCCTTTTCATTCAGACCCACCTCTCCTAGCTGCACCCCTCACTGTGGTGCTGGCGACTGTGGTGCTGGCGACTGTCATGGAGGCTTGCAGACTCCATCAACTCAATGACAACCCTGCCTTGAATTCAGGGTGTCCATCTAGCCATAGAATATTCAGTCCTGGTGAAACTCTTCTTAATCCATCGAACCCTCAGGGGTCCACCTTCGTGGGATTAGTATTCATTCCATAAGTATTGAGGCCCATTGGGTGTCAAGTATTGTCTTGGAGGATAGAGTCTTGGAACATTGTGGTTGAATGCCTATTTGACTGCCTCCCCCAGTGGCGAGGCCACAAGGTGCTAGAATTCAGGGGCCGGTACATTTTAAATCCCTATATTGTTAGGGCTATGGTAGTTGATCAATAAATACTAGTTGAGTGAGTAATGGCCCATCTTCTGCAAATCTTGGTTATGCTTTCCCCAACCTCTTGGTCCTTTCTGCCTGGGGAGCATTTGAAATTCTCGCCTTCTCCTTTGAAATTCTTCACCTTCTCTGAAATTTGAAGCCCACCACAGAAGCCACTTCCTCCACTGCATTTTCTGCAGAATTTCCAAACATCTTTTATTGTATGGCTTTTCCTTGCCAAGCTGAAAACTCCTATGAGAAGGGACATGATGCCGCACATCTTTGTACCTCACCGGTGTGCAGCCCAGAGCTGACCAGGACAGCTGAGGTGGATACAGGTGGCCTCCATACTCCCTTGGCTTTCCTCTGTCATGCGGCCTTGGCCACCTGCTGTCCTTCTCTGGGCCTCAGTATCCTTCCCCTGTTCATCCTTAGAGGAATGGACGGGGTTCTGAAGTAGAGATCCTTTCAGGCTCTGGGATTCGGGGGTTCTGTGTGGGTCCTTGCTCCAAGAAGTTCTTTCTGGCGCCATCCAGTCATTGCAAGGTCTTCTCATGGATTTTTGTGTCACAACAACTGTTGTTAAGCTGAGATCCCACTGTGGCTGGGATGGAGATGTTTGCATCTGGACTGGCCACGATGGTGCCAAGCTGGCCTGGAGGCCTTGCTCTGCCAGGCACAGGATTTCTGCCTGAGCTTTTTGGAGGGGGAGGTTTTCCATACGCATCCCACAACATCGTAATTGCCTCGGAGCAACCCAGCTGTGCCCTCCTGTAAGCACAGTTAAGTCGCCATTTAGGCTGACCGCCGATAACACATCTAAGCCACACATCTCCTATTGATTATTCTCCTTTATGGCGATGCAAGGCTTTCCTTCTTGTTCTCCTCCCTGTGATTAAAAAGAAGAGTTGCAGGGAGCCTTATTGTTCTTCCCCTAAATCAGTGTTGTCTCTTTATATAAACCAAGGGGGAAAATGGTCCTGGGAATATTCTTATTTGCCACGTTAAGCTGCTCCCCAGGGACACATGCATACAGGCCCTTAGAAGCCGGCTCTCTCTAAAACTTGTTTGCAAGGAGTTTCTGGGGAAAACTTTTTAATAAAGGGCCCACAGAACAAGACCCATTCAATTTTCTCCAATTATACATGGAAAGTAACTTCTGCTCACTCCGTAGGTTTTTTCTTTGCCTTGGGTCTTTTTAGGGCTGGATTTAAATCAAAGCATGTACTAGAGAAGAAAAGCTTTGCGATCTCTTTGCTGAGGGTGGCTAGCAACAGATTAGAAAGAAATAAAATAATCACACAATATTCAAGCCCTTTATTGGGTCTTCTGCATTAACAATGTGGTTTTTATATTTCTTGTACTGCAGGGATGTTTGAGTGGCCCTTCAGAGCTGAATCATAGTCTTATTTGTTTACTTCAGACTGAGATTTGAGTTTGGGTGGGATGCAGATCTTCGAAAAACCGAGGCAGCTCCCATTCCCAGAACTGCTCGCACCAGGATACGGATGAGGGAGAGCACATAAGGCACCTCGGGGCACATTTTAAGGAGGTGCTCACTCTTGGGCCTGAGCAGGTTCGGGCCCTGCCTCCCACACAGTGAGGCGCCATCTTGCCCCCCCCTCGTCCTGGCCAGACCACTGGCACAGTCTGCCAGACATTTACACACCCAGGAATGGACTCCTGGGGAGTTTGATGGACTCATTAATTCAACCCAACAGCTGAACTGATTTTGCGTAGCCAGATCCGTGGGTTGTGTAGATTACTTGTAATGGGTGGAGAGAAATGACTTTTTCCTAGTGGATTGTGGGGTATGGGGTGAGACTTAAAATAATCCATCCACGTGTGTTGTGGGCTGAATTATGTCTCAACTAAATTTATATGTTGAAGTTCTAACCCCCAGAACCTCAAATGTGACCTTATTTGGAAATAGGGTTGGTGCCGACGTAATTGGTCAAAATGAGGTCGCACTAGAGTAGGGTGGGCCCTGATCCAAATGTCTGGTGTCCCTATTAAAAGGAGAAATTTGAACACACACAAACACACACACACACACACACACACACACACACACACACACACCCTGCTATGGGAAGATTGAAGTTCTTCTGTCACAAGCCAAGAAACCACCAGAAGTCCCAAGAGGGGTTGGAACATCCTTTCCTGGAGCCTTCAGAAAGAGCGTGGCCCTGCCAGCACCCTGAACTTGTATTTCCAGACTCCAGAACCATGAGATAATAAATTCCTCTTGTTTAAGCCACTCTGTGTACTTTGTAGTTACTCGTTTTAAAGAGCTACTCAAATGCAGTCGTATTTACTCTCATTAGATTCTCCCTTGTTTAGAATCTCTGGAGGGGTTAGATTCAAGCCTGCTCTTCCAGAAGAAGCAGCCCAGCAGTGTGGTGTGCCGCTGGGATGGAGCAGGGCGGGTGGTCCGGGGGGCGCACCTTGCAACATGGCTCCTCAGAAGCCATCAGTCCGGGTCCACACATCACCCCCGCCCAGTTAGCCGTTAAAGGGAGAGGAGTTTGGTTTTCTCCACCAACCACTGGATATTTTTCTCCCCATGATTGTTGGGAAATGCCGACTCAAAGGCAAGGTACGGCACAGAGGGAGCCGCATCCTTGTGCTAATTGCGAGCCAGCGTGTTTACAGAAAGCTGTGTTAGGGAGAATTCTCTAAACCCATCTTTGGGTTTACAGTGCTCAGAAAGCATAATGAGAACATTCAGCAGTGAAAATACCATCCATTTGCATATCTCTCAGGATGCGATAATGTGATTCAGGAAATCCAGCTGCTGATGAATGCCATTGGACGTTCACGCCTGCTTGAGTTGCTCTGTGGTACCTTAAATTGAACATGGTGAGTAGACGTGGGGGATGGTGATCAAAAGTGGGACCCAGAGCCCGTTCTGGAACACAGAAATTACTTCGCGTCCTGGTCAACTGCATTTAGAGGAGCCAGGAAATGATAAATGGAGAGCATCTGTCTACCCTGTTACGCCGGGCCGTTTTGCTGTCGCAAGGACTCAGCAGCGTGGTCCCTGCCCCGTCATACAAGAGTCCTAGTCTGTACCCGCATGTGCCCTTCCTCTATCCACAAGTGAGGTTGAAGCACACCCGGTGTTGCCTTCTGGACATGCTAGGGCCTGTTCTGTGTTGATACTGTCCCTCTCATGCTCCTTAGTGGAAATGACCTCTGGATGCCTCCGAGAACTCCCAGTTCTCTTTCAGGGCTGGTCAGAGGGACAGGCAGACAGATGAGTAGAGGAACAGAGACGACCCAGACACAGCAAGAATAACCAGAGCTCTGGGTGCCAGCCTCTGGGGCAGCTCTGCAGATAATTTAGTTGTGTGCCGAACACATTGATACACCCTTGAAAAATAAACTTTTTCCTTTCCCTAATGAGAGGACAGAGAATCTCAAGACTCAGAAAATCAACACTGGAAAATCTGCCTGTGAATACAAGTAGGAAATGATAGCTGTCACTGCATTTCCTGAGCAAGGGCTGCTGGTCCGCCCTGGGCTAAGCTCATTATCTGTGGCATTACTGGGGTCACATCCTCAGGTTAACATCTGTGTAGGTTCTGGGACTGTCCTCGCTACACAGATGGGAAGCGGGCATGTTGCACTGGCATCTGCAGTGACTCGTCCAAGGTCAAACTGCTGGGATGTGATAGAACAGACATCTGCTGTTAGGTTTGTTTGTACCATCAATACAGTTTGTATTTGTTTCCTGGGTCTGTTGTAACAAATTACCACAAACCAGAGGCTTTAAACAATACAAATTGATTCTTTTACGGTCCAGGAGGCCAGAAGTCTGAGATTCAAACGTTGCAGGGTCTGGGTCCCTCCGAAGGATCTGGGCAAGCGTCCTTCCTGGCCAACTCCAGCTCCTAGTTTGATTTGCTGACAATCCTTGGGGAAGCTTGGCCTGCAGCTGTATCTCTCCCATCACTCCCTCTATTGTCATATGGCCATCTTCCCCTTGTTTGTCTCTCTGTCTAAATTTCTCCTTTTTTGCAAGGACACCATTAAATTTGGGGCCCATCCTAATCCAGTATGACTTTACCTTAAGCAGATTATGTCATCAAAAACCTTTTTCAAATGAGGTTCCATTTACAGGTACCAGGAATTAGGATTTAGGGGGCAGTTCAATCCATGATACTATAATGCTTCTACCACACTTCCCCTTTAGAGGGAAGTTTATTCTGGAATCTCTGCTTGCATTGCTATAAACAGGACCAGCCCACTAAGGTACTCACATGTACCTGTGAGTGTCAGGGATGAGTGATACTTTTATTTTGAAAGATATCTTGTATCAAAACATGACCATGTGTTTTGAAGGACACATTGTAGCAACACATGACATTTCATTTTGAAGGATACAGTATATCAACTTGTAACTGTGTCTTGAAGGATACTTTGTATAAAAATGTGACTGTGTGTTGAAGGATACATTGTATCAACACATGCCTTTTCTTTTTAGATTTTATTTGCTTATTTGAGAGACAGAGAGAGGCAGAGATAGTGACAGAGATAGTAAGAGAGAGCACAAGCAGAGAAGAGAGGGAGGAAGCAGACTCTCTGCTGAGCAGGGAGCCCATTGTGTCTCCATCTGAGGACTCTGGGACCACGACCTGAACCAAAGCTAGATGTTTAACCGACTGAGCCTCCCAGGTGCCCTGACTGTGTATATTGAAGGATATTTTATATCAACTTGTGGACCAGTTGATATAAAACTGCCTTGCTAGTGGACTGTGGGTTGTAGATTTGCTCTGAGCTCAGTTGCCCTCAGTGCACTGACATGTGGCCCCGAAGAAAGACCCGCTCCCAAGAATATGCTCCTGATCACTGCCTTTAAGTGATCCTGGGATGTGGCACCTGCTCCACCACCTGCTCCCACTTCCACCTACCTCAATCTCTGATCCAACCCTATTCACATGGGTACTACTTCCCCAAATCCCCCACACTGAGCAGCTCCTCCAGACTCAGAGAGATGGCAGCCACACCTGGCCAAGTCCATGATGCTGGGAAGCTCTCAGTTTGGAGTGAATGTGGAGACTGGGCTGCTTGGGTGGTGGGTGGGGATAGGCTTGGGAAAGGGCAGTTGGAGCAGGTTTTCCAGGGGGAAGACTTGATTCTACATCTGCCACTTCCTAGCATGTATCTGGGGAGTCTTCAATTGGACCTTGATTTCCTTATGGGGAAGCAGTCCCAACGCCTTGGTCCAACTATTCAGGGTTGCTATGAAAACAAAGGGTATGGAAGTGGATTCCCAAATGACCCTACAAACCAGGGGTTCTCAGCCTGGATGATGGTTAGGATGGAGGCTCTGGTTGCACACAGGCCCACCAGATCCAAGTCTGCCGGCAATGCTGTTGGAAAGAATCCCAGGCAGTTCTAAAAAGCCTCCACGGCTGAGAGCAGCTGTAAATCCCAAAACCTCACGTAGCCGCATGGAGACTATCATTCAACACTATGTAAGCAGCAAGGGGCTCTGTCTGCAAAAGGCCTGCGGGCTGGTGGAGCTGGGGGAGAGAAGATACACAGAAGAACAAACCTGGCCTCAGAGACTTATAGGGGGCTGGACAGTGGCTCTCTAGAAAGACATGTCTGCCTCCTCACTCCATCAACCGGTGAGTAACCTTATTTGGAAAAAGTCTCTGAGTTGTAATTAAGGTAATGATCTTAAGAAGAGATCATCTCAGATCATCTGGGGTGGTGCTAAATCCAGGGTCTAATGGTAAAAAAGGTTGAATCAGGTCCCTCCCAAAAGATATGCTGACGCCCTAATCCTCAGGACATCACAGTGTGACCCATTAGGGGACACCCTCATTTCCTTTACGGAAACAAGGTCTCCCTAGAGGTCATTACATCAAAATGGGGCCCTTTGAGTGGGTCCTGATCCAATATGGCTGGTATCCTTAAAAAAAGGGGGCATGTGGACGTGGAGACAGACGGGTGCACGGAGGGAAGGCCAGGGGAAGACACAGGGAGAAGATAGCCAGGCGTCCGGATGGAGGCGTCCACAGGCAGAAGGACGCCGAGGATCGCCAGCGTCCACCTGAGACGTGAAGAGGCAGGAAGGAGCCTCTCCTCGAACCTCCAGGGGTAGAACAACCCCGCCGACACCGGGTCTCGGGCTCCTGACCTCCAGACTGTGAGAGAATCCGTTTTTGTTGTTGTTAGTCCTGCAGTTTGGGGGGTTTTGCTGGGGTTAGCCCAGGACATTAGCACAGGACCTTTCTCTAGACGGAGACTAATGGGGTCTGGCGGGTCAGTGGCCGGAGCTCAGCTGCTCTGCGCTGCAGGGCCGTGGATCCTAGGCACGTTTCTTATTTCTTATCTGTTCTGAACCTCGCTTCCTTCCTTAAAGTGGGGGTGCTGGTGGGAGTCTGTATCAGCCTCCTGGGGCTGCCACCATAGCTCATAACAAGCTGGGGGACTTGGGGCCACAGAAATCTCTTCTCCCACAGCTCTGGGGGCCGGAGGCCCAAAACACAGGTATGGGCAGGGCTGGCTCGCCCAGGCTCTCAGGAGGAGTTCTGCTCCAGGCAGCCCCCCAACTTCTGGGGCTGCTGACACTCTCTAACATTCCTTGGCTTGTGGGCCTATCGCCCTAATCTCTGCCCCCATCTGCACACGTCTGTTCTTAGCTCTATGTGTCTCTGGGTTTTCTTCGAAAACACCAGTCATATTGGGGTAGGACCCACCCTAATGACTTTGTCCTAACTTGAGGACATCTGCAAAGACCTTACTTCTAAGTCAGGCCACATTCCCAGGTACCAGGGTTGGGATGTGAATGTATTTTTCTGGAGATCAGAGTTTTACCCACAGCGGAACCCCTCGTGGGACTGTTCAGAAGGGCTGGGACCAACGCAGGCAGCCCACACAGCTTGTGGCAACGTGGCAGGCTCCCAACTACCCTGCTGCCTTCAGGCCTGGGCACAATCCCCCCCACCCCCAGCCATCCTGCATGCCCCCACCTGGGGCAGCCATCTGGGCTGGGGGCCCCTACCTGGTCCCCGGGACAGCACTCCTTGCTCCTGCCCGCAGCGCCCAGAGCTCTGCTGGACTCTTCCCTCCCTTTCGCCGTCAGTTGCCTCGCTCTCCGGGGGTCCTCAGCTCGTTCCAGCCTGACCACTGCAATCCAGCTTGTGCCTGGAGACTCCTCGGCCTGTGCTACCCACGTAGGAGACCCCATTGCTGGGGTGGTCCTCCCTGAACCCCCGAGTGGCAGGTGTCCCAAGTCCTGCCTCTTGGGGGGTTGGGGGTGTGCCCTGTGCACCTGGGAAGATCGGCAGGATTGGGGTGTTTGGACTGAGAAGCTGGTCATCCTTTGGGACGCAGAGCGCCGTGGGTTAAGTCTGCGTGCGCCGGAGCGCCGTGGGTTAAGTCTGCGCGCGCCGGCAGTCGCGAGGCCCCGAGTCCGTGTTTTCCTTAATGTCCGCCCGGGGTGCCGAGCGACCTTTGAGTCAGAAGCGCAGGATGAATATTGTTTCTTGGAACCGCAGCCTCCTCTGACCGCCCTCCTCCCCCATCTGGGAGCCTGGGGGCTGCTCCTGTCTTGGTTCATCTGGGGAAGGCGGTCTGCAGAGAAAGAGCAGATCAGGGGCCCCTGACACGCGAGTGTGTCTTCCTGCAGAGAGAGCACACTTTCACGTTCATAAGTCTGCAAGGTGGCCTGTGACCCTCAGAGGGCTCAGGAACCACCACAGGCTTAGGAACTGAACAGTCCTGAGTTTTCGTCCTGTGTGAAATAACCAGTGTGTGCTGGCCTGCCCCTAAGAACCAGTGATACGGACCCACAAATAATTAGTAGTTTTCTATTTTGTGTGCCCCCGCTCAGACCTCATCCCTGTATCGGATGGACAGTGTGTCAGCAAGAGACAGGAGGCCCAGGCAGGAGAGGACCACAACCCCTGGGCCCCCCACCCCAGGGCCAGGGGCCAGCTGGGAGTTCCGGCTCAGCACCTTCCCAGCTGGGGTGCCGCATTCCCTTCCTGGGTGTTTGTAACAGAGCCCCGCAAGCAGGGGGCTGACCACAGCTGGAATCCATTCTTTCACAGTCGGGGGGCCTGATGTTGGAGACTAAGGGGTCTGCAGGGCTGGGCTCCCTGGGAAACGTACTGAGGAGCGTCCCTCCTGCCTCTTCCACCTTCCTGTGCTTTGTCTGCTGGCTGACGGGGTTTCTGGGCCTCCGGATGCATCCCCCAACCCTCTGCGGTCAGCTGGCCTTGCCCTGTGCGTCTCTGCTTTCACCGACTGGACTCCCTCCCCCGCCCCATGTGACCTCATGTCACTCATTGCATCTGCTATGGCTCCGTTTCCACCTGAGGTCCCATTCGGAGGCATTGGGGGTTAGGACTCCCTTTTATTTTCAGGTGGGGGGGGCACAGCCTCACCTGTGCAGTCATCACAGGCAAGTCACTCACCCTCTCTGGGCCCGAATTTCCTCCCATGTAAATGGCAGAACCCACTTCAGAGGACCGTTGTAGGAATAAGAGGCTAAGAGGAGACCAAGCACATCTTACGTGGTGAGTGTCGGGCGGGGGTCGGCCGTTAGCAGCCACTCCAGACCTGCAGTCCGGGGAGCCCCGGAGTCAAGGGCAGTAGCACAGGGGGCCTGGGGCCGCCGCACAAGTTGTGTTCAAGCTGCTTCACGGAACCTTCCGCCTGCCCTGAAGGAGACGCCGCCACAGGGATGCAGGATGGAAACTCAGCCTCACGCTGAGCAGAGCTGGGGCTGATCCCTCCTGTCCCTCGGATAAGCAAAGCACCAGGAAATGTGTTAATCTTTTAAAGACGTGATTTTTTTTTTTTTTGTGGATTATCTTCCAGAACCTGAAGTCAGGGGAGGAGGATAAAGACCGTAAGGTCCGAAGTGGTTAAAAGGCTGACAATCCCGCCCCCAAAGCCCCTTGCTGGCTACAAAGCTAGAGATTCTGAGAATTACGCGGTGGGGGCGTGGGCCCGCGTCCTCCGAGGAGAGTGGGGGCCGGCTGCTGTCCTTGCGGTGCTCACCGTTTGACAGTCTCGGAGATGAATTGGGTCTCGTTGGCTCCGAGATTCCACCGAGAACGGGACACATCAAGGTGCCCTTGTGACAAACGCCCAAGGAGCCCCGTGGATGTGTTTATTCTGCAGATAACAAAGGACAAAGAGACTTCTGCTTCTTTCAGGGCATCCAAATGTGCTAGCGAGGAAGATATTCAAGTGCCCTTTTATCTCCACTATGAGGAGAAAAGAGCTTTGGTTTTATTTTCCAAATTCTTTGTCGTTTGCTGCTCTTGCTGCAGAAGAGGCCACGCGCGGTGACAGACCTGCGCCTGGAGCCTACGGCCCACGCCAGGCCATCGGCGCTGGGCCCGGCTGGCATGTGCGTCCTTCCCCCAAATCGGCTTCTCTCCTGTGTCTGCCCACGCGGGGGACCGCCGCTGCTGGCCTCCCAGTGCAGGAGTGACGGTCCGACCTGCTCGGGCCGAGGTCACGTGGGTGGAGGCGAAGCTTCGGCCGGAAGCGTGAGCTGCTGGTTCTCGACGCCCCGGTGCTCCTTTGCCACCACGATCCTGGAAGGATCTGTGGATATGGACGGCACCACGGGCACTGAGCCAGCCCAGGGGGAGGGCGACGACCCCGGAGCCGTGTAGCTGAAACCCAAAGCCGAGTACTGATCTCACAAGGTAACAGCGGCCGCCCGCCTGCCTACCTTCCACGTGAGTTGAACAGCAATCCCTTCAAGGTGTCGGAGTCCTGTCCCTGGACACGGGATCCGCGACCTCCTCCGGCACCGGGGACTTTGCCGATGGGATTAAGTGAAGCATCTTGCCATGAGGGGATTATCCCGGATTATCTCTGTGGCCCAAAGTCATCACAAGGGTGTTTGCAACAGGAAGGCTGGAGGGAGGAGGGAAGGTGTTGGGGAAGCAGGTGTCCCGCGAGCCGCAGGGACTGTGAGGACCTGACCTGAAGACGGACGGAGGGGCCACGCCAAGGAAGCCGGTGGCCGCTGCAATCTGGAAAAGGCCAGGAAACAGATTCTCTGCTGCAGAGTTCAGACGGAATGCACCCCTGCGGACACTTGATTTGCATCCCCGTAAGACTTCTGACGTCCAGGATTGTCGGGACGAACACACATGTGTTGTTGCAAGCCACTCCGTTCGTGGCCATTTGTTGCCGCAGTGACCGGAAACCCAAGTCCTCCCCCCCCCACCCCAGACCGGGGAGGTGTGTGTGAACGCACCGGGGTCTGATTTAACCCACTCCGACTGTGCCGTGCCTCTTCAGGGAGGCATGGGCTAGGATGACCACGGCTGAAACCTCTTTAAAGGGTGACTCCACACTCGCACACGTTAGTGCAGTCAGTTTGCTGATGGGTGGAGCTGAACGGCCACAAGGTCGCACTCATTCTGTTACGACGCACACACACGTTTGGTTGGAGAGGGCCACACTCAGTGGATAATTTGGGAATCAGTCCAGTGGCACCTTATTACCAGGGAGCCTCGTGTCAGGGATGCTTTGGAATTAGAGCAAATTTGGACTCTTTGCTCCCTTACTGAACACTTGTGAAAAGTCCCGGGGGTGGAGACCTCCGTTCCCATGACGCCAAGACTGCAGCCTCCGAAAGCCCAGGGAGCTCTTTTAATGTCATTCCTGCCATCCACCCTCGAGGCCACCCCTTGCCTTGCTCTGAGGTGACGTTTCTGGGTCTCCGGCCTCCAGAAGTGATACGTGAGGGGCCGACACTGACATGGAAGGCGGGGTTGGCCTTGAGGTTGGAAGCTCGTGAGGGAAGCCGAGCAGGGACCCTGGGGTCAGCGCGGTGCGATCGTGGAGTCTCCCCGTCGGGGCTCCCGCGAAGCGCGGGGCGTCTCTACATCCTGCAGGATTGTCAAGTCTGACAGGCAAAGTCTGGGCTGAATTTGGGGGTCCGCTCCCTTGCTCGTCTCCGCTCAAGTCTGCGAGCCTGTGTTAAGGACAGAGTGGGAAATGCACCCAGCTTTCCCAGACGCCGGCTCAGGGAGGATGTGGACTTTATCACACAGAACTTGCAAGGCCGGCGTTGTCTAATTAAAGGCAAGAGCCCGTCCCTCTCTGAGAAGCGTGTCTGACGGGGAGATGCTGCTGGTGGGCAAGCCCAGGTCTGTCCGGTGACAGACGCCCGCCCCCAGAAGGCCCTGCGACAGCACCACGAAGAAAGCGAGAGGCCTGGCTGGCAAAATCTGTGTTTGCTCCAAAACGGGAGGGTTGGGGGGTCCCGCTCAGCCTTCCTCACTGCAGGGTGAGGCCCATCTGGGAATTTAAGTTGAAAAACAGCTGTGCTTTGCCAATGACCTCAACGACCGGTGGGCCGAGCAGGACAGCTAGCGTCCCCTGGGGCTGGGAGGCTGGGGTTTCCCAGGGTGTAAAGATGCTTTAGGCTGTTCCAGACAATTCCATCCCAACGGGCCCGGAGACTTGCGAGCAGTCCCTGACGACAGACTGCATAAATCGGGGAGTGACCAAAGCACACGTGTCCTCAGCTTGTGGCCAGAGTGTGGCCCGACGCGTCAGTCACCAGAGAGGGCCCTGGCTGAGCCTCAGGAGCCAGGAAACGGGGCACCGGCTGCGCTCACGGGGCTGCGGGCGGGGCGGCTGCCCCGGACGGACGGACACTTCGTGTCAGGGGCTTCTCGGCGGCTCCTGCATTTCTCTAATGGAGACGAAAAACCCATGGCGGGCCTGCAGGCTTCTCCGGCTCTGACCGCCCCTTAACGTTTTTTATTATTATCCAACATTTATTTCCAGTTGTGGTAAAACACACACAGTGGAACGTCCCAGGTGTGCAGGTCAGGGGCCGCACGTTGTGGTGCAGCCGCAAACCACCTTCAGAACTTGCATCATGGGCCTGCCTGGGGGTTCAGTCTGCTGAGCGCCTGCCTTCGGCTCAGGTCCTGATCTCAGGGTCCTGGGATCGAGCCCCGCATCGGGCTCTCTGCTCCGCGGGAAGCCTGCTTCCTCCTCTCTCTCTCTGCTCCCCCTGCTTGTGTGCTCTGTCTCTCTCTCTGACAAATAAATAAAATCTTAAAAAAAAAAAAAAGAGCTTATATCTTGAAAAACTGATCCCGCCCCCTGCTGTAAAGTATTTAAACATCAAACAGTTCAGCTGCCCCTACCTGGCCGGTCAGCAGATGACCGTGGCTTCTCCGGCAGCAGCTGCACACGTTTGGGGAACGTTTCAGCAGACTCTAGCTTCTTACAGATTGCTCCGTGTGGATCTGTGTAAGTCTTTGTTCCTTTATTTCAACTATGACAAAGCACATCATTCTGTAAAATTTCCACAATCTATTTATAGTGTTTGCTAATCTATGAAGTAGGAGAAATTTTATTTTTTCATTTTTGTTTCCATGTGTATTTTCTTGATTACTGATGGAGTCGAATTTAAAAAAATTTTTTTTTTTTTTTACTTTTTAAGATTTTATTTCTGATTTGTCAGAGAGAGGGGGAGAGTATGAGAGGGGAGGCTCAGAGGGAGACGCAGACTCCCCGCTGAGCAGAGAGCCCGACGTGGGGCTCGATCCCAGGACTCTGAGATCATGACCTGAGCGGAAAGCAGAGGCTTCACCCACGGAGCCACCCAGGTGCCTGGTGACCCCAGGCATTTATATCCACTGCAATGTCCATTGGTAGCTCTCCTTTAATGGCAAAAGTTAATTCTATTACAGGATTTCTGGATGTTGAAATGTTCTGATTGCCCAGAGACCTCCTTCTTTGTCAGGAAACATAATCTCTGTCCTTGATTGACTAATGTATTAAAAAATATTTTACTTATATTTTTATGCTTGGAACTGATCTATGGCTTTACTGTTTTGGGGAGTTTTGTTGCCAAGTTTATACCAGTCTTATCTGGTGCGTTGGCTAGTTTTCCCTCCTCTTACAGTCTCCAAAAAACCATATTTATTTTTTTAAATCATAGCATCATTCATTCTTTGCTTTGATGGAAGTTGCCACTCAACCGTCTCCTCTTGGCGTCTGTGGAGTCAGGGAGAGAGATCTCGGATAATTTATTCATTTGTTTAATGGACATTGACTGAATCAGATTTTCTAATAGTCTTTAGACATTTTCTTAAATTTTTTAATGGAAAATTGCCTAAATTTATTGGAAAACCAATGAAACTTTTAGAAGAATAGTAAGAGAATGTAGCTTTATGACTCAGGGTCCGAAATAATTTCTTAAACAAGATATAAAAATGAACAGTAGCTAGAAGGGAGAATCCTGACACATTTGGTTGCATTAAAATGAGGGGCGCCCGTCCAATAGACGACGCCGTGAAGTGAAGATGGAGACTCGAGGGAGTCTGTGTCTGGAGGAAAACAGCAGCGATGCAAGGAACGAAAGAAGTGGTATTAGGAATATAGAAAGCAGGCCATGGGAAGCAAAGAAATGAACTAGAATTTTCCAGACGGGGACACACAGTCCACGCTTCTGGACAGATACCTCAGGCCCCACCTCACTGGAGACGGGGAAGAAGCAAGCTCGGACAGGTCAGCAGGGCCCCCCCACGACCCAGGGCCCCCGCACGACTCCGGCCGCCGTGCCTTAGAGAGAGTGCGGAGCCCCGGACACTGGGAAGCAAAGCTCATAGGAGAAGAAACCATCACAGCAGCTTTAGAAATGCAGCTGGCCCTTCTGGTGGGTGAGCACAGAAGCTGTCGACATCTCCGGACCCTTGTCCCTCCAGCAACGTGCCGGAGACAGGCTGAGGGTCCTCGCGGCAGCCCCGTCCAGACCAGAGGGACACGCAGCAGAGCACACGCCCGCCTGCAGGAGAGCACCCACGTCCACGGCCACACGTGTGTGGGAAGGAGAGCCACCCGGCAGGGACATTAATGCAGGGAGCAAGACCCGTCCAGGGCGAGGTGTCCGCCTCCCCCTCACACTCCACGGACAGAGTTTGCCTCCGCAGCGGGGCAGAAGTACCGCATTTCAGAAGGACGTAAAACTCTCAGTCATCAGACAGTGCAAGAGCTTCCTAAATGCCTCGAGCAATTGGGATAGAGGCAAGTCAGCGCGAGGGAAGGATTCGGGAAGTGTGTCGTAACGCAGTACCGGAGACCAGGAGGCTTCAACCACAGCAATTCAATCGCACAGAGCTCCGGAGGCTGGAGTCCCACGTCACGGTGCCGGCAGGGTCGTTCCTTCTATCCAGGGACACAGGACACAGAATCGGCTCCACGCCTCGTGCCTCGGTCCTGGTGGTTTGCTCCCATCCTTGCTGTTCCGTGGTTGCAAGCACCCCCGACAGCTGGCCTGAGCTTCACCTGGGGCTCTCCTGGTGCGCGGGTCTGTGTCCTGCTGGACTGACTCACCTTCCTCTGGTGCGACCTTGTCGTGACGAATGACACCTGCAACAACTCTATTTCCAAATACGGTAACATTCTGAGGTCCTCAGGGTTCGGGCTTCCACATGCAAATTTTTGGTGGACAGAACCGCACCCGTAACAGGAAGGCAGCAGGACATACATTGCGGTGGGAAACGGCAGGAATGAGCAAAGCTCTGGATCCCAACGCAACAAGCAACAGCCGAATCCAGCTCCCTTCCAGCTGAATACTATGACCCAGTGGAAGGGTAGGGGGGAGCTCACACCAGAGACCAGACACGGGCGCCAGATTACATACCCTCGTCCAGGGAGAGAAGTGCAGACCAACCGCGACTGTGGCTCGGGGGTCTGGTGCGGGTGGTGAGGGCACAGGGGTGGCGGAGCTACTTCCTGCATCGCCCAGCCCGGAGCCCGGGAGTGCGCACGAGGAGGTGTTGGGAAGAGGTGTCCCGCGAACGGAGGAGGCAGGAGCAGAGTGGGAGCAAGACTCGGGACATCCGTCGTGCCGGTGAGGGCCGGAGTGTTCCGGGTGGGCGGGTGGGACAGCCGTGAGCGAGCAGAGGGGCAGGCGGACGGAGGCGGACCCCGTGGCTGCCACAGGGCACGCGCGGGCTGATGAGAGCATCACAGCGAGGGGGACAGCATCAGGGTGGGAGTCCAGAGCGGTTATAAGCAGGTAACTAAGAGTCGAACAGACGTGGGAGTCCATGAGGGACAAGGCAGGGCTCTAGCTCACAGCGAGACGCTGGCTGGGAAGTATGGAGGAAGGCCGCCGTGATCACTGCCCCGCTCCTGTGCGGAAGCTGGGTTTGGGGCAGTCATCAGGGCGTGCTCTTGCGGTAGAGGGACAGTGGTAAGGGTATGTGCGTGGTCCCAGGCTGCTTCCCATCGTGGAGGAAAACAGTATCCACGCAGCGGGGAAGCCAGAAAATACCCCGAAGTGTGATCCGAGTCGGCGTCACCAGCGGGAGCGTGGATGGACCTCGTGAGGCCTCGTCAGGGTTCGCACGACCGCGGCTCGTTAAGCTGCAGGGGCATGCGCCACGCACTCTGTTCCGTGTATGACACGTCATAAGTGACTTTTAAAACACAGGAATAAATGCAATGACACTAACCCCTACCCCCGAACTTTTTTTAAGCGGATAAGGAAACCTAAGCTCAGTGAAGTTTAGACATTTGGCAGGGCTGGGTTCGAACCCGATTCTAGTGGCTGCAGAGCCCACGCTGTCTGTCGCGCTGTAGGGAAGAGCCCAGTTCAAGACAGAGGAGAGGACGGATGGTAAGGAAAACCAGCGGGAACCAGGCTTGTGGAAGGGACTCGTTATCTCTCTTCCTGTCTCCCCTTGCAGGACCCCCGCCGGCCGCCAGGTTCTCTGATGGGCTCAGGAGGACAGTGACACCCAGTCCTGCGGTCACTGGCACATTTCCCAACGTGACCAAAGGGGCTCTAGGATGGGTTTCCCCCGAATTAGGTTAAATTAAAAAGGAACTCCCCACCATTCGGATGAGAAGAGACAAGATCACGCCCCCACCGTCAGCGATGATCATCTCTGGGCCTGGACCATTGGAAGTCCTTCTTCCGATGACACTGGAAAGAGCGGGAAGGAGCTCGCGCTCCCCTGGAAAGTGGGAGTAATTGCGGCTCCCCTACTGGGACATCCATCCAATGGCCAGATGGGCCCACAGCTGTCATGTTTGCCCAGAGTCCTCTCGTCCTTGGACCCACGTGGGCTGGCTGAAAAACACCAGTTCCCCTTCACCGTGCCAGACCTGCGTTGTCTTGGGCTCCGCCGGCTTGCTTCTGCGAACGATCGGAGTTGGATCTGATACATAATTACCTCCTAACCGGCATGTGGCTCCCGTGTTTGGTGCGGTGGACAACTGTCCGGCCATCGTAAGTCGGCTCTGTGTGATGCGCTTTCCTCCGTTCCTCCATTCCCCAGTGAAAGCATACATACACTTAAAAATAAACCCAGGTGTTGGAGGAGATGTTTTGAAACGTTCTCTTGTACCTGACAGCTGTGCTCGCTGCAGAAATTGCAACGATTGTTTTTACCATAATTGTACAACTTTTCCTTGAAGCTTCAAGTATTAACACTTGGGCGTATTTGTTGTAGAAACTTAGCAGAGCAGGAATGTGTTACCAGCTCTCCTAAGATATCACCGAGCACTTACGTGGTTCTTGTAAGTCTCTCGGAGTAAAAACAGAGGACCTTCCTCATCAAAATGGAATCCGTGGGTTGAGCAACTTGGTGAAAAACGCTTTTTTCTGAGACACTCATGTCTCTTCACGCCAGCGCCCTGCACCTGTTAGAGAGTGAATCGCTTCTTCTGGTCCGGTGACAGGGTCGAATCGCGGCCCGGCAGTACCACCTGTGCTTCCTTGCGGGGGCGGGGGCGGGGGTGGGGGGCGCGTTCACTAACAAGAGGGACTTCATGTGGTGTGGAGGCCTCGCCGGCTTGTGAACAACCACAGGAAAGGTGATGTTTTCCAGCTCAGCTGTGTTTGTTGGGGTGGGGAAGGGGAGGGGGAGCGGCCTGAGCGCGGCAGGCCGGCTGGCGCCTGTCACAGCTGCGCCCTGGTCCCGTCTCCATCAGAGATCTCATGAAGACAGTGGGCCGGCCCGGACCGTCATGTGGAACCAGCGGCCGAGAGCCCCTGGCACGGTGCGTGGCTTCCAGAGGCGTGTTTCGCTTTGTTTTATGCCCACAACCCAGAGGCAAATCATACAAAGGGCTCGCCCTGCGGGGTCGGTCTTCCGTCTGTGTCCCACAGGCTCCAACCGTCCTACGGTTTGCTTCTCGGGTCCAAGGCAGTCGGGGGTGGCGAGGTGGGCAGGCATGCCGACCCTGCTGGTCTGCCCATCCGTCCCCACGAGCCAGCAGGATGCCACAGCCCTCGGCTCTTCTTCTTCAACACGGTCCTAGAGACCCGTCTGCGGCCACACGTCCACAGTCACATCAACATCGGAGCGACAGCAAGGAGTCCTTTGTGCGGGCGCACCACGATCCTTCCGCGATCCTCCCGCGATCCTCCCGCGATCCTCCCGCGATCCTCCCGCGATCCTCCCGCGGTCCTCTGGTCATAGTGATTCAGGCTGTTTCCCGAAGCTTTTGCTGTTACAAGAAGAGTCTTGTGCACACGATGTTTCTGCCCTTGAGTGACTAGAGTCCAAAGGGTAAGCGCCCAGAAGGAAGTTTCCGGCAAAAATGGTACCTGCGCTCTCCATCGACCTGCAGAGAGGTTGTCCCTGGATGGTGACCCGCTTTGCCCAGCGCCTGGCGGGGTGGGAGGGCCGCATCCCCACCCCGTGTGTCCTTGTTCTGGACATTGTCTACCTCATACTGAAAACGCGTTTCTCTGATTGGGAGTGAGGTTAAAGATCTCCACTGCGTTCTTAAGAACCACTCGTGCCGCGTTTTCAATGAGCTTTCATCTCCTGCTTGTGTGGGTGGTTGGTGGTTTTGTTACGGAGTTTTAGGTGCTCCTTGTGCATTAAAGAAATTAGCTCTTATCTGTGATAGAAACGAAGTCCTGCCCCCTCCTCCTCTCCCTCCCCTGCTTTCCTTCTTTTGTAACATTTGCGGTCCGTGTTTGTCTTTTGACTTTGCTTCTGACGCTTTTATTTGGCTTTGCAGGAAATTTTTATTTTTACATAACCAAACATTGTACAAACAACCATTTCCTGTTTTCAACCTTTTTGTGTTTACATTTCTGATTCATCTGGAATGTGCAAGGTAGAGATCTAACGTGCCTGTTTTCCTCCCGACGGTTCCTCCCCCATCCCCAGTCCCTACTCTCTCTGGCACTCGGGCCATGCCGGGGGAGCACTGACCGCCCGGTCCTCCCCTGGGCTCGCAGAGCTCAGCTCTCAGACACGACGATGCGGAGGTCCGTGCCGCAGGAGCCAGCTGGCTTTTCTTTGCCCCAGGACGGCATCTCCAGGTCTCCCGTGAGGCTGTGTTGGTTCCCTCTGACGGCCGAGTGTACTCCCTTCTGTGACTGTACCCGTGTGTTCAATTGTTGGCCAGCATTTGGGTGGTTTTTGGCATTTGGCTGTGGTGAATAAAGGTGTGAGAAGCGCTCAGGTCACGTTCTTGTGCGGGCATAGACGTCCACTTCTCTGGCACCAATGCCTGGCACGGGAACTTGGGGATAGACGGACGCACAGTCAGGTCTTCAAGAACTCGGCAAGCACCGTCCCAGCCCCGTTCTCGCATTTCACGTGCCTGCCGGCGAGGACGGATGTCTGGGCTGCTCTAGGCTCCTGACAGCCTTGGAACTGGAAGGCTTTAAGTCTGGCCGCTGCACGTCCACGGCGGCGTTTCCTCTGCGGTTTTCCTCTGCGGTTCTCCGATGACAAATACGGCTGAGCTGCTTTTTATGTGCCTCTGTGACACCTGCAGTTCTCCATTTACCCAATCAAAAGAAATGGTTTTGCCTTCTCATATTGAGAAGGGTTTAAAAAACATATATGTATACGTGTAGAAATACATATATATTCTGGATTCAAGTTCTTATTTTATACTATATACTATATATTATACTATATATTATATTATCTTATATATATAAATTATGTATCTGTATCTCTTATTCTATATATACACATAATGCGATTTCCTCGCACCCATCCCTAGATACTTGCTGTCCTTTCACAGCACATTTTAAAGAGAGGAAGTTTGAATTGGAAAAAGACCAATTTATCATTTTTATCTGCTTTTTTTTTTTTTTACATCTTATATAAAAAAATCTTTGCCTGCCCCAAGGCGAGGAAGATTTTCTTTTATGTTTTGTTCTAAAAGTTTTCTAACAGTAGCTTTACACGGAGTTTAGGATCTACATTAAATTAATGCACATTTTCTTCAGCGTCTGGTATTGCCAGATTTTTAGATTTCAGCCGTTCTCACAAGGGGTGCATGGTGATGTCAGATCGTTGCCTTGTCAGGGGCTCCCCGACGATGTAGACCGTTGAATAGCTTTGCATCTGCTTATTTCCCACTTGCGTATGCTCCTGGGTGAAATACGTGTTCGAATCTTGCCATTCTGAAGCCGAGTGGCTTGTCTCCTCATTGTTGAGCGTAAAGAGTCATTTGTACATTTTACATAATGTTCCTTATCAGATAAACCTTTACCGAGTAATTTTTTTTTTTCCCACTTGTGGCTCTGTCCGTTTTCAAAAGCATCTTTTGCACAGCAGAATATTTTGTCTTGATAAAGTTCTCGTTATCAAAATATTCTTTCATGGATTTGTTTCTGATGTTGTGTCTAAAAACTCACCACACACATCATGGGAGTGTCAGTAGATTGTCTTTCAAGGAGTCAGTCCCTTTTATCTAAATAACCCAACATATGGGCATTGAGTTGTTTGAAGTATTCCTCTGTCACACTTTGACCGTCCATGAGATCAGCAGTGAGGACCCCTGTTTCCTTTCTGACAGTAGTCATTTGGGTCTTATCTCTCTCTCTCTCTCTCCCTCTCTCCATTAGCCTGGCTGTGATCCCATATCTGGAAACCTTGCTCAACTCAGTTATACTTTTTTTTTTGTATATTCCTTAGGATTTTCCATCTATAAAGGCATATGATTTGCATATAGGGACATTCAGATGACTTTTAATTTTTTCTTGCATAAATGCCATGGCCACCATCTCCAGTTGGTATGTTCAGTGGGAAGGGTGAGAATGGACATTCTTGCTTCTGAACTTGTGGGAGAAGCATTCAGTTTTTCACTATTACGTATGTTACCTAATTTTTTTCTTTTTCTTCTTCCTCTTCCTTCTCTGATTCCTATTTCTATTCCTCTCCCCGCCCTCCCCCTCCTCCTCTTGCTTCTTCTTCTTCCTGTTCCCTTTCTTCAGGGGAGGTAATTTCCTTCTGATTTTCTGAGTGCTTTCAATCAGGAATGGGTATTTTACTTTGTCAAATACTTTTCTATGTTTATTGAGATAAATATATGGGGAGCATATCCTTTCAGTTACTGCCCTGGGGCTTACAACCAACTTAAAACAATCTCGACCTGATTAATATGGCCTTAATTTCAATAGGACACAAAAGCTTTTCTCGATGAGGCTCTATTTCTTCCCCCTTCCTTTGTGCTAAAATTGTCCTACAAATTACATCTTGACATTACAAGCCAGTCAACGAGGTTTGGCAATTGTTGTGCTACGGAGTCCTTTTAGATGGGACAGAGAAGAAAAGAGTTATAACAAATACTGTCTATTTTTGTATCACAACCTTAATATTTCCCTTTCAGAAGTCACCCTTATTGGTGCTCCTTGTTTCGTTGGATAGATTTGTGTTACTGTCCCATTCAGCCTGGAGGACTCCCTTAATATATCTTTTAAGGAAAAACTTCTAGAGACAAATTCACTTCATTTTTGGTTAATCTTCGAATTAACAAAATGAATCAATCTCAGTCTCTCCTTTTCTGAAGCATCGTTTAGCCTGACACGGAGTTCTCTTTCCTTCAGGACTTTGACTATGTCCCTCCCTTTCCTTCCAGTTTCCCTGCTCTTGACGGGAAGCCAGCTGTGAAAACACCTTGGGTGTGACAGGTGGCCCTGCTCTTGCTACTTTCCAGATTCCTTGTATTTGTTTTTCACCAGTTGGTCCAGGGTGTGTCACGTGGCTCTCTTTGATTTTGTCTACTTGGGAGTTTGATGAACTTTCTGGTGTTTGGATTAACAACTTTCCTCACATTTGGGGATTTTGTTTGCTTGTTTGTCCGTTATTTTCAGATTTTTTTTCCTTCCCTTTTTGCCTCTGCTGTCTTTCTGGGACTTCTGTTATGGACATGTTGGTATCCCAACATCTTTGTTCCTTTTCTCTATGTTCCTTGGGCAGGATAATCCCAACCAGCCCATCTTCAAGTTTGATGATTCTTTCTTCCGCTCGTTCAAATCTGACATTGAAACCCTTTAGTGAAATTTTCATGTCAGTCACTGTACTTTCGCAACTCCAGAGTTTCTTTCTGGTTCATTCTTATAA
Organism: Mustela nigripes; assembly: GCF_022355385.1. Classification (NCBI taxonomy): domain Eukaryota; kingdom Metazoa; phylum Chordata; class Mammalia; order Carnivora; family Mustelidae; genus Mustela; species Mustela nigripes. The sequence continues at coordinate 2,332,012 of NC_081570.1, forward strand.
TGTCTATCTCTGCCTTGATAGTGTGTCTTTCTTTTTTAAGGATTTATTTATTTACTTTTTAGAGAAAGAGAGAAAGCATGAGCCGGGGGAGGGGCAGAGGGAGAAGGAGATAATCCTCAAGCAGACTACCCGCTGAGTGTGGAGCCCAACACGGGCTCCATCTCATGACCCTGAGGTCATGACCTGAGACAAAATCAAGAGTCTGTCGCTTAACTGACTGAACCATGCAGAAGTCCTGATATCGTGTCTTTAGTGAAACATCGTTCTCTTACTTTCCTTTAATTCTTTAGTTGGTGTTGCTTTTAGACCTGTAAAAATATTTATAATAACTTAAAATAGTATTTATGATAATAATAAAATCTGTTTAGGAATTCACATCCGGCCTCTCTTAAGTTAAGTCTCTATTGACTGTCTTGGTCCCTATGTATTGGTCATACTTTCCAGCTGTTTTGCATGTCTTCTAACCTTTTGTTGAATATGTGACATTCCAAATAATTAATGTGACAACTCTGGAAATCAGACCCCCTTCCCCTGCCTTAAGTTCATTTCTGGTACTGTTTGTGTACTGACTTTTTGGGAACCAAATCTGTATTCCTTGTTGTCTGATGCCAGTAAAGTCTCTACTTGATTAGTTTCACAATCAGCTCCTGAATTGACAGAGATTCTTTTAAATGACTCAAATTAGTAAGTCTCATGGTCTTTGCCACGGGGCTTTTATGCATGTGCCGAGGCATGTCTTCAATGCCTGGGCAGGAACTTTGCAATGCTGCCTTAGCCTTTCATTCCTGCCTGTGCAGAGTCTTAGCACCAACTGTCAGTGAGAGAGAAGACCTTATTATTGCTCTCCAGTCACTATCATCACTCCCCAGGGACTACACAACCCTGTACATGCTTGTGGCCTTTTAGATTCCCAGGAATAAGTCAGAACTTTTCAAAACCCTCTGTTCTCATTTCCCAATTTTTTCGTTTAAGTTTTCTCATCGACGTCTTATCAGATCACTTGGTAACACTGTCTCCAGCAGCTGCAATGTTGAACAGCCCCTGGATATAGGGCTGTTCTCACTGATTGATGTCTGTATCAGGTCAGATGGAAACAGTGGGAATGGAGATTTTCCAGGGAGCTCACAGGTCAGTTAGTGACCATCCTTTGGGTTTTTGCTTTTTAGGGAGATCCAGACCTCTGGTGGCTGTTAAGGCTGCTGGTTTCTACAATTACCATGATTGGGAGGCTGTTGATTTTGAAACTTACCCTGTAGCTGGGGCAAGGGCAAGTTAAAATGCCATGGAATTCACCATTCTTACCAAGATTTAGCTATATTTTTCTTGAATAAATTCTTGCATTGTTAAAAAACTTTGGTAATCTCCATAGTTGTAAAAAACTTGACTTGGGGGGTGCCTGGGTGGCTCAGTGGGTTAAAGCCTCTGCTTTTGGCTCAGGTCATGGTCCCAGGGTCCTGGGATCGAGCCCCGCATTGGGCTCTCTGCTCAGCGGGGAGTCTGCTTCCTCCTCTCTCTCTCTGCCTGCCTCTCTGCCTGCTTGTGATTTCTGTCTGTCAAATACATAAATAAAATCTTAAAAAACAAAACAAAACAACAACAAAAAAATTTGACTTGGATAATTTCCCCCCATGTTCTCATTTCTTTTCTGAAGGAGTGGGTTTTTGGAGGTCCTGACTCTGCCATGGCAGATGCAATATTCTATTTCAGGCAGTCTAACACTGAAATCTGTGCTCATACACTGTACATGATGGCTTCTTCTCTAGCGCTGTCTTGATTATTACCATTCCCCAAACTCATAACCATATAACAAAATCTTATCATCGCATTTGTCAGTTAATTCTTCTAGTGTCAGAGGATCAAATCTTCCTGGGAAGGCCCACGGAGATCACAGAGGAAGCTGTTGGAGCCCCAAAGAGCCATAGACAGGCAGTTTAGCCATTTAATTTTTCCGGGGTGAGATTGGTCCTGGTGATTCATTCTGTGCTCTCATTAGAGCAATTATCCAGTTAATTGTTCTGATCTGGATTTGGCCGAGGCAGTCACTGCAGCTGAGGAGCCCCAGAGAACAAGCAGATGGACGTCAAGGAGCATTCTGAAGGAGGCCTGGGTAGGCAGACTGGTCTCTGTGCCCCAAACATGCTGTTCAGCACCAGCTACCCAGTGTTTATCGGTAGGACCGGCTCCTCTGAAATGCCCTTCCTCCTCCTCTCTGCTGCAGTCAGCAAATGAGGAGCACAGGGAAGTTTCAGGAAAGGTGACCTCTGAAACTGGGAAGGAGTAGATACAAGGCTGTTATCTGAGAGGACATCTATCGAGTCCTGGATCATGGCAGGGATATGCAAAGTCACCAAGGTGATGGAATTGTCCCCAGGCCGGCAAGGTTTCACTGGCACCCAACCTTATTGTTAAAGTAGCTAAAAATAGGATGTTTCAATCAGAAATAAGGTAGATAATGTTACAACTGCACAGTCTTGGTTCTTTCCCCTCACTCCCTTAATGATACCCCTCCACTGGGTTCATGGACTTACTTGGCGAACATTTCCCTGATTCCCCAGGAGTGGGACAGACTTGGATTGGAAAAATTATTAGCTTGCTCCATAGCTTCAAGGCAAGGGCTATCATAACAAGGAAATCAGGTAGATGTCTCTGGAATGCTGGTCAAGATAATGGATCAAAACCAGTGCCATGTCCTGGGAGATGGCTGCCACCCCTTCAAAACCTAATGTATGTAGGGATAGCCCCCATCAGATCCACATCCAGTTCAACAATCCAGTGCATAAAACTCAGCTGGGCCCTGGGAGACACCTGTGGATAGCTGCAGACTTAGTCGAGCAATGGAACTGATTATGCCACTGTGTCAAATTTGAAGAAGGTGGACAGAGACTCAGGAGACATGAGAAGCAGTTTATATCCACATGGGTAGGCCAAAGTACCCCCTTTAATCTTTTCTCAGGGCATCATATTCCCTGCTCTGACATAATCACAGCCCAAATATATGTGTGCAATCTACAAAGCAATGTTCTGTTTCTGCAAAACATCATGTCGGCCCACTCTATCAGTGAGGTCATGTCACTCAAACTAGATGAGTAATTATGGCAAGTATATTGGTGTTCTTAATGAGGTATGTGCACTCCGGAAGGTGAGAGAAAACCCCTCAGAGTTTCAAGGACCCACCACATCAGTGGTATCTTAGGACCCGAGTCATGCAAAGATAGTCCCTGGAAGATAAAGGCTAGATAATTGCAGCTCCCACCTCCCACAAGCAAAGAGAAAGTGCAATGCTTGGTAGGCTTCTTGGGTTGTGGAGGGGACATTCCCCACTTGGGAATGTTTCTTGTATTCCTTTTTGGTGAAAGACAGAAAAAGCAGTCAGCTTTGAGTGGGGTCTGGGGTCAGAAAGGGCTGTAGAGTAGGTCCATACTGCAGTGCCAGCAGCTTGCTACACGGGCCACATGACATGGAAGACCCTGTGAGAGTTGAGTTTTTTATGGTGGAGAATACACATGGGGGGACGCCTGGGTGGCTCAGTTGGTTAAGCAGCTGCCTTCGGCTCAGGTGATGATCCCAACTCCTGGGATCGAGTCCCATATCGAGCTCCTTACTCGGCAGGGAGCCTGCTTCTCCCTCTGCCTCTGCCTGCCTCTCTGTCTGCCTGTGCTCACTCGCTCTCTCCCTCTATCTCTGACAAATAAATAAATAAAATCTTAAAAAGAAAAGAAAATACACATGGGGAGTTTGTGGCAGTCCCAGTGGAAAAGTCCCTCAGATTCCAGAGTAAGGACATGCCGTCTGCAGTGTGAACATTCTGCTAATGCTTGGATTTTTGCTTATTTTATTCACTACAGGATCCCCAGGGGCTCCAACAGTGTCAGGCATGGAAGAAATGCTCAATGAATGTTTGCTCAAGGAGCTTGAGAATCAGGTGAATGCTTGTCCTTGCCAATGCTGAAGGTCCCATGTTCCAACCTCTGGCTACGTCTTGGTTTTGTTTCTTATTTGATATCATTTTGTATCTTGCTCCCTGACTCCTGGCTCCAGCCCCATGGGTCTCCTACCTATTTTTCAATATACAAATCTTGAAGCTTCCTCCCTCCTTGGGATCTCTTTGCCTGGGACATGTTCTCCTAGATGTCACATGGTTTCTTCCTCACTTCATTTAGGCTCTGCTCCTCAGAGAGGTGGTCCACACACCCTGGCTGAAGGAGAAGATCCGTTACTCCTTGTTCTCCTTTGTCTTTCTAAAGCAAGCCTTACCTCTGATTGTGTGTCTCCTTCTCAGCAAACAAGCTGTGGGTGGCAAGAGTTTGCTTTATTCAATGCAGTTCCCCCAAGTCCTACAAGAGTGCTTGGTACACAGTCAGTACCCAGCAAGTACTTGGCTAGGGATGGTTTAAGAAGTGCTGGATGCAAAAAGCTAAACTCTTCTCTTTCTTGCAAGATTGTTCAGAGTCTTTAGCATGCAAGTATCCTATAACATATGCACAGATGGTATAATGTGTCATAGGGTTTAAGAAGGACAGGCAGTATAAAGAATTTCCAAAACTTCGTTCATTGGAGAAACAATTTGTCATCTCTTAGGGCAGTATACTACAGACTACATTTGGGCAAACTGCACAAAGGTAGTTTTGGTTTAAAAGAGGGACCCTGGTAGGGAGATCCAGCCTGTCATCTTTTCTCTATGCCGTCAACTCTATGACTGTTCCCCATCTGCTCTTCCAAAGCTGACTCCACATGAAGGTCCATCTTGGGGCCTGCTTACCCCAAGACATCTTCCCTAACCTTGTTAATGACCTTGGCATTCTTACCTATCACCATGAATTGACCTTGACACTAAGAAGAGAAGTGAGCCCACAAGCTTGGCTTGTCGAGGGCAGGGACCATGTGTTGCTGTCATTGTGAGACTGATCAAAATGAACTACCTGAGCATCTGCTCCAATGGCTATCCTTCTACCCATTGTGGGAAAACTTTGAGGATCCTTATGAGCTCTTGAGGTCTCAGGGAAAGGGGACTGCATAGTTATATGAGCTGGTTTTAAACCCCATGGGGTTCTGAACAGGAAGTTGGAGGGTAAGGAGCAGCCCTAAGACTGGGAGTGCTGTTAGAAGTGTTTCTCTGGGGTAACCTAAAGCAGAAGCAATCATAGCTAGGGGTCAATGAAAGTATAAATATTTGACTTCACATCCAGAGGGGTCTTAGCTTGGACATTGGAGGGAAGCCAAGCATTGTTGACATGAATTTCAGAATATTGGAACTAAAGAACAGGTGCAAGGAAGCTCAGGATCCAGGTGGACTGGCCCACGGAGACCTTGGGGTCTTAACATCTCCGACTGCTGGCAGCCAGCTCTGTGAGAGGGGTTTCAGGAGGTTTTGAGTGAAAATTGTGTAAACAAACTGATTTCTTGTTGGAAGCTCCAGTGCACAAAAGCTTTCAGCAGCCCCATGGAAGGAGGTGCTTGTCAGTGAAGAGCTCAGACCAGGGTTTTCAAGATTGCATTTGATAAGACTCATAGCAACTCTCCCTTGGTTAAGTTCTCTGGAGAGAAAATGCCTGGCCAATCATCACTGGAGTGATGCTTGTGATTCCCATTATAGATTAACCTGGTGTGGACGGCATTGCAGGGCAAGGCTGTCTGGACATTTCTTACAACTTTAAGTGGATTGGTTGGTAATAGACTTTACTGCTTAAATCCTAATGTCACTGTCACACAGGACTAGCTTTAGGCTCTGTCTACTTGGGTAACTGGTTTAATTTGTTAAATCTCTGTTCACTTCTGGAATGGGTGTAGGATTAAATGATGTAGTGATTATAAGGTACATAGCTCTATTATTACAGTTGTTACCATCATCATCCTCATCACCACCACCATTCCATCATTATTGTCACCATCATCATCACCATCGTCACCATCACCAGTTATCACCACCATCCTCATCACCACCACCACCACCATCCTCATCATCACAATCATTATTAATATCTATTGAGCTCTTGTAATGAGTGTTAATTGAGCAAATAAAATAAATTTTAAATGTTATGGTATAGAAAAAGAAAACCAGAAGTTGGGGATTAACTTTCTTTCAAGAAGTCAAGATTGCCAGAGTTACAAACTAGGCTTAAAAGAATTGGGAGCTAGTTAATTTCTCTTTGTGGAAAAAAACCCCAAACAACAAAAAACCTCGAACAAAAGAGCTACTTGTGTCTCAGACATTCCTTCTGAGATCTTAGTCCTAATCCCTGAAGTATATTCTTTATATATTCCTTTACTGAGGGTATTTTCATAGTCTGCCTTCTCGATTTTTGTTTGTCCGGAAGTATCTGTATCTCACTGGATTCTTCTAGATTGACAGTGGCTTTCTCTCTGCAGCTCTGTCCCGCTGCCATCATGCTGTCTTCTGGTACCAGCTGGTGCGCAGTTGAGACGTCTGTTATCAACATAGTTGTTCTTCTAAGTAAATTGTCTTTTCTCTTTGACTGCTTTTAAGATCCTTGTCTTGGATGCTTTATGGTTTTGATGGGATTCCCACCCCCTCACTGGGTTGCATTTATATATTTTATTTCTCTTCAACCATTTGTTCAACAGATGGTTGCAATATTTGATGGTCCCTGTTCTGGAACTATGGGATCTGTTATTGAACAAGGCAGGGATCCCAGCCCCATAGTCTTAGGTTCTAGTGGGATATAAACATTGATGTGATAAATTAGGGAATTATATAATGGGAGAAGATGTGTAGGATAAATGGTATGGGGGTGGAGTGATCACAGAATCTAATAAGGGATAAGTGTCATTGAGAAGGTGACATTTGAGCAAAGACTGTAGCTAACTGTACTTAACTATCACATTTGGGCATTGATGCTTGCCTCATAAGGCCCAAAGTGACTGACAATCTCTACTGTCCCCAACACAACACCAGCATGTGCCAGGACCCTATCTTTGGCTGCCTCTTCTTAGCTCTCATGCATTCATTGTACAATATTTTCATTCTTCCTAATCTTGATATGCCCCCAAGATTCTCATCACAGGAGCGGGGTCCTGATGTATGAGCTTTCCCTCTCCCACTCAGGCTTTGAACAATTTCTGGAATAAAATCACTGAAAGAATTGAGGTCAAAATATCACCTCTATTCCTGCTAGAGTCCAGCTTGGAAGAGCAGCTTGGTGGGTGAGCCAAATGGGCACAGTGTCCCATTCAGCTTGGGCTTCCATAATAAGATGACACAGACTGACAGCTTACACAGCAGACACCTGTCTCTCACGGTTCCAGAGCAGGAAGTCTAAGACCAACAACATTTTGTTGTTGGCGAGGACCCTCCTTCTCATTGGAAGATGGCTGTCTTTAAAAATTTTTTTTTAGATTTTGTTTATTTGAGAGAGAGAGAGAGAGAGAGAGAGAGAGAACATGAGCAGGAGGGAAAGCAGAGGCAGAGGGAGAAGCAGACTCCCCAAAGAGCAGGGAGCCTGATGCGGGGCTCCATTCCAGGACCCCAAGATCATGACCTGAGCTGAAGGCAGACACTTAACTGACTGAGTGCCCCAAGCACCCATGATTGCTATCTTCTTGATGTGTTCTCACATGGTTTTTCCTTGGTGTCTACACAAAGAGAGGGCTCTGGTCTCATCACCTTCTTCGAAGGGCACTAACCCCATCATGGGGGTTCCACCCTTATAACCTCAACTAACTCACATCACCTTCCAAAGGGTTCACCTATAAATACCACCACAAGAGAGTTAAGGCTTCAGCATATGAATGCGCGGGAGGGACACAAACACGTTGTCCATAGTAGCACGTAGCTCTAATCCCGGAAACAGGAAGATTCACCCGGTGGTAGGCGCACTAGATGGTGGAAGATTCTCCATGAGGACATGTGCGCAGGTAAGACTTAGCACTTAGCACACCATGCAGTGGAGAACTCAGGTACTCACCAGGTAGAAGGAGGGGCTGCCATTCTTCCCCAGTTGACTGATCATATAGGTGAGGAGGAGGAAACATGGAGAGAGACCAGGAAACCACACCACTGAAGTATCCTTCACAGGAAGGAAGCTTCAAGTGTGGCTGGAGACATTCCTCCTTTGCCACCATCATTACTTCGTTATCTAACTGATGCTTGTGGAGACCCAACCTCATGCTTGACTCGGCCTCTGCTTGCCTTCCTTTGTGCATCTGGTCCCTCCTTTTGGATTTAATTTCCTACTTTCAGACAATCTTGTTTAATAATGCAAAGACGGGGCTAGCTTCTGGATTCAACTGTCATGTCGAGAAGCTGGCTGACGGTCTGAGTGTCATTACCTTTCCAGGGCACCTGCCTTTTCTTGCTCATGGCTTTCAGCGGTGTCTTTCTTTGTGTCTTCGGCATTCGGCAGTATCACTACTGTGCACCCAGACAGGGTTTGGACGTGTTTGTGCTTCTTGGGATCTGTGCTCCCCGAATCCAAGGGGTCAATGCTTCCATTTATTCTGGAAAATTCACTGCCTTGTATTTTTCTCTCCCTCCTCCCCCTTCTGCCCCTTTTCTGGGAAGCGTGGACATTTGCTGGGCCCCTTTCCTGCTATCCCCCGGATCTCTTAACTATTTTAAAAAAGTTCTTTAAACCCAGTCATTCAAATTTCAGTGATTTATTTGGCTCACGTTGAAATGCATCTGTTGTGTGTGTGTGTGTGTGTGTGTGTGTGTGTGTGGTGCCCTGGCGTGTGTGTGTGTGTGTGTGCGCGCCCTGGTGTGTGTGTGTGTGTGTGTGTGTGTGTGTGGTACCCCGCCTTCCGCGCAGCTCACGTCCCTTCCTCTGTGTCTCTGTCACTGTCATGCCCTCCTTTCCCGCACACTCTCCAGCCAGCGCCAGTGCCTCGCTTCCCTTGACTTGCTGGACAAATGTTGTCCCACGGGAGGACTGTCCTCGCCTTTCCCAGCAGCAGCAGCAGCGGCGGCGGCACTCCCGCAGGGCGTCCAGGCTTCCAGACTCGCTGTTTCTTCTTTGTGTTTCATCCGCTTGCACAGGACAGACCTCGATGCCCGTTCCCTGCAGTCTGGGCCCCTCGCTGTAGGAACCCCCCCCGGACAGCAGGCACCCCACGTCATCCCCCGTGGTGGCTCTGGAGTGCCCTACGTCTCCAGCGAGGGAGCTGGATGGACGCCTGAGAGCAGAGCGTACTCCCCACCCCCAACCTTGGTCTCCCAGGAGAGCTTTCCTGGGTCTGCTCTTGACTGGCTTTTGGGCTGTTGCCCGTGGTGCACGGCGTCCTCGTGGATTCTGGCTGGAGCTCATGCTCTTCTTTGACAAAGCCCCTCCCCAGGGAGCCAGATGGTGGAGGGGCTCGGTGCACAGCTCTGGAGCCAGACAGCGGTGTGTAGGTCCTGGCTCTGCTGTGCACTAGCTGTGTGACCTTGGGGAAATTATTTGTCCTTTCTGTGTCCTGTTTGCTCATCTGTAGAACAAGAAGGACAGCGGGGGCTTTGTGCAGGGGTGGTGGAGACGCACACTGGCCTGGGTAGTGCTCTAGGAGCGGAGTGGGCAGTACGCTGACCTGCACGGCTGTCACTGGTAGGACCCCCTCGTGGCTGGTGAGGGGTGTCCTTCCGGGGCCTTTGAGCCTCTGCTTCCTGCACGACACGTGTCTGTCTGATCCTGTCTCAGCCTGGATGTTCCTGGACCACACAGGTTGGAAGACTGTGCCCGGGGGGTCCTCGAGGGCAACCGTGGTGGAAATCTGCGGACACCGCACCCACAGAGCCCAGGCCGCCACACAGTGGCCCCAGCACCCTGCGTTGGGAGGCTGCTTTTGTAGAGCTTAACTTTCTTCCGAGTCCCTCCAGGAGGGTTTGCACCTCCAAACCCTGCCTGTGGGGTCCACAGCCTCGTCCCTGTCCTGTGCTGGTGACGTGTTCTTTCTCCAGCACACAGGCACACACGTGTGCAAAAGCACGCACACACTCTCATGTGCACACCCAGGGGCTCCCCTTCCGCTCCTCAGTCTGTGGCTCTGCTCCGCCCCGGGGCTCTCCCTCACCCCTGGTGAGCTTGGCTGCACGTCTGAAGTCTGTTTGCGCGTCCCGCCATGCTCTGGGAACCCCAGCGGGAGGGTTTGGGGTTAGTCTGTCGCATTCCCAGAGGTGAAGTGTGGGTGGCTTTGCTCACACTCTGCCTACTGTTCTCTGCACATCGCTTTTGCCTTCCAGGAGGCGCCTCAGGGACCCTTGGCGGAGCTGCCCCGCACCTGCCTTGCCGTTTTGGGGGCTGCGAGCTGTTCCTGGGCCTTAGTCCACGCGGTTTCCTGTGGACGCTCTTCAGTATTTTCCCAAGTTTTCGATGTTATAAACAATGACACAGCAAGACTCAGTACATGTCTGCGCAGGCATCCCGGGAGTTTCTCTGCGGTAGAGACAGAGCTGGGTGAAATGGTGTTTAATCTGAGAGCGTGGCCAGGGTCCTCCAGACGACGTCAGCTCCCGCTGTCCCTGGGGATGTGTGAGCAAACGTGCTTCCCTCCCACTGCGCACCGACGGCTTACTGTCAGTCTTGTCTGCCCTGGGGTGATAATGAGCCGAGAAAGTCCGGGCAGGGGCAAGGCGAGGCAGCGGTCCGGTTGGGTAACTGTCCTGAGGGTTGTGTGCAGGGAGTGAGGGAGACACCGGGGGCAGGGCACTTCAGAAAGGAAGCAGCAAACCCAGGAGTCCTGGGGCGGGAGGGCGGCTGGGGCAGAGAGGAAGGGAAGGGGAGTTTGAGGAATGGCGGGGACACATACGCTGTGGCTTGGGGTCTCCGTGCAGAGACCGGATGTGATTCTGAGGGAGGCAGGCAGCCGTCAGCGGCTTTGGAACCAAGATGGGGCAACACTGGCTTTTGACTTAGGGTCATTGTGGCTGCTGTGCTGAGGAGAATCTGCTAGGGTCCTGGGCAGAGCTGGGGGAACCAGTGAGAAGGTTCTGGGGGAACCAGGAGGCAGGTGGTAGACCAGGAGGGAAGTAGCAGAAGTCATCAGAAGTGTCCAGGTGGCATCTATTTTGAAGGTAGAGCCAACAGGATTTGCTGAGAGACTTGTGTGCATGCGTGTGTGCATGTGTCAGATGCGTGGACAGCCGGGTGGATGGATGGATGGATGGATGGATGGATGGATGGACACACAGGTGAGAGACAGAGACAGATCGCTGATAGACAGACAGATGGAAAAGTGTCTAAGAGGCAGAGGGAAAGGGAGAGAGAGGAAGGCCGGGACCTGCGAAGTTTGGGGCGCGTGTAACTCGGTGGGCGGGGTGAGGTCGGACGAGATGAGGAAGAAAATGAGAAGCCGGCTTGGGGGGGACCATCCGTCAGCTCGGCCCCCACACAGACACCACAGATGGGGGCCTAAACACAGACACTGATTCCTCCAAGTGCTGGAGGCTGCGAGTTCTGGATCCCGGTGCTGGCGGATCCGGGGTGGGGAGAGCCTGCCCCGGGCTTGCAGACGTCCCCTTCTTGCGCTCACATGGCCTTTCCTCCGTGCGTGAAGTGAGGCAGAGAGAGACAGAGAGAGGGACTCTGGGGTCCCCTCCTCTTGGAAGGACTCCAGTCCTGCTGGATCAGGGCCACCCGCATGACCTCATTGAACCTTAATGACCTCCGAATACGGGCACCCTGGGGGTTAGACCTTCAACATGGGAATTTTGGAAAGAACACAGTTCAGTCCATAGCCGGGGAAAATCAAGTTTATTTTTGATAATGTTCAGTTTGAGGCGCTCACCGGACCGCCAGGCTGAACGTTGAGCGGGGCCGCTGGATGTAAAGGTCTGGAGTTCCGGTGGGGGCGACGGCGTGAATTCAGCTGCTGATCGCACGGCCTCAGTGGTTGAATCCTCGGAGAGACCCAGCCCGTGGCCCGCGGCACGCAGACCGTTGGGTGGGCGTTCCTGGTCAGGGCTGTTGGACGTGGGGGTGCCTGTGCGTAGAACTTGAAGGCCCCTTTCTTCTGGGGCCTCTGGGGACCCTACGATCCTGACTGCCGGGCCACGCGTGGTGCACGGTCCTGCCTTCCACCAGGCACCTCTTGGGGCCGGGGCCGAAGGACTTCAGGCTGGTTACCTTTGTCTTCAGCTGCAACGGGCGTGGGCCAGGACACTCCCCGAAGTGACCACGTCTGCTTGCTATCCCGACTCGAGCTCCCCTTTTGAAAAGATGCTGGCGATGGAGGACAGAGTTGGGGATGTTTGGCGGATGCCCCTCCCCACGCACCTGGACGGGTGGACCGGGGTAGGACACGGAGGCAGCAGGGGTGGGGGACAGGGCGCCACAGGACAGGGACCGCTGGCCACTGTGCCCACATCTTCAGACAAATGGGCTGCCGCTTGGGGACCCGGGAATCTGCTCCACGATGTCTCGGTCTCGGTCTCAGCTACTGGCATTGTGAACGAGGCAACCCCTTGTCCCGGGGCCATCCTGGGCGTCATAGGACCCTCAGCAATCTCCCTGGCCTATACCCACGAGATGCCCACTGCCAGTCACGATGATCAGAACCGTCTCCAGCCACACCCCCAGGGGGAACCACTGTGGGGACCACTCAGGTTCCCAAAGACCAGAACGCCACAGCTCTGCGGGGTGGAACCTCTCCGGACAGCTTTCTCAGCATCTGGGGCCAACCGGGGTCGTCGTCCCGAAGCCGAGGCCCTCTCCTGCTTCCTGGTGGCTTCTTTCGCTGTAAGTCACACTGTCTGCATCCCCGATGATGCAAAACAAACGTGGTAATCACGGCTTAATAAAAATTAAAATAGTTTACTCTCAACAAATAATTACCTTGCCATCGAGGCAAGAGAGACAACTTCTGGCCCACGCCCAGCCCGTATTTAGCAGCTGACGACCGAGTCGATGGCAGTCATATTTTAATATGAATTATTTGTACACAGCTTGAGGATTTCATCCAACGAGAACCGTCAAACCGGAGAGGCTTAAAAACGGGATCTCTCAGCATAACGAACCAGCCAAGGGGACAGGCTCCGAAACAAGACATTGCGAACACTTAGGCTGGGCCGCTGGGGACAGAGCGGGCTGTGAGGCAATTAGTGGGGGACCCGTGCAGCCCACCAGCCCCGGCTTCAGGTGATTCGATGGTGCTTTTCCTCACCGTTAGCCTCAAGCCCTGCTGTCGCCGCCGAGGGCTTGAATCTTGATCGGATTCAAGCAGACCGACAGGACACCCTTCCTGGGACGCTTCTCTGGAAACACCCGCGAGCTCCGTGTGCTCAGCCTCTGAGAGAGCACAGGGGTGGTGGGGGAGGGCGTCCGTTTTAGACCAGCAGTCTGGGTGGGCTGGCGGGGCCTCGGGGCCGGGACAGAGGGACGGCTCCTCCGGATGCTCAGCAGCCGTGTTTCTTCCCACAGGAAGACGCATCACTCGCGTCCCTTGTGGTTTCCAGAAAACACGAAGCAGGAGAGCTGGTCTTGGTGAACTATTAGCTGAGCATTTACTACGTGCCCAGGAGGGTGCTGGATCTGACCCGCCCCTCGGAGACGCAGGTCGCCCAGCAAGGGCCCCTCGGGCGGGGCCGGGCTCGCCTCCAGCTGTCCTTCCCGAGACGCACGCCTCTCTCTGAGCCTCATGGGTTCACCTGTAACATGGATGAATCACCGTCCCCCACCGCTCTCTGCTCCCTCCCAGACCTCTGGCGGCCTCTCATCGGCCGAGCTGGTCAGAGCCAGAAGCACAGGAGGCTGGGAGCTGGGACCTTCAGGGCCGGCTCCCAGGACAGAATTGCACCGTGGGCATTGGTGACTATCAAGCCCACTCCCGGGCAGGGCGAGCGCAGTGACCAGACGCGGTGGGGCGCCCAGCACAGAAGACTGGCCACCGGGACTCTGCATAGTCTTGTGAGGCAGCCACACTCCTCATGGAAGCCAGGGATGCCCCATTCCTGCCCTCACTGCTCAGTGGGGAAAGGCGAGAAACAGCTCCTTGCATTGGTCTGGACTTGGGGAGCAGCGGCAGGGAGAGATGGCGACGTGTGGAAAGAATCTGGAGAAGCAGAACACGTCGTGTCTACACAGGAAAGCTTTATACTGTTCTGCGTTTCACGCCACCGTCTCCTCCCTCCCAGGTGCACACCACCTCCCGTTTCCAGCAGGCGGCTGGGACAAGCATCCTTGACAAGCTCGCGGCCTGGAGCCTGCCCAGGCCCCCACTGGCTCATGGGCGTCCAGGCGTCCTGGCGCCGGAGGGTTTGCCCCCCACAGCTTGTAGCCAGGAACTCGGGTTAGGGATACTGGGTTTTTCATTTTTAGTCTTGCAGCTCCCAGTGGGTAAATTCACCATCCCTGCCCGTCGGGGACCTCAGGGGCACGTCGGGAGGTCTTTTGCACTGGGCGGGGGCACCTTCAGTGACAAGGGATTAAAACCAGCTTCAAGGACCGGGAGCTCCAGCCCACCCACCACACTGACCAGAACCCGCGGGGAGGCTGGGTTTGGCTCTGGCTTCCACGGGAGCTCCATCACCCTCACAAATGCTTGGGAAACAGCAGGCAGACGGGGGACCAGGAGCCAACATCTCAACTCATGGGGTAACTTCCAGGGCCGTCCTGTGCTGCCGGGGTGGGAGAGATGGGCTTCAGATCTCAGCCGCCTGCACGAAGGCTCCAGGCCTGGGGGTGACGCCATGAAAAGAGCTGAGGCAGGGGGCACGCTGAGAAGGTCACCACCTGGCGTCTGGGGGACTGCAGGCCGCTGCTGGAGAATGTGCAGATCCCGGGGTACAGATAAGCAACAGAGACACTGGGAGCAGCAGAGGGAACCTTCTAGAAACTCAGCGGGGGCGTGGCCCACGTGCCTAGCACTCTGCTCCTCCCAACACGTGTCACTCACACTCTCTCCTGCTCCTAGTGGGTGATGCTCTCACGGCCTCATCCCTGTGGCTGGCAGCGTCCCTTTCCTCAAGCCTGTGTCTCTTCTGTGTGCTCCTTTCTCCTCAAAAACCGAATTAACGTAGGAAAATTCTACCAGGGAAGCTTGCGCGCGATGGTTCTCCCACTGAGGGGGGCGGGAGGAGCCCACAGGCCCCTTCTCCGCCTCATCACCAGGCCGGTCTCTTGCCAAGTGCCCGTTGCTGCCTGGGAGGCTTGGCCACGAGCAGCTTTTACTTCCGTCCTGGAAGCCTCATGGGCCAGTGCCGACCGACGCAGCTCAGATTTGCTTTCCACTATTACTTCTGTCACTCGGGTTCTTCAGAATAGAGGAGAAGGGACCGGAAGGAAAGCAGGACAGCGAAGGGAATCCGTAACTAGAAGCGGAGAAGCCGGCGTCCCGGGGTCCCGGCCTCCTCACCTGGGAACGGCTTTCAGTGGGTGACGGTCACGGGTCTCCTAATTCCAGGGCCCTGGGATTCGGGGTTATCTGCTCTGTTGCAGCTGGACTGGGGCTCGGTCTGGCATCTTCCTCGATGAAAAGCGTTCGTTCCAGGAGGACAAGAGCCGTGGCTCCGTTGAATTTGCCTCCACATCGATGGCGTGGAAACCGGCTGTGGGTACAAGCATTTGGTGGTTGAATCATTATTTTCAATCAGAGCTTGTCAGGCTGTTAGGGTCTCCGGGGTGTAGGTACGGTCCAGTTAGGTCCATTACTGAGACACAACCCAAAGTAACTGAACTGTAAATGTTTTCCGTTAGTGCGTAGCTGGGGAGTGAGTGCTTGGAAATCCAACAGGAGTTTTATTTTCTGCTGAAATGCATCATGGGGAATGAGGAACCTCACGGTCCTCTGAGAGGAGCCCACAGAACTGGGGGCCGGGGTCTGTTAGGGACAGCTGCCCTGCTTCCCCGCGTCCCAAGAACTGGGGGTTTGAACAGCTACAGTGAGACGCCATGGGACAGTGGTGCCTTGGGGACCTCTGGGGTCCTCCTGGGTCTTCCTGGCACCACCCACACGTGCATTTGCATCCTGACACAAGGCTAGGGGTATTCTTGGGCAAGGACTTCCTGCGACTCCTGGCTCCTAACAGTGGGTGGTCAGGATGGCTCTTGCCTCCGGTGCTGGTTCATCAGGGCTCAGCGCGCTCTGACTGGCCCTCACCTTCCCAGCCCTGCGTCCTGGTGTTGGAATCCTTCTAAGCTGCGCCGCACACGTACACAGGGGCTGCTGTGGCTCTTGGAGCCACACCTTCCCCGTCCTGGTGTGGAGAAGAACGATGCTCCCCCAGCGCCCCCAGCAGCACCCTCAGGAGCGAGAGAGGCTCTGCCTTACCACGGTCATCAGCGGTGTGAGGATGGGACCTGTGGTGGGCCACACTGGTCTGGTGGGACTCTGGAGCCCTCCAGTATCGTGGCTGGGAGTAGAGGACAGGGCCCTCCTGGGGTTGTCAGGGTTTGTGGAAACGTCGAGTGCGCCGGGCTGCTCTCCCCGCTCCCGCAACCGACAAGATGGGTCCGCTGCTCGTGCCTCCTAAACTCTTCCTTCTGTTGCAAATGAACAGTGTGAGGGAAAGCATCTGTCTGGACTTGGCCTGCAGGCCCTGCCCACGATGGGTCTCACGGTCCCTGGTGAGGTGGGGAGCGGCCTTGCTGGAGAGGAGCCGTGGTCCAAAGTGTGCTGGGCCGTAGCTGTCTCCATGCCAGCGATGTGAGCCGATGCTGGCGGCCCAGAGCTCTCAGCACAGGGCTGGAGAGGGGGCGCAGGACACACAGAGGGAGAAGGGAAGGTTTCTCCTCGGGGCCCTTGGCTGTGTCCCCGGGGGGTCCATGGTCTCAGCTGGAGGTCCTCTGCCAGGGGCCATTTCCCGGTTCATAATCCCTCGGTGGCTCCCTCCATCATGGTTCTCCCTTCTTTCCTTCTCGTATGATTTAGAACACTGCTCTACCCCAGGGCTCTGGTTGTTTGGGGGTGGGTGGTGAGTGACAGCCTTTGCTAGCCATCTATCTATCCTAACAGTGGACTCCTAGCAATTCAACAGCCCCGCATAATTGCAAAGAGCATCAGAGCCTCCAAGGCAGGCCAGTAGCAAACCACGCCCCCTCCCTGTGCTTCTGCTCCCTCCCTAACCTGGGAGGGTGCTGGGGAGGGACTTCTTGGACAAGGCATCCCCAAGAAAGGGCAGACACCCCCTTGGGGGCACATCGCCAGGAGCAAATTCCTCCCTTGCTTAGTGCAGAGAGCCCTCAAGTTCAGGCCTGGAGACTCTCAGGCAGGGGGTTGCATTTTCCCAAAGTGTGTTTGCAGCCAGCCCTGCACTCATGATGCTGGGGGGGTACTCCCCTCACCCCCCAGCTCATGCCGTGCCCTGCCCACATTATCATCACAGATTTGTGTGCCTGTGTGTGTGTTAAAGTCAGTAGTGAGTTTTCCAGGGCCGCTTGACAAGAAGATCAACATTATGGCTCCTTGAAGATGTCCATATCTTCTCTGTTCCTAAGCACTGCTCTCTGTCTAGTTAGACCTGGAGCCATTGGCTCCGGCACTCCCCTCCCCAAGCCCCTCCAGGGACATGAGAAAGTGAGCTGCCTCCCAGACAGCAGGGGTTTCTGTCTTGTTTTTGCTGCCAGCTCCCCGCCCAGAGAAGGGCCTGCCCCTGGGCCTTCCAGCAAATGCTTGTTGAACAAATGGGTCTGGTGTAGCCCCTTCTGGCCTGTGCCTTCCTCGCTTCCTGCCTGGTTCAGCCCTAGTCCAGGGAATGGGCTCCTGCCTCTGGACTCTCCTGCTTATTCAGGAATATTAAGGATAATATTCCATTTTTGTTCCATATTACTTCCTGAAGATACCAAGCCACCAGCCTGAGGTCCTGTGACGGCTCCATCTCAACATTCTTGGAGACCTCTGCAGCCTCCCAAAGGGTAGGGTTTCTCACTGTCTGCACCTTGGAAGTAAATAGGATCTGTTGCTTGTGATGTGAGGCCAGAACTTACCCTCCTTCCTGGGGGGAAGCTGGGCCAGGGCAGTCAAATACAAATGTGCGTCCATCGTTTGCAGGAGTCAAGTGTGCTGTTAGAGACCGGCTATATCCACACAGAGACAAAGGAGGCTTTTCTTGTTACATGTGGACCTGGGCAGCCTGAAAAGCATTATTCTTGTTTATTATCATGCCAGGCTGAGCTAAGGGCATGTGCAGTGAACAGGTGCAGGTCAGGGATCACCTTGTTGAGCTCTGATGTAGGGTGGGTGATGCTGGCAAACCATGGGCTGTGATGTGAGTCCCCGAGAGGTATGCGATGGGAGATGGGACCTCCTACATGCAAAGGCACGAGAGGGCAGACAATAATTGGGCATTTTTGGAAATGTTTCCCTGAGGCTGGAGGGGCTGGGACATGAGAGCAGGTCACTCGCCACACCCCAGGCAGCTTTGATGATGCCCTACCCTGCACATCAAAAAGCAGCATTCCTTAGCAAGCTTTGCCTGGTCCCCATAGACAGACGGACTTCCCCTGGCATTTCTCTGTTTTCCGTCTCATTTTGACCTTTGTTCCTACTCTGCAGCTCCTTTTCTAGCTTAAGGGGAAACATAGATTGTTTATTTTAGATCTTTCCTCATTACAGTATAAGAATTTAAAATGATAACTCTCTGCCCTTAGCATTGGTTAGCTGGGTAACTCAAATTCTGGTATATTTTCATTATCATTAAATTCTAAATATTTAAAATTTTTTCTTCAGTTTGCTTTGACCCACAGATGATTTAGAAATGTCTTGTTTAACTTCTAAATATTTAGGCTTAGGCTAGATCTCTTACTGAATTTATTTCTAATTCAGTTCTTTTGTGGACAGAGAATCATTTTTCCATGATTTTTAGACCTGTTAAATTTATTTAAAGTAATTAAAATTTATTTATGGCTCAGCATAAGGTTTATCTTGTTAACATTTAAAAAAGTATATATTCTGTAGTTGTTGGGAATAGCATTCTGTAAATATTAATTATTAATGGTCAATAGAGTTGTTCTGATTATCTTTGTCATTACTAAATTCTTTCTTTAGCTATACTAACAATTGATGAGGAGGTGACTTTATAATATATTATTGTTAAATTGATTTCTTCCATTATTTTTATTAATTTGTTCCTTGTGGATTTTGAAACTCTGATAATAGGCACATACATACTTGTGATGGCTATGTCTTCCTGATGGAATGACCCTTTTATCATTATGAAATGTCCTCCACTATCCTGACAGTACTCTTTTGGAAGAATATTGTTTTAAAGACTTTTTATGATATTTATATAGCCACTTCTGCCTTTTTATACATATTTATTGCAAAATTTATCTTTTTTCTACTTATTTTCTACTATGTCCCTTTTCATGATCATGTTTTTTAGACAGCATATAGTTGAGCCTTGCTTTTTTTTTTTTTTAAACTGTTCTGAAATTCACTGCTTTGTAAATACTGTGTTTAGTCCATTCGCATTTAATGTAATCATTGATATGGTGGAATTTAGGTTTGCCAATGTTATTTATTTATTTTTGTCCCCTTTTTGTTCTTCTGTTCCAGCTTTTCTGTCTTTCTTATTTGAATATTTCTAGAATTCCATTATAATGTACCTACTGACCTTTTAGATGTTGTTTCTTGCTGTTTTTTTTTTTTTAAAGGTGTTGCTCTAGGAGTTAGAATATACATATTTAAATTTTGAAGTCTACTTAAAGCTGACATTTTATGACTTCATGAGGGATGTGGAAATGTTGCAACTTTGTAAATGAATTTGCTATTCCTTACCACCCTTAATGCTATAGTCCCTAAAAACACACATCAATGTACATTAGAAACTCCAAAAGACAATGTTGAGTTTTTGCCTAAACAGTCATATATATTTTAAAAAATTTGGAGGAAAAAATAGTCTTTTATATTTACCTCGCTATTTACTACTTGTCATCTTCTTTATTCCTTCCTGAAGAGCCAGATTTATCCTTGGCATTGTTTTCCTTTCATTCAGCTTGACAACTTCCTTTATTATTTTCGTAGAGCAGGTATACTGGCAGTGAATTCTGTTTCTTTATTTTTATTTAAAAATGTTTTTATTTCCTTTTTAATTTTTGAAGGATATTTTCTGTGTCTATACAGATATTATCTGTTGACAGGTCCCCCCCCCCCCCCCCACTGAATTTTAAAGATGTTTTTCCACTGTCAAATAGAAAAACTACATTGATTCTGGCCAGACACCTTCAGTTATTAAAATTATTTTTCCCATGTATGTAACTTATCATTTGTCTCTGATTGCTTCTAAGATTTCTACTTCATCTGTGCTTTTCAGCAGTTTGATTATTATGTGCCTAGGAATGGCATTCTTTGTATTTATCTGTGGTTTGCTAAACCTCTTGAAAATGTACATTTATGTTTTTCACCAAATTTAGGAAGTTAGCCATTATTTCTTCAAATATTTTTCTAACTCATTCTTTCTATTGTCTCTAATGATATTCTAAAGTCAGTCTCCAAGGCACTGTTCATTTACTTTCTAATATTTTTCTCTTTATTCTTTAGATTGGATAATTTCTATTGATCTATTTTCAGCTTCATTGACTTTTTTTTATTGATCATTTCCATTCTGTTATTAAACCCATCCATTAAGTTTTTATTTCACATATTCTAATTTTCAATTCTAAAATTTCCATTTGATTTGTTTTTATATATTGGCTTCTCTGCTGAGAGTTCCTATTTTTTCAGTTGTCATCAGAACCTCTACTTTACCTCCTGGAGCACAGATACAAAGCCTGCTTTTTAGTCCTTGTCTGTTCTTTCAACATCTGAGTCATCATGGAGCTGGTCTCTGTTGATTATCTTTTTACTTGAGAATGAGTCCCACTTTCCTGGTTTTCTTGTATGTTGGGTAATTTTGGACAGTATCCTGGACATCATGAATACTGTGCTGAGACTGGTTTCCATTATAGTTCACAAGAAGTATGGTGGTTTAGGTGCCATTAACTTGGATAGACTCAAAGCACAAACACTTTCACCTAAAGGTAGTAGTAGTTTTGACCTCAGGTCAGTCCTTTGTTTCGCTGTTTCTTCTTCAGCTGGGTTATTTCTGGTTTGCAGCCTGCCTGGCAGTTTAAAGACTGGTCAGAGACCCAGCATTTACATGTAGAATTAAGGGGTCCCGTTGTCTTGCTGTATTCCTTATGAGTTTCCCTACTCACTCACCAGCACCTGTGACCACCCTGGCCTTTCCTTTTCCTGGACAGAGGGATGGTGGGTTTTCTAGCAGAGGTTTAGCTCACTGCACATTGTTGGAATTAGTACAAAGATGAGGGACTCACCATGTACTGGTTCCTTCTTCCAAGTTCAGGCTCTCTTCTAAAATTTTCCTGCATTTGTTCATTTTCTTCAGGCTTCATATAATCTTTCTTTCTTTCTTTCTTTCTTTCTTTCTTTCTTTCTTTCTTTCTTTCTTTCTTTTTTTTTTAAATACCTTATAATTATTTTCTGTGGAATGGTTGGTCTACAGGGAGCTTACTCTATGGTTCAACCTCAATAAATATTTATTTCTCTTGTTTTATTTTTATTTATGTAGTTTTGGTATTAGTTTTGTCTTTGGGGAGACAAGCTCTAAATCTGCCAGGTTTGGAATGGGGCCGGGAAGGGGAGAGGGTTGGGAAGGATAATGTGGGAATGTGAGGAAGTGGGAAGTGCTGGTTGGGTGACACCTGAGTCCGTGCTTTCAACTCAGCAACTTGGAATTTTTTGTGATCCTATATACGGACATCCCAAGTAAGATTTTATTATGAAACTGTTATTGACTAAAATATATTCCAAATCCATTTGTCTAAATATTCTCCAGATTCTGAAGCCCTGAGAAACTTGACTGGTTTCAAGGGGCTTTAGTCATACTGTGTTAGAACCCCAGTTCCTGAGCCAGACTGACCTTTATTTGAATCCCACATTGCCACATACTGGTTGCATAGCCTGGGGCTTGTGCTTGAATATGTGCCTCCATTTCTTCATCTTTAAGATGGGGATAATCGTACCCCCTTATGGGATGGTATGAAAATCTGGGGAGATGGTGAATATTTAGGCTTTGGCAACCGCTTGACTTATGGTGTGTGTCCTGAACTGAATGTTTGTGTCCCCCAAATTCATATATTGAAGCCTTAACCCTTGATTTGATAGTATTTGGAGTTGGAGCCTTTGGGTGGGGCCCTCATGAGGGGATTAGTGCTCTTACAAGAAGAGACACCAGAGCATTCTCTCAGCCATATGAGCAAACAGTGAGAAGGCTGCTCTCTGTGAGCCAGGAAGGGGTCCTCACCAGGATTTGACCATCCTGGCACTCTGATCTTACACTTCCAGGCTCTGGAACTCTGAGAAATAAATGTCTATTGTTTAAACCACTCAGTCCGTGCTTTTTTGTTATGGCAGTCTGAGCGGGCTAAGATAGTGTATGTGCTATTGGCCAGTATTAATCATCATTGTATATGTAGATGTTTCTGTGTAAAGGCATTGGAGGGTTTGATGACTTTCTAGAGAGAGCATAGGAAGGGCCCCTCAGCAATTTCACAGAGAAGTTTGTGTCTTTACAATATTGATGAACCTTTGGTCGGGAGCTCAGGGAACCTAAGTTCTTCACTCATCAGAGATGTGGCAGCTGCCACTTGTCACTTTAGTATAGACAATCATAGGTTCCATTAGCGATAGCTCCTAGTTTCCCAGGATGGACTTGTCAGGAAATTTGTCTCTCCAGTAAGTCACCTCCCAGGCTGCAGCATAAAGAAAATCTGGATTTAGAATACCAGGTTGTGAGGGGGCATATCATGGACAAAAAGACTTCTCGTATGTCCCAGTCCAAAGAACTAGCTTTCTTTTAATGCCCTTGAAACAGACGAGTGTTAAGGATTTGAGCATTTTAGGGAAAATGTCTAACCCAAGTCTGCTGCCCTGTTGTTGAGACAGGGTATATTTGGAAGTGACAAGGGTGCTGTGCTGAATCTGCCTTCTTCAGAAAGCTCTGGTGGAAATGCAGCAGGAGAGGGTGTTGGGAGGTCAGGAGGAAAGAGATGCCCTTGTCAGGTTGGCTGCTTGTCCAGGTCCAGCCGTGTTGCAAGGTCGTCATCAAATGTGATTTTCCAAGTGCCACCTCATTGCTGCCGGCACAAATGAGACCCAGAAATTATTGGAAATCTATATGAAAGTCTTGTCCTATGTCAGGCTCTTTCCTTTCCCTCCTCCTAGCAAAGGAAAGCTAACTGGACAGGGAGCAGGGAAAATGTTTTGCTTTGGCTCAAACCTTTAAATCATTTGTAGCTAGAGGCTTGTCCTCATTTGCAAAGCAGGATTTAAACTTTGTGTGGGTGAAGATGGGCTGTGTGGGGAGGAGGGGAAGTCAGCCTTTAAGTTTAGCCCCAAGGGACCTCCCACCAATTGAAGCTAACCCCAGGTAGTCCATGCTCTAACTTACCCTTATGATTTTCATTTTTGTTTACTCTATATGCATAGAGATTTTTTCCTCCAGACTCAAAAGGGGAAATTTGCTGAATTTCAAGTCTGAGTTAACCCCCCTTTGTCCACAGGGATCTAGGATCTGCAACCTCTTCGTAGAGAGAAGGCAAAGTCTGATTAAGATCTGTCTGCAATAACAAAGATCTCTGATAAGTATTTTTTGTTTGTTTTAATAAAAATCAGACTTTTCTTGGCAAGACCAAGACAAGTGAGATACTCTTTGCAAAGTTAAAGTCCTCCACTTGCCCTCCCTGTGCCCTGTGCTTGCATGAGGGGTGACTGTGAGGCTCTTACTGACCCTATTGTCATTGCTCAATTTACAACCACAGAAGCAGGGCTTGGTGTCTGTCCCTCTGTGGACTGTCTGGGGAACGGAATTTCAGGGTCCAAACAGAGGCAAGATCTTGGTCTGTTCTACACAGTTTGAGAATGTCCAGCTCCTGGGCAAGCAGGAACTTAAGGAAAAGAGACAAATGTAGCCCCTGGGATATCTCAGACAAATGGGTTCTCAGGAAGGGCTGCAGAACTTCAGAGTGGCCCTATAGCTAGTACATCACAGGGATTAAGTGGTTGATGAATGAATGCATGAGTAGGTGAATGAATGAGGTGGAATTCTGCCACATTTGCCTTTCATTCCCCTCAGGTCCTGGCTCAGGGCTGGGTACATAGAAAGTACTTGGTAAATGCTGAGCTAATTACAGGGCTGCCTTAGGCCCTGCAGGAATTCTAGAATTCAGAGACTTTGCCATTCTGGAGGCTATGCACATGCCTCAGGCTGCAACTTTGGCTCCCCAGATGGAATCAGAAAGGCTCAAGGCCTCTCTATCTGCTTCTGGAACCACAGAACTGGTGGAGGGAACACACCTGAGTTGATTTACCCTTGGGCAGCTTCCAGCCCCTTCTTTGCCAGTCCTGTTGTGAATGCTAGCCTAAATTCTGACTCGTTATCTCAGACCCTCCTGGGTAATGGGAGCTGAACTGATACGCTGACTCATAACAAGGAATGCCTGGTGGTTGTGGAAATACAGGTGCTACTTTTCCACAGTAGGAATAGTTGGGAAAATTTAAAAACCATCAGGGAGAGTTTCAGGGTGGTATTTTTACTGGGGCCATAGACAGGGCAAGATATCAGGGCAGGTCTGGCAGTCTTAAAGCTGTTCATAGCACACAGGGTTGTGCATTAGGCAACCCAGAGCCCTCTCCTCCAGCTGATCCAAATGTGGGAGGGAGGATGTGGACAAACACATCAGGTTTCTCCACATTTGTCTCCCCCTCCCCCGCTTTTTTTTTTTTTTTAAAGATTTTTATTTATTAGAGAGTGAGAGAGAAGAGGGACAGAGGGTGAGGGAGAAACAGACTCCCCACAGAGCAGGGAGCCTGATGTAGGGCTCAATCCCAGCACCCTGAGATTGTGGCCTGAGCTGAAGGCTGATGCTTAACTGACTGAGCCACCCAGGCGCCCCCTCCATGTTTGTTTCTTAAGTTGGGCTTCACAGTGAAGTCTGAGGAGCGATTCCACCTGAACTAATTTTCCTCCAGGCAACTTCAGGGAAACAAAGTTTTATGTGGCAGATAATGAGAAATGCAGCTGTAAAATCCTAAAGGGATGAAAATAACTTCTGAAGAGATCTTGAAAATCTGCTGGAATGAGAAAGTCACACTGATTCCTTCAATTATGATGTGGAACATGCATCTGTAACATGCATTTTAATAGGCATTAAAGACATTTTAATGAGCAAACAATTTAAAAGTTGATAAACATGTGTCTTTTGTTGGTATGCAGCAGAGATTTTTTGGGAGGTGGGGCAGTGGGGGTTTGGAGGATCATTAACACCAGGTTGCTTTATTAGATACTGTGTGGTTCTGAATATTTTTGCAGCTGTGAAGTTCAGACTGGGTGCCCGAGGATTTGGGTGTGCCTATATATAGAATCTGATGTTGAGGGAAGAATGAGAACATCTGGTTCAGAGGTAGGCTCATGTCAAACCCCAGCACACTGGTGTCCAGCACCCAATATCACATGACTCAGGACACTCATTATTCCTTCTCAAAACAATGTGGGCTTGAGAGGAGGGCAAAGAAGTCTGAGAATGTAGTGTTGCAAGAACCTGGGCTTGGTTGGGAAGAAAACCATAGGTTACCTCATGTGGGAAATCAGCCGCCTTTTAGGGCTCTGTCTTTGCAGACAATTTTGGCCAGAATTTTGCCTCTTGGTGCAACCACTGTGCTAAGTCTGGTACTGAGAAAGGAGCACCACCTGTCTAACAACCCTGAACAATGGTTGGTCCGGAGGCTGGCCAGTTGGATGTGACACGTGATCATTGCTCCTTAGCCGTTCCACCCACCAATTA
The DNA here is from genome assembly GCF_022355385.1 of Mustela nigripes. NCBI lineage: Eukaryota > Metazoa > Chordata > Mammalia > Carnivora > Mustelidae > Mustela > Mustela nigripes. Next base: position 2,357,718 of record NC_081570.1, read on the forward strand.
TATGGTAGGGAATAATAGTAGCTTATAGTTATTCAGACTTACAACATGCCAGACACCATGTTCAATGTCCTACATGGATTTCTATATTAGCTTTCCATTGATGTGTAACCAATTACCAAATTGAATAGCTTAAAGTGATAACCTGTTTATTATCTCATAGTTTTTGTGGGTCAGGTAGGACTTAGCTGGGTCCTCTGTGCAGAGTCCCACCAGGCTGCAGTCATGGTGTCAGCTGGGCTGTGTTCTCATCAGAGGCTTGACTGAGGAGGGATCTGTGCCTACTTCTTCTTAGGTGGTTGGCAGAATTCATTTCCTTGCAATTACAGAGCAAGGGTATTGGTGAGCAGGGATCAATGAGGTCAACACATGGGGTGTGTTCAGCACAATCCCAACACCTACCACAACCCAGTGAGCTGGATGCTGTTACTGTCTTCATTCCACCTGCGAGGAAACCAAAGCTTGGAAAGAAAATGGCTCGTTAAAGTCACCCAACTAGACATTGGTTGAGCTGGGGTTCAAACACAGAATGTTTGATTCCTGAGCCCTGCATGGTAATCTCCTGTGTTTCCCTATAAGGAGAATAATGAGGCAGAAAAGCCCCGTGAGAAAGGTCGTAAGGACTGTGTCATGTGTAATGGGTATCATAAAAATAATAGGGTGAATTTGCTCATTGACACAAGCAAGTGCTAAATAAACATTAACTACCAGGTTATTCTCACGTTTTGCTTTTTTAACTACAGAAATAAAGTTTAACAGAATTTTTTTGGCTGGTAGAAATACACAGTAGCTAGAATGAGAAAGCATACAGGAGTCAAGGTTAACAAAAGCTTACATAAAGGACCATTCAAATCGTATTTCACTGTTGATCTTGAGAGACTCAGGATGACATATTCATTGAGCTTCCTAGGTTTTCCCACACATTATCTCAAATTGTCTTCCAAACATTTCTCTGAGCATTACCATCATTTCCACATTAAAGATGGAGAAATAAGAAAGTCATTGGGGGCCGGGGTGTTGAGTGACCTGTGCCAAGTCACACAGCTGGCAAGCTGCAGAGGTAAGGTTTGAACCTGAGCCCAGAGTTAGCACACTGTTCAGTTTTGGTGCATGGCAGTCATGACGAGCTGTATTCTATAGCACTCCTGTGACTTGCATTTGCTTATATAGAGCCTGAGTTTCTTGAGAGCTGGACCCATTCTTGTACACTGCGCCCTGCGGTATCTGGCACAGCTGGCTGATCTCTTCACTGAAACCCGAGTTCCCAGCTTGTCATGGAGGCACTATTGAATAGGCATGGGGACCTAAGAGTCAATTAGAAACCAGCCTGTTGCATACAGAGCTCCATGTCCATCCCTACCTTGGGTCCAAGTGTTCTTCTGCCCCAACTGGGCAATGACAGAGAAGTGCTATCTCAAGCGGGTGTTGGACAATGGCTGTGCACACTGATATCAGGTCACCAGTCAGCTCAGGTTAACTTCCTCGTTTGTGTTGGGCTTGGAAAGGGAGTGAGTGTGCAGGGGGCACAGGGATTGGGGGTGGCCTTCTTTTTTGCCTTAGCCATCTCTTTGTTTCTTTTGCTTCTGGGAAGGTGGGTTATAGAGTCTGGCTGTGAGTCCTACTTTCAAAGCCAGGAAACCTTTCTATCCCTTAAGCTTCATAGATATGCCATTGACCTGCCCCTGCCTAGCTGTGCTCTGCTCTGTGCTTTCTGGACTGCAGCAGTGGATGCTGGTACGGGTCTTGGGTCCAGGAGATCACATCCCCATCATCCCTGGCTTTTAAACCTCTCTCCCAGTCAAGGACCTGACTTTTTCTTTCATTTCACCTACAAGAAATTAGGGCCATCAATAACTTATCAAATAAGGCTGTTACCACTTTACCCCCAATCCCTTTTTGAGTCCTGGGAAGGACAGTGAGGGCTTTGGAAAGTAGGGCATGAGAAGAGAAGCAAATCAACTGCAGAAGAAAAGCAGGGAATTTATTGGAGATGCATTTCCCACGTGAATGGATGTTCAAGAAAGGGCACCTTTTAGAATCTCCTGAAACATGCCTGGGGTCTACCAGAAAGCTCTGTGAATCACAAACCCAGGCAATGGCTTATGATCAATCTGGTTTAAATGCATCTCTCCACATAGGTGCCAGACACATGAGCTATTGGTAATTATACTTTCAGGAGCAAAATCCCCCAGTTTCATATATTTTACAGAGAGCACAGTCTCCTCTGTCTTTCCTGCTTTCATCCTCTCTCCCCCTCTCCTCCTGTGTCTAAATTTTGTGTGCCTGAGAGAGATGTAGACATAACAGAGAATTAACTGCATTTGGGGAGGTGACTTGTGTATCCAGCCTTACAAATTGCCCAGAGCAATCCTGCTTTCTTGATTCTTGCGTGTAGATGTTCCACTAATGATCGCTCTGTGCACAGATTCTATTAACCTCAATCAGCAGCTTCCCAAGTAGATGGCAGATCCTTTAGTGTCAGAGGTTTCTGTCTTATCCTTCCTGGGAGCTGCTACAGCTCCGGGTATAATATCTGATGCACGAAGAGATGCCTAAATATTTGTTGGTTGATTTAAAACGGACTCAGATGAAATAGGGTTTCAGAAACAGAACAGTTGGTGTTGGGTGAAATAGTTTAATATCTCAACTCCTTAACATGGCACAGCAATCTGCAAGATTCCCAAGCATCCTGTGAGGGAATTTATCTTACTGTAGTGTGACGTATGCATGCGGTGCGCACAGGGCAGTGCTAAGGGGCTATGATGGCCTTAGCAGGAGGTTAGCAGTTATTAGCTCCCATGTACTTCGAAGGGGCATGTGCTGCTCCTTGGCCCATTCTCTCCACTTTTAAAATCACAGGATCTTGGTTTGTTCAGTGTAGCACGTGCCCCATTGGAACTAAAGCGACATGTCCTAGTTTCAGCCAATAAGACCCAAATGGACGTTGCTGGGGAGAGTTACCGGAGAGAACCCTTCCCAGACAAACATGCAAGGACTTGCTGGGGGAATCTCTTGGCACTTCACTCCTTCAGCCTGCTCTTTAATTCCTGCCTGGAAACCGAAAGTGGTGCCTGGAGGCACAGCAGCCAGGTCAGGGCAATGAGCATAAAAGCCATCGTAAGATAGTGGAGCAGGAGAGAAAAGAACCAGGGTCTCGGACGTCGCTTCTGGTCATCTCCCCAGCTCAGCACTGCCTACCCCTGCTGCATGAGTTATGGCAAACCCCTTCATAGCATCAGCCACTGTTGGAAGATTTCCTGTTACCCAAAGCTCACTGCCCCATGCGTTGCCACAACTCTTCTTGTTAACCCCAGTGGTTGGGTATTATTAATTATGTTCTGCAAAGAAGAAAGTCACAGCTCAGTGAGGTTCATCACATGTCAAAGATCACAGAGCGAGAGAGCCGTGAGCCTAGACACGAATCTCTTATTCCAAAGCCCCAATCCCACATTTTCTAAGTATGAAGAAGAGGAGAAGGCTAGATCTGTATAAGAGAATCACATTTTTTCTTTAGATTATTCATTCAACAAATATTAATCGAGATCTGTCCCTAGTGACATTCTCATGAGTAAGGGTTCCTGCTCCTCAGGTCTTCTCTCCTGCAGGAATTTTGGGCCTCGCTTTTCACTAAGGGGGAAGGCTATCTCACACCAGCCTCCCCACCCTTCTGCCCAGCTCTTCAGTGCTCTTGTTGGACCCATAGCATCCTAAGAAAGTGATCTGTGGAAGAAACAGGCACCAGGGAAAGTTTTATCCATTTGCTACTAACTGAATCATGGACACCAATTGTCTATGAGACAAAGTTAACTTGGGTTTTCAATTAAAAAGAACATTTGGGACCAGCATCTCAATGCTAATGCAGCTGCCAGGATGAAAGCAATACAGATCCAGCGGGTTGGGTGTGATTGCTGCTTTCATGTCTGGCTTGGAAAGGCAAAGGTGGGTGCACCTGTGAAGGGGTCGTCACCTCCATTTGCATATTTCCTAGCTGGTCTTGAAAGGAGTCTGCAGGTTAGAGACAGGAACTGCATAGTCAAATTGTGTGACTGCTGTCTAAAGAAAAACTGACAAAAGCACATGCTCAGTAAGTGCACACCTGTTCTTGGCTCTGTGCTAAGCACTTCAGCGACATCGCCTCACTCCACCCCAAGAAAAACACATGGGTTGCTATTATGGCAGTTACCGTTGTAGAGGTGACGAATCATGGGATGGCCAGAGAGGTCAAATGGAAAGCTCAAGACCCCACAGTAATACAGGTTACAGAAATCTGGCCCAGACTCTTCCTTTGTCACTGGGCTGTGAGAAGGGAAGTCTGAAGCTACTGCCTAAAGCCTAATGCATCTACTTATCACTTAATGAACACCGCTGTTAGGTGCTTGGATACAAAATCAGTAAGATTAGATGTTTCTTTTCAGGGGAGCCTAGGCTGGGGTGAAAAAGTGATTAATTTCACTAAGAAAACAGATCAGATATTATACGAGAAAATATTTCCAAGACCTCTGCTTATAGCCCTATCCATTCCAGCTGTGCTTGCCCCAACTTGTTTCCTTAAAGTCAAGAACTCAACAACTTCTTGAGACCGATGACACTTAAGATTTACTGACTGCCTCCTATGCTAGACTTTATTCAGTTCACCTCATTTAAACTTTACAACATCCCTAGGAGGACTCTCTTTGTTTAGGCTGTCTCCTGAAGCAGATCCAGAGGCAACAATTCAAGTGCAAGTTGCTTATCAGGGAGGAATATGGAACATGGATACAGGAAAAAGGAAGGCATTAATTACCAAAGGTCTGTTATCAATGGGTGTCTGGAGCTTAATCCCACAGGAACCTCTGGGAAATGGTGTAAAATATATCTCTAATTAACTATGATGGTGATACTGAGGTGAAGATGGTGAAGATATAATGATGACGTGATGGTGGTGGTGATGATGGCGGTGATGATGGTGATGGTGGTGATGGTGGTGGTGGTGGTGGTGATGGAGATGATGTAACGATGATGGTTGTAGTGATGATGATGTAATGATGGTGATGGTGGTGGTGATGATGGTGATGATGACGACGATGGTGCTGATGGTGAGAATGGTGATGATGATGTAAGGATGGTGGTGAGGATGATGGTGAAGATGATGATGGCGGTGGTGAACATGATGATAGAGTCGACGACGATGATAGTGATGTAGTCATGATGGTGATGACGTAATGATGATGATAGTGGTGTTGGTGGTGATGGTGGTGATGGTGATGATTCCTTTCTTGTGTTGAGGTTTATTTTGCATTTCGATGGAGCTTCTGTCTTTGTAGAATAAATTCTTGGGTATTGAGAGCCCCAAAGTGGGAGATTGAACTTTAAAAGATACATGATATATAAATGATAAATAGATAAATTCATACTGCATATGTTCTGAAATCAAGAGAAATTCAATCCAATCTTTTATGAGTAGAAGTCAATACTGCTCCAAAGCACCTACTATGGGGCTGATACATCTGAGCCCCCAACAAATCTTTACAGAGTGAAGGATGTGTGTAGACAGTGTGTTCAGTGATGACCTTGTGGAAACCTAGGAGGCCTTTTGCATTAGGAAGTGTTAAATTTCAGTGCCGTTTTTTGGGCATTGTTTTGTTTGCAAATGTTTGTCTTAGAGCATAACTACATAGAGTGAATTGTGTACATCTTAAATGTTCATCTTGTTAAAGCTTCACAAAGTGAACACATCCATATAACCACCACCAAGATCAAGGTGTGGGACATTGCCTGTACCCCAGAAGATTCCCTCCTGCCGATTTCCCATCATTATCCCTCAAAATAACCCCTCCCGACCTCTACCACCATAGGATAGCTTTGCTTATTTCTGAATGTCATTTAAATGAAGCATGCAAGATTACTCTTTTGTCTTTTTTCTTTTTTTTGCTCAACATTATGTACATGAGATCATTCATGTTTCTGCATATAGTAGCGCCTCATTTCTTTTCATTGCTATAAAGAATTTCATTGCAAGACTATAGCACAAGTCATTTATCTACTCTACTCTTGTTGGACATTTAACTCATTTCCAGCTTTTTATTGCCATGATAAAGGTGTTATGAACATTCTGGTATATTTCTTTGTACTCATTTTTTTAAGGTGTTTTCCAAGAAATTGAATCCTGAAGTCCCGGAGTGAGAGTATGTTTAGTTGCAATGGGTTCTGAGAGACACTTTTCTGGGGTTTGTGGAAGCGTGCATGCCACTAGCAATGTGTACCGGTCTTGGACCTGCAGTCAGTCACATACCTGCTCAAATCTTGTTCTTGCTGTTTCTGGGCTGTGTATAGTGCAGCTCTGAGAGGTTCGATAACTTGACCTTTGATAACTGTAAACTTGTCTACTTTAAGCTTGTAGGATGCGTGTGTTTACATACAGTCTTGGCTTCTAGTGTGTGTTCAAAACACAGTAGCTGTGCTTGTTCTTATTAGTATTTATCTAGAATATTTAATGCATCATGCTACCCTCTTAAACTTGGTGTTGTTGGGTTATTTAATTTTGATATTCTACAAGCATCATGGTGAAGGATGTGACCTGAAGCAGGTGTTGGGGGTCTGTGAACTGGATGCGGGAGATGCCCTCTTAGGAACCGTGCAGATTGTCTTACACTGTGTTGTTTTGCAGAACATGGGTTTTCCACGAAAGCCTATCAAGGGTAGAGTAATTATTGTCTGTGACAGGAAACATCAGTCAGCTAAAATTATCATTCTAGCCAAGCATGTAACTAGGATTAGCGAAATATGCAATCATGAAAAATGCTTATGAGGTTGAAGATTTTTCTTCTCTTTCACACCGTTATCAGGGCCACAAGTAAACGATTGTCTTGCCGGCTTCACTTCCTGCAAGTTTTCTTCCTTGCCCCATTGCTGGAACGACTCTTCTAGGTCACGGTTTCCTCCTTAAATGTCTGTCTCTCTCTCCCTTGCCGGGGACTTTGTTTTCATCCTGGCCCAGGGGGCATCCTCTCAGGGACACTTTCCCTCCTGCTGGCACCTGAGCTACTGAAGAAATCTGTCCCGTTCCCTCAGGCACGTGCCTGCTACTTCCCTTGGTGTTCTAGGGGCTTCTCAAAGCCAGAGATTTCTAAAGGTCAGAGCTGTGAGTCCTGTTGTCTACCCAATGAATGGTTGATGAATTAATTAATTCACAGAACATAAAACAGGATATCTCTGACCCCTTCTGAGTCCAAATATATATCCTATTCCATTTTATTGTATTGAATGCAATCTTACTGGGTGCTGACTCGCTCCTGGTCTTTTAGAGAGGTAGAGTAGAGCAGTGGTCAAGCGCATGGGTCCCAAGTTCAGGCATATGTGTCAGCTCTACCGCTTCTAGACTGTGTGGCCTTGGTCAGGCTGCTTGGCCTCTCTGTTGCTCATCAGCACTCTAGCACTGCCCTGGGAATTCAGTCACACCCATGATAATGGACACCTGGTTTCCACAGACAGGAAGGTCGACCATCTGCTCTGTGGTGCTGCTGACAAAGGACGTTAAGAACCAGGTTCTAGCAGAAGATGGTGTCTTGGGACATCGCTGCCAGACCTGGGGAGAGTCTGGGTGATCCAGCGCCTGGGAGCCATGGGAGGCTATAACTGGGCCAATGGCCAAGATCTGTGCAGTCAAAGGATGTAGACATGGAAAAAATCAAGAGTAAAAGAGAAACTTGACTTTTCAGAGGACACCTGAACTCTCCCTGCTCTTCTTGCTCTAGTACCTGGCATGACTGGAGTTTCTCAAAGGCCAGAATCAGAGAGACTAAAGGGCATCATCTGGTTTCCCTCCGTGGAGTTCACCTCCAGGTTCTTAAAGGGGCCCTGTGCGGGGCCAGGCGGATGAGATGTTTCACTGACTTCCCTTCTAGCTCATCATCCCTCCTGTTACCTCAAAGTGCTAATGAAAACAATTCTCTAAATCAGACGTTTGGCTCCTGCCTTTCCCACGTCTGGATCGGTGTGATGACAGGAAAAGCCTCGTACTTACCAATGCGAGCGCGCAGGAACGTGCTGATGCAGGAGCCCTGATGCCCCCGCCCCACCCCCACTGCTCTCCATCCCGCCCGCAGCCCTACCCGTCTGCAGGTTTCCAGCCGCAGCAGAGAGCTGCGCCCCAGGTTCCACGCCCCTGCCAGGGCTGAACTGTCAACCCGGTTCAGGGCCAGCTTCCCGGACTTAGGAGCCCAGGGGAAACATTTCAGGTTTCACAAGAGATCGGCAGCAGTTGTTTCACAGAAAATGAAGAAAGACTCCCACACATGATAAAAAGTAAACCGACAGCAACAACACACAGGAAAATGTGCAGCTCAGCCTCGCCAGCCTCCAAGGACTCAGGTGACGCCCGCAGGTCACAGCTCATCTGCCAGGGCAGACGTCACTCAGAGGAGCAGAGAACATTAAGCACTGCCCTGCCCCCCACCTCCACCAGGCAGGGGGTTGGTGGCCGGCCCCTTATCCAGGGATGGTTTCTGGCGCTCCTCTGCAAAGTCCCACCTCTTTGTCTGTGTCTTTAAGACCCGAATGCCCTCCTCTGGGGGGGAACATGGCAGGGTGACCAACTGTCCTGGTTTGTTCATCATTAAGAGGGTTTCTGGGACACAGAATTTTTGGTTTTAAAACTGGGACAGCCCCAGGCAAGCCCTCCGATGGAGGACTGTAGTACTAGAACCAGAAAAGTCCTCAGTAAATGGGGCGAGTTGGAGGCCCTGCGTCTGGGTGGCCGAGGGGATCAACTGTGCTGTGCTCCTCATCCCTGCTGCAAGCTCGACACAGGTGCAGAACCCACACGTGTAGGGGCCTGGCGTCCTCACCACTGCCCCCAACTTCAACCCTCCCCCCTGCCTCAGTGCTGTTGTTTACTGATTCCAAGACAGGTTTCCCAGTGGAGACCAGGACAGACAGTGGCCTCTCCCTTCAGGGCAGCCTCCCACCTCCCCATAGGGCTTGTCCAGCCCCCTTCTCCATTTCACAATGAATCTCATGAAAGGTGATGCCTCTCAAAGAAATCATCTGGGTAGTATCCTGGAGACAGGGCTACGGAACAGAAAAGAAATCTGCTGACCCCCTCCATGACCTCAGTGCTTCATGGATAATCCTGTCCTGAGACCCTGAGATCATTGCCTTACTCTCTGAGCACCTCAAAGTGTCAAATGAGCTCATAGTAGTGTCCGCTTCAGAGGCGTTTGTGAAGAGAGATGCATGAAGCTCTGAGTCCAGCCCCTGGTGCAGAGTAAACGCTGTGAGGATTAGCTCTTCTCATTGCTCACTCCTTCTGTCTGTCCACCGTCCGTCTGTCCACCATCCACCTGTCCACCTACCCATCTACCCATTCACCCACCTGTCCGTCCGTCCATCCATCCA